>NC_081843.1:111882622-112182622 GCF_963259705.1 Myotis daubentonii
AGTGAAAGGATCCAATCACAAAAGACCATGTATTGATGGTTCCATTTATATCAAATGTCCAGAATAGGTAAATCCATAGAGATGAAAAGTGGACTAGTGGTTGCAGGTTGCTGGAGGGAGGGTAAGATGGGAAGTTACAGAGTTTCCTTTGATGGTGATAAAAAGGTTCTGAAATTGACTATGCTGACAGATGTTCAACCTTGAAAACATATTGAAGAAAAAACACTGAACTGAATATTTAAAAAGGTGAATTTTATGGTATGTGAATTATTTGTTGATTTAAAAATTTTAAAGGAAGTTTAAAAAAAGATTAAATTTGGAATTGTTGATTATGTAGTGAAATTAGTCCTTGGTTTGAGGGAAAGCCATGAAAAAAGTTCACCTTGGAAAAGTTATAAGAAAAGAGATGGATGAATCAAAGAAGGTTGGGAGAGAACTAGACTTAAGTTGAGATTTCTGAAAACAACCTCATAATGGACATGGGGGCCAGGTGTACATGTGTGGGCATATGTGTATATTTGTATATATGTTAGACCTTATATATTATAACATAGTAGAGGCCCAGTGCATGAAATTCATGCACGGGTACAGTCCCTAGGCCTGACCAGCGATCAGGGCCATCTTCCCCAGCTGCCTGCAGCTGGGCCCGCCCCCGCCGCCCCCCCCCCCCTTGCCCCCCCGGTTCCCATTTGCCATTGGGTGATCGATGCCTGACAGTGGGGGGAAGGGACTGAGAGGTCGGCTGTTCCCACCCGCTTGCTGGCCCTGCCCCTGCAGTGGGTTGCCATCAGGCAATCAGAGCCTGCCTGCCTGGGAAAGGGACCAAGAGGTGGTCAGTGTGCCTCATAGTGACTGGTCCAGCGGTCACTCTGATCGTTCTGGTCGTTCTGCCCTTAGGGTCAATTTGCATATTACTCTTTATCATTTAGGATAAATGTACATATATCCAAATGGGAAAATTTTCAAAGAATATACCACCAAATAGTAACAGTAATTGTCTCTAGTTAGTGGGATTTCAGATGATTTAAATTATTTTCTTCCTTTTGCTCCTCAGTATTCTCTTACATTGTGTGCAGTGTCCATATAATAGTTGAAGAAAAATAAGGAAGTGGGTATGGAAGGAGTTGCTTGAGAAAGTTTACTCTGATCAGGCAAAGAAAGCAGTGGCAATTTTTGAGGTCGCACTTATAAATGAGGTCCTGTTTGGGGAAATTGTGTTCATACTGGGAGACAATCATACTGGATGTGCATCACTGGCACACAAGGTTGACAGACACAGCCTCTGAAATGCTGATGCCTAGAAGATGGGTCCTTAGAAACTCTGAAGGCAAAGCATACAAAAGCCTTTTCTCTTCCTTAACAGGTTCTCCCTCCGGTTGAGGCATCCACATGTACAGGCTACATAAGTCACTAGGGTGCTGGGCCTATCGCAGCTCTATCTACTGTCTGTCACCTATCATCTATCTTCATTGGACTATGTCTGCAAGGCTCTTGACACCTAAAAGTAATGAAAATGCATTTGCTAAGTTACAAGGAATTCTTAAATCACTTAAGATTATACCACAACCAGGCCCTGCACCTGAGCAAATATATCACATATCATTGACTAAGTCATACCCTTCTTGCCTCTCCGAGCTTGCAGGCTAGTCTAGGAGCCGGGAAGGGGCTACTCCAGGTAGGACACGTCCCATAGGCTGTGGGTGCCCTGGGTGTGGCTCTAACCCATAATTTCCAGTCTGAAGCTGGAGGGCAGAGATGAGTCCCATCCTGAAGAGTTCTCAAGGCTAAAGTCAAAGTGGCTGGTTCCAAAACAGGTCATGGAAACAAGGGCCTGGTCAGGCAATTGGAGACAAGACATGGAGCCCAAACACAGTGGCTTGGATGTGGGCAGAGGAAAGGGGGGCACTGGAAATCGAGGGGGAAGAAAGGGAGGGGTGGCGGATGGGGCAAAATGGCACCATCTCCACATTTGTGATCGTCTCAGGCTAGACAATGCTCACAGCAGCGGGGTTTGTAAGAGGGAAATGGGGAAAACACTAGCTGCCCATCCACAGAAATAAACAAGTTAATTGTGGGGCTTTCAACTGATCCAATGTTCAGCATAAAAAATTAATAAGCCACAGTGGCATGCTGTCAACATAGAAAGTGAAGAACAACAAAAACTACCTTTAAAGGGAATGCATGTTAATAGTAATTTACTTCTTTCTCAGTTTGTTTGCTGAAGCATTAATCGGGCTGTCTTGCAATTGAATGAGACATGTCTTTTAAAGGGATACGAGGCAGAAAGTTTTCAGTTGCCAAAAATAAGAGAGAAACCGGGAAGAATTTAACTTCTGAACTGGAAGGCCACTCCTGCCAGAGGCCTTTGAGGAGGGCAAGGTTCTGCCTTTTGTTTCTCAGATTTTTTCCTTTAAATAAAAGACCACAGACTTCAGGCCAGTCTTGCCACTTTAGCTCATGAATGATTCGGCCAAACCCGTTAGAACTGAGCTGAGCAGGGTCCAGCAGACCTGCTTTGGCTTTTTCTCTTCGCCAGGATGAGTCTCCCTGAGAACAGGATCAGGGCTGAAGAGGGAAAAAGCAGCTGATGGGTGGATCTTGTGCCCAAAATAACTCCATTTTCTCTGTCTGCCCTCCTACCATCATGGTGAAGGTTCTCTAGATTGTAAGAGACTCATACAAAAGTGAGCCCACCATTTAACGGTATTGAATTTCATCAGACAACATATATGTGGATGTCCCAGGAGAACAAGAGCGTGGTAACTTAAATCACAGATGGGATGGAGAGAGGGATAGCAGAAGGTTAGAATACGGACAAAAGGGGGGGAAAGTGTGGAGTCAATGGGTAGAATAAGACATGCTTGGCCAACCAATTGGGGTTAAGGCTCATTTTCCTGGAGGCCATATTAAGCAACAAACAAACAAAAGAAAAAGAAAGGAGAGAGAGAGAGAGAGAGAGAGAGAGAGAGAGAGAGAGAGAGAGAGAGAGAGATTGATTCTAAATCTCACAGCAAAAGAATCATAAACTTTCTTCTTACCCACAAAGTTAAAGCAAACATGAATTTATTACATTTTTCATGGAACCATTTCCTGAACCAGAACACATTTCTGCTTAGATAAAAATATTAACACACACACACAAAAAAAAAAATGCCAGCACCGGTTTGGCTCAGAGGATAGAGCGTCAGCCTGCGGACTGAAAGGTCCCAGGTTCGATTCCGGTCAAGGGCATGTACCTTGGTTGCGGGCACATCCCCAGTAGGACATGTGCAGGAGGCAGCTGATCGATGTTTCTAACTGTCTATCCCTCTCCCTTCCTCTCTGTAAAAATCAATAAAATATATATTTAAAAATATATATATTAACACTTTCCTTGGAACAAATCAAGTTCTCTTTGCCACCCTGGAAGAGAACTGGTACATCTGGTGATAAAAATGGACACCAAGGCCCCACTCTTCCCCAGGAGCTATTAGTGTGAGGAGGGGGACCTCACCTACTCCAGGAACTGGGAGAAGATCGGGGCTGTCTCCACAGCACAGGAAACGGCAGTCTGAGAAGGGCTTGACCATGAACCTCAACTCCGGAGGGAGAGTTATGGAGAAAGGGTCACCTTGAAGGAAGCAGTGACCTTCAGTCAGCCCAAGGTGACCTCATAGCAAGGCAGCAGGGCACTCCTGCACTCCCCCCTTCCTTGGCCTCCTGCCCAGGCTTCCTGGGGGCCTAGTTCGCTCAACCCGGAAGTCAGAAGGCAGGAGAGGCTGTGGCTGCAATCCACGTGGTTCTGCAGGAAGCAGGTGGGGAGGAGCGGTGGGGAAAGGGACACAGGCAGACAGCAGGCCTCCCAGCTCAGCCCCTCAGGTTGCACGCATTGTAGCGGAGACTGAATGTGTCCCCTGCTTTGACCATTGAAGACACCTCTGAGGTGCCAGATGCTAGAGTTTGAAATCACGCCTGTTCACACAGGAGTGAAAGAGAGAAAGTAAGGCCACTCTTCTAAGATCCCCTCACACCTTGCTTGCTCTTCCCACTCTCATGGCAACAATTCTTTAAAATAACTAATCATTTCAATTACGAGCTGTCACAGTGGAGATGGGGTGGAGGAAACTGCCAAGAGACACAGAGACGAGGCGTACGGAGCAGGGCCTGAGTCCTTGCGGGCCAGCGTGGGCAGAGTGCTGCCTTCCTGGCCTCCCCGTCTTCATCGGGGATGTGACACCACAGCACCAGCTGGTCGCTGAGACCCTCTTGGCTCTGACTCTCTTTGATTCCAGGTGCATTGTATTCTGAAACTACAATCCTCAAAGGGCTGTGTATGTAGTTACACGCTTAGTGTTCCCGCAGAGTCCCACAGGATAGGAATCCGGTGTAATTCACTTTCATGCTGCTTTTGCACTCCTGCTTATTTTAAATGGAAGCATATTTATATGCACGCGTTTAAAACCTGGAGGGAAAATACGGAAAATGCACCCTAGAGCCCAGCCGGCGCCCCTTAAAGACGGAGTGGGTCCAGTGACTTCAGGCTACTCGAGCTTTGTGGTTTGTTTTTGGAGCTAATCTTGGAAAGAAGGTCTCTGGTGACCTATCAGAAAGGCAAACTAAGATTGAGGCTCACCAAATAGTGATGCTCAGATATATTTTATGCCTTGCTTAAGTTGTAACCAGAACTTCTTTCACCACCACCGTTGGCAAGCCTTTTGTGACTGAGAAGGAGAGAGGGTTGGCAGTTCTTGTGCCACAGGTAAGAAGTGCATGCCCAGCACTTTTCTTCATGCACAAGACTTGCTGGGTGGCAGCCCTGCATCGCGTCCACAGGAGCCCATGATGAGGTGCTAACCACGGCAGCTGAAGTTTTGGAAAATTGGCTTTAAACAGTAGTACCTGGCAAATGCGAACTTTCCGTTCTCCCAAGACTTTTGGAGCAGGACGAGGGACATTCAGACTCACAAGGAACAAACGCATCACTTGCGAAATGATCCTCTGTGCACATCTGATTTTCCAACATGGACCCGGGCTGTGGAGTGTGCTGGCTCTGGCCGGGCCTGCATTAGCCAAACCAAGGGGACAGTTGGGGCGTTTACCTAGAAAATCCCATGTCGGCACCGTCCCCTCGGAAAAGCAAAAGAAGCGTGCTTGCCTCCTGAAGGTAGGAGCCTCACTGATGGGACAGGATTCATGCATCCGCTGGGACTTACCCCACAACCAGCTACTTTCAGGACCAGGCATTTGGCAAGCTAGATGCCAGCCGGCCAGTTCCTTCACTTTGCTCCTGTAGTTATGGCCATGGCTTTAGAAATAAAGTCCTGTGGATGTAGAGCTGTGAGTTTAGGGGTTAGAATGTCTCTTAAGGATGTAGTGCTCGGCCCGAACCAATATGCTCAATTAATATTTGACAAAGGAGGCAAGAACATACAATGGAGCCAAGATAGTCTCTTCAATAAATGGTGTTGGGAAAATTGGACATATATATGCAAGAAAATGAAACTAGACCACCAACTTACACCATACACAAAAATAAACTCAAAATGGATAAAGGACTTAAATGTACGACAGGATACCATAAAAATTCTAGAAGAATCCAAAGGCAACAAAATCTCAGACATATGCCGAAGCAATTTCTTCACTGATACAGCTCCTAGGGCACTTGAAACTAAAGAAAAAATGAACAAATGGGACTACATCAAAATAAAAAGCTTCTGCACAGCAAAAGAAACCATCAACAAAACAACGAGAAAACCCACTGTGTGGGAAAACATATTTGCCAATGACATATCTGATAAGGGCCTAATCTCCAAAATTTATAGGGAACTCATACAACTTAACAAAAGGAAGATAAACAATCCAATCAAAAAATGGGCAAAGGACCTAAATAGACACCTTTCAAAAGAGGACATTCAGAAAGCCAAGAGACATATGAAAACATGCTCAAAGTCACTAATCATCCGAGAGATGCAAATCAAAACAGCAATGAGGTACCATCTCACACCTGTCAGACTGGCTATCATCAACAAATCAACAAACGACAAGTGCTGGAGAGGTTGTGGAGAAAAAGGAACACTTGTGCACTGCTGGTGGGAATGCAGACTGGTGCAGCCACTATGGAAGACAGTATGGAGTTTCCTTAAAAAACTGAAAATGGAACTCCCATTTGACCCTGTGATCCCACTTCTAGGAATATATCCCAAGAAACCAGAAACACCAATCAGAAAGGATATATGCACCCCTATGTTCATAGCAGCACAATTCACCATAGCTAAGATCTGGAAACAGCCTAAGTGCCCATCAGTAGATGAATGGATTAGAAAACTGTGGTACATCTACACGATGGAATACTATGCTGCTGTAAAAAGGAAGGAACTCTTACCATTTGCAACTTCATGGATGGAACTGGAGAGCATTATGCTAAGTGAAATAAGCCAGTCAATAAAGGAAAAATACCACATGATCTCACTCATTCATGGACAATAGAGACCATTATAAACTTTTGAACAATAATAGATACAGAGGCAGAGCTGCCTCAAACAGATTGTCAAACTGCAGCGGGAAGGCCGGGGAGGGTTGGGGGGCAGGAGGTAGTGGGGTAAGAGATCAACTAAAGGACTTGTATGCATGCATATAAGCATAACCAATGGACATAAGACACTGGGTGATAGGGGAGGCTAGGGGACTGTCTAGGGCGGGGGGATAAAATGGATACATATGTAATACCCTTTGTAATACTTTAAGCAATAAAAAAAAAAAAAAGAGAATATTGTTGCAAAAAATGAAAAAAAAAAAGGATGTAGTGCTGTGTGCTTTTGTAGAACGATGATCCTGTAGAAGGCCCTTCCCTGGCACTAACCTGCGGTCATGATGAGTTTACATCCAAACCATCCAGCCCATCCCTCTGTAACCAGCATTAGGCCTTTGTGAGAGCAAATAATCTTAGAATTTGGGAAAAGCTCTATAATAAGGGACAAGAAGAGGGAAGCCATGCTCTACGGGAGTTAAATCACTTTCTAGGGTCACACAGGTAGCTGGGCATGAAGCCATTGTACCATTTCGCCTCGTGCTGGCTGGCAAGGAATAGCAATAAATTCATAGCCTTGGAAGAAAGAGGTAAGCAAACAATTTTTGTAATGAGCCAGATTATTTTTGGCTTTGCAGGCTATAGGGTCTCCGTCGCAACTACCCAAATCTGTAATTACAGAATGAAAGCAGCCACCAACAGTATGTAATGGAATAGGCATGGCTGCATTCCAATAAAACTTTATTGATGAACACTGAAATATGAACTGCACGTACTTTTTACATATCACAAAATATGACGCCATTTTAGGTTTTTTTCAACCATGTAAGAGTGTGAGGACCATTCTTTGATCACAGTGGGCTGGATTTGGCTCAGTAATTTGCTAAGCCCTGTGTAGAGTAACACATCACAGCCCAGGAGAGAATTTAGTCTACATCCTGGGCACACCCATTCCCTGGCTCCTCACCCAGAACCTCAGATCTCACTCTCTGTTCCTCTGCACGGGCGCTGTCCCATTAGACTGAAATTCGGTCACTTTCGCATTTCCTCTCTAAAGTGACTAATTTAATCCAAGTTGTTGAAGGTATAACCAAAGTCACAGGGGACTAAAGGGGAGAAAAGGACCAAAGGGGAGAATTTATTCTGACACAGACCCAGCCACAAGTGCCAGATATGTCATTAGTGAGTGTTGATGGCTTGAGTGGCAGTTAATAACGGGCAAACAGGAGTATAAATGTTGCATGTTAACATGGGTTTAGTGGGGAATACAGGAAGTGCCCCAAACTCCTTGCTAAGATCACAGACCGCGTGTTTACAATGAAAGGAAATACTTGGGTTTGTAAATAAATAACAGCCTCAAGAAATTGGCCACATTGCGGGTCAGCGAGACCTCTGGAGGCCCATTTCTTGGACAGGCCTGGATTGTTTGCTCACTTAACAGAGCAGCCAAACATTCCCTTCAAAAGTAAGGGCCTTCCCTCTGGGTGACACTGTTTATCTGTGTCAGTAGGGTGGCCCTCTCGGAACACTCCAGTTTTTTCTGGGTTGAGAACAAGCAGCTGCAGATCTTTGTTTTTTCTGACTTGGATGAAGGCAATAGGTCTGAGCTAAGGAAAAAGTACATTTTATTCTTTTTCCTTTCTTGTCTGGCATGTACTTAGAAGAAAAGAGTGGACCATGACGGTTTCTGGAAGCCAAGAGAAGGTTGCACGATGCCAAAGCATTTAGTTGCAAAGTAGTATCTTTTGGCTTCAGCCTCCACAGAATAAAAGGCTATAGATGCTTTAATCCAGATGCTTCCATAGGGTGTGAGGCCCTGAGGACCACTAACTCATGTTGCTCTTGCAATGTCGTTAATCCTGATACCTCACTAGAATCACTTATACTAGCATAATGTTGCCTATTCAAATATATATTGTTATCCAAACCTTTTGGTTGCAAGTGACAGACACTTAACTCAAACTGACCCAAGCAAAATGAAATACATAAAAAAAACAAATACCATTACTTCAAAAATCTGAAAAAAACGATGGGTTGATCTTCAAACATGATTATATCCAATATTCAAGCAGCAAACACCATCTCTTCTTCCCTTTCACTCTGTTATCTCTGCTTTTTATCTCTGTTGGCTTTGTGCTCTGACAAGAGCATATACAAGAAACAACCAATGAATGCATAAATCAATCAATGTTTCTTTCTCTCTCTCTCAAATCAATCGATAAATAATAACAAAATTAACAACAACAAAGCAGAGATGAGACTGTGTGTACTCGGAGAGGAAGCATGGGGGTTGGGGAACCGCAGACTCCTATGAGGAAAATGAGGTGTTTGGATGAATGAGAGCCCAAGATCCTGTCCAGTGTGGACATGCTGTGATCCTACTTTTTTGATCTGTATTCTGAGCTTACATTGCATGTGGCATAAGCAACCCCTAAGAGCCACCGAACTCTACTCTGTTAAGGGAAAAAGGAGAAGGCCTCTTCCAGATAAGACATCTCATCAACCAGGAAGTGGTTAGTCACACTGGAAATGGTGGCATCTGTATTTCAGCATTTGAAGTGTCCACGAACACCTCCCCACCCCTAAATCTGACGTCTTGCATAGGAAGTCAAGAAGATAATTGTGTTGATACAAATTTGGACTGCCAGTGAGTTCTGCCCCACAACCTGTTAAGAGGTACCTATTTCAGATCCACGATATTGCCCTTGCCTCAGCTGTATAAACTTCCATTTACGAAAGAATAAAGGAATTAATGCCTTTGGCTTTCTGAAGAAAGTTGGGTCAGAGCCATTTTAGATATCGTTTCTTTTACACCAAAAACCTCAGCCAATATATCATTGCCCCTACATATTTGTAGAATTAATAAATTAATGTAATTCCTGGAACCCAGGCAGGGAGGCAAATTTTCTCAAAACTGATAGGAAGGTTGCTTTTGCTCTATACCATAATAAACAAGTCTGGCATTGGGAGGACTTGACAACTTCTGAAATAAAATCTGTTCTCCTTCAAATCCAGAGATTTATGACTTCCAAAGTTTAGCCCAAAGGGCTGTGATTCAAAACAAAAGCTTTCAAGGACAATTCACAACAGAAAACAGACTGACAGCTATGAGAAGGGAAGGGGTTGGGGGCTAAATGAAAAAAGGTGAAGGGATTAAGCAGTACAGATTGGTAGTTGCCGAATATCCACAGAAATGTAGATTACAGCATAGGGAATATAGTCAATAATAGTGAGAACAGAAGTGCCATTATATTACAAGCAAACAGAGGAAGTGATTTGCAAGCCAATTATTCACACACACACAGAGCCAGTGTTGCAGAGAATAAGTAAATACATAAATAAGTGAGTAAAATACAGGAAGGACAGTGTAAGACTAAGTAACTCTGAAGTTAAAAATCTGTTGTGAAGTCTTTCCAGGTCAAACAGCAGGTAAACAGAGGAGCTGCGAATTCATTCCCAGGTCTTGCCAATACCAAGTCCCATTGTACTTGCCAATACCTTCGCTTGTCCCTGTTCAATTGTGTGGTACTCAGCAAATGTGCACATTGCCCTAGCGTGTGGGCCCTTCTACACTTCTCTCCATCCTGTCTCATTACTATGAGTAAGGCAAGAATCCATTAAATGATCAGTTATGTAATTGACTTCGGCCTATAGTTGGTTCCTTACTCTGGATTGGTTTGCTCCTTTGTTGCAATATATACTTTGCCCTCTCTGAAAACTAACAGTATACATTTTATATTTTCTCTAGGACACATATCTCCCAACACATTATGAATAATAAAAATTAGCCCCCAAAGTTTAATTAAGAAGCGATGAAATAGACCTTATTCAGACAATATACTCATGCAATACTTGCTCTGGTGTGCATTCAGAGTGTCCATTTGTCCCTAGAGCTGTGGAACCTCAAAATTAAGCTAATTACCAGTATTATTGCTATGCGCAATATTGGCAATTTTCTTCTATGCTTTTCTATTCTGATATCCACACTTCTAAATATAATGTGATGTGAGCTCCTAAGTTCTAGTGGTTTTGTTAAAATGGCTTTTTGCTAGTAATTTGAAGGGGATGAGCAATATTTACTCAGGAAGTCTCCCAACTTGCATGGCAATATCTGAAACTCAGACCTAACATAGCAATGGCCTAGATGCCACCTATTTCTGCACTATCAATCATCCACAATATGAGCTTCCTGGTTGTCCCCACAGCATTTTATCACGTGTAAATATGTTTAAATGAACCATTTGTTTCCTTGAGGCTCAAAAGGATACGGTTTTCAGAATAAATCTTGCCTGGAGGAAACAATGAAAATTGCTGTGCACCAGTAAATTAAATTTAATAACCTTCTGTACATGAATGAGGTACTGGGGATGTGGCTTCTAACTAAGCAGAATGGACCACACGGAAGAAGCCTGTATAACTTGCCCAGGATGGTGGTGCCATATGTGGCACTATTACCAAAAATCTGAACTTCCTATTTTTTATCGTACTTTGTTATGCTCACAAATACTGTGGATCAGGAAATTAGATGCAACATAGCGGTGATGTCTTGTATCTGCCGTGTAATGTCTGGGGGCTCAGCTGGGGAACACTCAGATGGCTCAGGGGTTGAAATCATCTGGAAGCTTCCTCACTCACATGTTTGGTGCCTGCCTGGGATGACTCAGATGAGCTGGGACTGTTGACAAGAGCACTGACATGTGAACTCTCTGTTTAGCTTGCTGGCTGGATTCTGAGAAGGAGCAAGCAGAGAGCTAGCGTTCCAACAGAGCAATGCTCCAAGACAACTTCCTGGCTTTTCCTCATCTTGTATCAGGTGTCCCTTCTGCCCCCAGATCCAAGGGGAGCGGAGACAGAGTCCACCTCTTGCTGGGAGTATGGCAGGTTCACACTGAAGAAGAGCATGTTGGATGGACGGTATATGCACCGTCTTAATCATGGTGGACTGTACCCATGCATTGGCTTTTGACAACAAGGGTATATTTCTTGCTCATACAAGTCTGATTTGCATCCAGGCAAATCTCCAGAGCAGGGTCCTCCTGTTGGCTGAGCAATGCAAGCTGCTGCTTCAACTCATGATTCCACAGCTGCGGCTGCAGGGGAAAAGGGGCATCAATGAGCACCAGCCACCACCTGGAAGGGACAGAAGTCACTTTACTCACATTGCGTGGCTCACGGAGCCGTACCTCAACTCAGTGGAGCAAGCAAGTGTGGCCTTTCCGCGTGCCCAGAAAGACAAGAGAGCTAGAAATGTTGGCCAATGGCAATAATTTACCACAGCCTCACAGATATTGTCTGAGTGGTGACACCCTGTAATTCCTTTCAGTGCTGATTTGAACTTTGTCCAGTCAGTTCATTCATTCCATCATCCATCTGACAAATGTTTTAGAAGCCTACTATGGGGAACACATCAGACGTAGCTCCTTCCTGGAGGGATTTAACTGCCCCCAAGAGGCATATAATTTTACTCCAGCAAACCAGTTGGAACTTTGTATTGCTTTGTCGTTGACTCCTGTGAGTGAGTGGGGGAATGTCGTTCTCAGAGTCCACATTATCATATCCCCTCAACGCATATAAAATAAGACTCTTCTCTATCCTTACTTCCCATGGTCGTTGATTTTCTCATTTTCATACACTACTGTCCATCAGAACCATTTTTCTTTCACTACTCATTATCTATCTTCTCCTTCGAAGGCCTTAATTTCAAGACAGGCTATTGAGGATGCAGCTATATTTTCAGAAAATACAGATGGTGTCTGTTCATCGGACACTTCCATAGCAATAAATCTATGATATACTGGTACTAAACGGCTTCAATCCCATTTCAAGTTATCACGCATCATTAGTCTGACAGTATGATTCCATTTGTTGTTACTTTAAAGGACATTTGGATATCAAGGCTACAAACACTTGATAGTCTGGCCAGAAGGGTTCTATTTTACAAAAGCAGAGCTGATAGATACATTTCAACAATGAAAGGAACAAAAACCAGCAGGAGTTCTGTTTGGAGCCAGTTTGGTTTTCGGTCTTCAATTAGAAAATTGTGTTTCTGATGGAAAACTGTAGACCAGTCCTCACTCCCCACTGAGAAAGAATGAAGAGGGAGGGACGAGCTCTGTGACAGACTGAAGCCAGGACATTGTGTTTTTGGCCGTACAGCTGCTGCCCTGGGTTAGTTTGGGGCTGTCGAAAATCAATCTTACCCTTAGCTTTTCCGCGCACCAAATTATACTATGGAATTTTCCACCAAAGTTTCTAAATTATTGAGCACATAGGGGGATTTCTTACTTCAAGGCAAATTTAGGAAATATAAACAATGGAAATCATTACAGGTACACATGAAAACTTTTTTAGAATCTTCAAGATATATTTAAAGTAATATGTAGATGGAAAAATTATAAATCAGGGTCACTAAAGCTTTTCAGCAGAGACCCCTCACTTTTGAAATGTACCCACAATTGAACCCTTGTCAGAAACTGTGTAAGAAACTTAGTTGTCTGCTAGTCTATTCCAGTATCATATGTGTACACTGGGTGAAAAGTGGATATTTATAAGATTATTATCATAGGTTTCAATTTGCTAAAACTATAATGCTTCATTGGGCCTTCCAAACTAGGTCAACCAGTTAGCCCTCAGATGTAGCATGTTGTATTTGGCTAAGACAAACGGAATAAACAGATATTATCAAAACAGATACAAGCAAAACTAACAATAGGTTTTCTGACCTATTTGCCTGTACCTTTTAATGAAATCTCAGGTCTTTTAAGGTCAGTCAGATGTAAACTAAAGAGGATGATGATTAGGCTCAAAGGAAAGGTACTAAACAGCTCAACGCTGTTTGAGTTCCAAGAATTTTAGTTACATCATGGTAGAAAAAGAACACTAACTTCACTTTTAAAGCTGTACTTTTTATGGTCATCTTCTTGGATGCTTCTTAAACTTTTGAAGGCTCACCAGTCCTCAAAAATTAAAGAAACTCTGTATATGTGTGTATATTTATGTATATGTCTTGTAGCTTTAAAATTCTACAGGTATCTATACTTTGAAAATCCCCAAACATGCATGCCACCTGCAATTTCTTTTGTTTTTCAACCTTAAATACAAATAATAACATTTTTAAATTTGAAACTAGGAATTCCCTTGTTGGCAATATCAAATTTTTTAAAAGTTAAGTTTAAAAGTCATCTCTTTTAAAATCAAGGCTTAAACTAAATGGCTTCTAAGAGCTCTCCCTTCCCTGAGAGGAGGAAGGGAACTAGTATTCACTGAGCGTGTACTGTGTGCCCTGTTGCTCACCTATAGTATCTTATTTCTCACAACAACCCTCTCTAGTAAATGTTGCTGTTTTTCTCTTGCTAATGAAAAAGCCAGACCCCCTAAAGATTGCCCAAGTTCACATGACCAATCATCAGTGAAGCAGGAATTCCACCCCAAATCTGTCCAGAATCAAAGCACACTCTCTCCCATCCTGGCCCGTCCTCGGCTCACGTGGTAATTTTGCTGTAAGCAGTGGCTAGCTACCCCACAGCACATTGAGCCTTTTTTGTTTTGTTTTGTTTTTTTCTCAAGAGAGGCTAGGAGCCAAACCTTCTGCTCCTTTTATTGGAATCACAGAAAGTATCACTAATTCTCAAAAACCCATACCCTGGAAGTTCAGTGAAAATGGAATGATTGGAATATTATTAGTATGAGTGGGATGGGTTGATCCACATCTCAAGGTTGATTACACAAAGTGAAGTTGAAACCATTGAAACTATTTTCTAGATAATTAAGATCAAAAGAATGACTGTTAAGGAAAAGATAGCTTGAAATATTTAAGAAAGTGGGTTGTAAAATTATTCAAATTAGTTTTATATATACTTAGAGAATTTAACCAACATACCTTTCCAAGTTCATTCTTTTAAAAATGAGTGGAAATTTAAACCTGTGATTAATTCTGCCTTGTATTCTTATCTGTACTGTAACAAAAAATACATTTTACATATGTTCTCATAAAGTTTTCAAAAGAAGTTTTCTTCTAACTCTACCATAATGTAAATTCAGTGATAATTTTGTTATCCAGCTGGTTTCATTAGAGGCACCATATATATTTGACAAATCTTTGGTTTTGGTTTTTCTTTATACCACTTTTCATTGCTCTTTTATGAGCATTACAAGATATTTGTCCAAGTATAAACCAAGACTCCGTTTCAGGAAGTTCAGTAGTGCTTTGAATTTCTTCTTAATTGTGATTCTTCTGAGTTGCGGTTGTTTTAAATTTGCCTCTACTAATTTGCAATTTATCCTTTATCTTTGGTCCTGATTTTTACAAAAGCTTATTTCTCAACTAACCCTGAGTACATCAGACAGTCGCAGCTTTTAGCTCTCATGAGTCCCATCACCATTGAGCCTCAATTAAACTCGACCTCCCAAGACATAACTCGTCAACATCTGCTTTGAGTGGAAAATGGTTGAACTGTCTCTGCATTTCATTGCCACAAAAGAAATCTGCTTTTTAAAATGGTGACTTGATAATTCCTGAAATGGGGATGGTAGCCGACTCCCGTGACCCTGAGAAGGACATTGTTGCTTCCAGAAAGGAGGAGCGAAGCGAGGCTGTGGCTGAGGTGCAGTTGGGAGCAAACTGTCTGTCTCCAAGAGAGCTGAGCGCTACTCTACAGGGAGCAGGACCCAGCACCAACCACTGAGCGGTCCTTTTCTAGCTGTGACTGTCCTCCATGAGCTCTTTGCTGTACTTTCTTGCTGGGTTCGTGTAAGAAATTGTGAAGCAGAAAACTATCTGAGGAATCGGTGACCCACGGCGGCACAAAAGGACTGGCCTTTAATGGCTTCACAGATGGAGTAATGTTGGAAGCAGTGGCTGGGGCTCACTTCAGCATCCCACTCTTCTCCCAGCATCCATCCCAGTCTGGGTACTCGGGAGCTGAGGGATAGGAGTAGGGTGTGTGTGTGTGTGTGTGTGTGTGTGTGTGTGTGTGTGTGTGTGGTGAGGTGACTGGAGGTTCTTTTCTGTTCCTGGGCCAGTTAGATATCTCCACTTGTCTTCCTTTATTCTATTACAACTCCTTTCCAACAGAGTAGAGGAACTCTTACTTCAAAATGGTTTAGGGAGACTAAATAAGTTCATAACCTGGATTTGCTAAAAAAAATAAAAATAAAAATAAATTTAAAAAAAGAAGAAGGAGAAGAAGAAGAAGAAGAGGAGGAGGAGGAGGAGGAGGAGGAGGAGGAGGAGGAGGAGGAGGAGGAGGAGGAGGAGGAGGAGGGGGAGGGAGGAGGAGTTAATGAGGCAGTTGCTCTGGAAGAAGCACTGCTCTCAGAGAAACACTCGGGTTGCCTTTCACTCAAAGTCTGTGTGTTCTGAGGCCTCATCCTCTCTTGAGAGAGGAATTAACTTTCCACATTTCAAACCATTGACCGCATGTGTGCCTGACGTATTCTCAGCAGGAGTTATAATGATCGATCACTAATGGGGGAGACAAACTGGATCACCTAGAAGAGATGAATAAATTCCTAAAAGCATACAACCTACCAATAATAAATCATGCCCGGCTGGCGTGACTCAGTGGTTGAGCGTAGAACTATGAACCAGGAGGTCACGGTTTGATTCCCAGTCAGGGCACATGGCCAGGTTTCAGGCTTGATCCCCAGTGTGGGGCGTGCAGGCGGTAGCTGATCAATGATTCTCTCTCATCATTGGTGTTTCTCTCTCCCTCTCCCTTCCTCTCTGAAATAAGTAAAAATATATTGTCAAAAAGATATAACCCCACACATACATGGTCAGTTAATTTATGACAAAGGAGCTAAGAATACACAGTGAGTAAAAGATGGTCTCTTAAAAAATGGCATTAGGAAAAGTGGGTATCAGCATGCAAAAGGATGACATTTGGATCCTCATCGTACAGCATGCACAACAATCAGTTCAAATGGATTCAAGATGAAATGGAAGACCTGAAACTAAGGTGGTGTACACTTACCATTTTTACAAGGTTAGATCTCATGTTGTGTTCTTAGACAATAAAAAAAAATTTAAATAATGGGTATGTTGTGGTGGGGGCTTAACTGTTTATTTTTCTATCTCAACTCCAATTGCCTTAGTCACTGATACATAGAAATGAAGGCTGTTTGTTTTTTTTACATTGGCTTTATTGGGGTGACATTGGTTAGCAAAATTATATAGGTTTCAGGTTACAATTCTATAATTTTTTACACAGTTTTATAAAGAAGTTTCTAAGCAAAGAGAAGGGAATTTTGCTTTGTAGTGTTAAGCTTTTACGTATTATTTTATTCAGTCAGCAAACATTTGCTGGGGGCCTGCCATGAGCCAGCACTCAGCAGTTTTGGAGATACAAGTGCGAATTAAGATCCCTGTCTTCAAGATGCCCATCATGCACAGGGCTAACACACTGTTTTAAGTCGCGGCTTTGGCATGTACAAAGAGGAGTAGGTGCATAGAGGAGGCGAGGGAATGCTCAAGGAGGCTCACAGACCCCTCTAATGTAGGGGGATCACAAAACGGCTCTTTCAGGGTGCAATGGGTAGGAACAGGCACCCTCCAGATCCATCCAGCCCAAGGCTCTGTAGAGCGGGGACTGCTTCCCTGATCAGGAAGGAAGGTGGTTGACACAGATTAAGCGTCGTCCACTTTTTCTTGCCAGGATTCTATCAAACAAAGGAGCAGCCTGTGAAAAGCAACATTTCTCTTCTTGTCTTTGTTTTCTTCATTAAATCACTCTCAGGGCAACTGCATGCTCCAGCAATAGGTGTCAGAACACAACAGGCAGGTGTATCTGTGCCGTCAGAGTCTGCTCTGTTACCAGCATCATGTTTACGAAATCAATTTTCTGTGCCTGCTGGGTCAGGCTGCTGTGAGAACTGGTTCTCCACAGGTCATTGCATTGCCTCCGGGGTCATTTGACAGGACTGGCTTTTTATCAGGGGCACAAAGGCGAGGAGCACTATATATCTTCTCCTGACATATGCATCACCTGTCTCACCATGCTGGTAAATAATATGCAGATGGTAACTTCAGAGATGCGGCGTTCCCGCTGCTCTTTTTCACTCCTGGACCTCTGTCTATGTTGCAAAAATCAAAGGCAGGATTACCTCAAAATTTGATTTTATGTTCCTCCTGTTCTCACTTTCTGGTGCCCACACAACACATATGGTACATTCTTCTCTGTTTTAACCTATGTTCTCAGGTAGCACAGCCCCCTGTGCTCATACTCTTACTGTAGAATGTTGTAGAATTACTCAATGAAGACTCATGCCTTTGTTGATTCTCAGATACATATTAATTGCCTACTGTGTTCCTGGCATGATGCAAAATCTTAAACATAGAACGAACAATGGGAAGGATGGCAGCATTTGAATTAGGGACTGTTTTTATTTTATTTCTTTTCAAACTTTTCCAAAATCTGTGGCATCATTTAAAGACAAAAGAGAACATGAACGGGATGCCTCAAATAGAAATGGATTAATAATGAGTAAGAGACTCGAAAGCTCTCTAGAACACATGGTTTCAATTAACATGAGTAAACTGATGATCTGGAAAAAGAGCTTGATTGAACCCCTGGATTTTGGGAAGAAAGCCCTGTTTATAGATTGCATATTGAAAGCAGATGCCTGGATCACTTTTCCTAGAAATAAGTGACATTAGTGTGTTTTACTGAGAGTGGCCCTTAATTTATGTGTATTTAAACTGTCAGAATGTTTTAGTCCTTTATGGCCAGTATTTCTTTCATTTACTCATTTAGTAAACATTTATTGACCTGTTACCCTGGATCAGTCAGTCGTCACTGTCAGGTACTGGGAATTAAGGGTCCTGTCCTCCTGGAGCTTACCTTTGGATGAGAGGACAATTAAAACAAATGAACAGACATTCCAAGATCCCCAGTGGATGCCTGAGATCACAGATAGTATTGAACCCTTTATATACCATGTTTTCCCTGGACATACATACCTATGACAAAGTTTAATTTATAAGTTAGGCATATGTAGGAGATTAACAGCAATAATTAATAACAGAATACACTATAATAAAAGTAATGTGAATGTTTTATCTGTCTGGTGAAATATCTTATTGGACTGTACTCACCCTTCTTCTGTGATATTGTGTTGACAGTAGGGAACTAAAATCACAAAGTGTCACAGTGGATAAGGGGGGACTGCTGTATACCAGATAGTAGAACTTATACTAAGAAGGAAACAAATGATGTGCATACAGACACGTGTGTGTGTGTGTGTGTGTGTGTGTGTGTGTGTGTGTAAAAGAGTACAAAAGTGACGGGTTGGCGCCAATCATGCAAATAGGAGAAGAAAAGAATTTCAGGCAGAAAACAGAATATTTGCTTACTGTTTCCAAAAGAGCTATCTTTTGGACAAAAGCAGTATACAATTATCTAAATCAGGGGTTGGCAAATCCCCCCTGTCATCTGTTTCTATAAATAAAATGTTGTCCTGCTTTTGTAGATAAAGTGTTTTGGGAACACAGGCAGGCCTGTCCTTTGGTGTATTTTCTGTAGCAGTTTTCACACAACAACAGTAGAGTGTAGAGAGCGGCTATAGGGTCAAGCCTTGGACTGACCTGTGGCAGAGCCACATAAAAGTCCCAGCTTAAAGGGAAGAGCCCTCCTAGCACAATGAAGCTTGACCTCATAGTCCTCCCTTATTCTCCTAGGTAGCTAATGGGCTGTGGGAAGTGCGGAAGTGCTGCCAAAACAAGGCTTGAGTAACGAAATAGATTTGAAACTTGCAAGAACATTGTAAACATGTTGACCACTCCCCTTGTTTTTCTTTGTGTGATCTGACTATACAATAAAGCTTCAGCGTACAGGTTGGGTCACTGTTTCCTCATCCAGGCACAGTGATCCCACCTGGTCCCAGCTGTATTCTCTTGCCTGTCTTCTTTAATCCTTCCCCCACTCCTCCTCAGGTTCACCCTTGGCCATGCTGGACGTGGTTCAGTAGATCACTGTGGTTGCGTCAAAGCTGCTGTGGCCTGCAAAGCTGAAAATATCTACTTTCTGGCTCTTTACAGAAAAAGTTTCCCAGTCCATGATCCAAATCACCAGGCTGAATAATCATTACATCTGTGGGCCTTTTAATTCTGTGTCTTTAGCCCTGTGAGGTCAAACCAAAGTTTGTAGAAACTCTGCTAGAATGTACCTGGTGATGATAGTTGGTAATTGTTGAGTGAAACTATGTTCCCAACACTCTGTGAAGCACTTTACATGAACTGTATTATCCTTAATGCTCACAATAGCCCTATTCAGTGGATGCTATTATCACTTCAGCTTATAGGTGAGGAAACTGAGACACAGAGAAGTTAAGTAACTTACTTGATGTCACCCAGCAAGTAAGTGGTGGCATCAAGGGTCAAAAGCACACAGCCTGGGTGGGAAACACTATCCTGAAGTGCCCTCATCACTCACCATTCTGCAGCTCCTCCACCACAACAGACCCACTGCTTCCAACTGCCTGTCTGTTCCCAACTTGCACAAGTAAACAAACATCTTGCCACAAGAATTTAGAACTTGCTTTGGAGCCAAATGTTACAGTTATCCCTTGCTTAGCATTCAGGATTCAAGGCATGCTTCCAAGTCATTTCCTCTCAAGCTTCATTGAGAAGCATTTGGGTAAATATTTTATGCTTTCAGGAATGGCCCTGGCCACACTGGAAATCCAAGCTATTTCTATAATTACCCAAATGTGCTCACTATTCAATGTACTACATTATTCTGCAACCTTCTCCCTTGTTTTTGGCTAGAAGATGAGACTCTTGAGCCAATACCACCCTTCCTTTTCTCTCCGTGTCGTGAGCATGCAACATACCTTCAGTGTCTCCCCCCCCCCAGATTGCTGGACAATCTCCACTTAAATCCCAGATGTACTGGGGACGACAAGTTTAAACTCACCTGAAAAGTCTGTTTCAGAAAGTTCAGGTTCTCTGATGTTCGCTCCTAGCAGCTCTGTCCGATAAACTGTATGTGCTAATCTGCATGAAGGATGTTGGTGTTTCTAGATTTGATTTGATTTTTTGCAAGCCTATTCACTTCTGAGGTGATTTCCCACAGGTTGGAATAACTTCCCAAAGTCACTTGTACCTCAACATTTACACACCCATGAAAACACTAGAGAATTGCCATTTTTTCCGTGTTCAAGTATAGGGTTTGAATAGTTATTGAATAACCACACTGTGCTAAATAGTACCTAATCGCACACATGGGCCTTGTCCCTGTCATCATGGAACGGCAGGGATAAGGACCAGTAAAGAGAAAATAAATATACACCATAGTGAGTGTTAGAATGAACAATGTCCATGGCACCTATCTAGGAGGTGGGTGGAGGTCATGGTCAAGGAAAACTCCCTGAGGCGTAGATTTAGAAGGGAAAATTTATCAGACTTGGAGTACAGGAGGGAGAGGATTGGAAATTAAGGAGTTGAGCTCACATCTGGTTTTATCGTCAGCATTTTGTTGACTTATTAGCCATTTCTTGGTATATGTTTCTACACACATCCAAAATTGATAGTCATCGACTCAAATTAACACACTTCCTGTAATTTTTCATGTATGTTATTGTGTTTCAAGACAGCAAAAGAATCAATCCAGCCTCACTTTGCTAGTAACCAGGTGTGAGATTTTAGACAAATCACTGAATTTTGCTCAACCTCAGTCTTTTCATCTTCACAAGGATACTGAACAAAATAATTTCTCTGGTTTCTTCCACCTCTGAAATTCTACCCTGTTAAACCCTGTCCTTCTCATCATGCTTTCCTAACCTCCATGGCTTTGTGCGGAATTTCCCAACTTTGAACCTGACGATGGCATATCTGTTAGAATTGTATTATACTATGTGTCACACCAAATCTGACTGACCAGGAACTGAAGCAAATTGGGGGTTTTCTTATTCTCAGGTCTG
Source organism: Myotis daubentonii (assembly GCF_963259705.1). Lineage (NCBI taxonomy): Eukaryota > Metazoa > Chordata > Mammalia > Chiroptera > Vespertilionidae > Myotis > Myotis daubentonii. The sequence goes on from NC_081843.1 coordinate 111,904,047, forward strand.
AAGGAGTGCCGGGAGCCGGTCCATGCTTGCTGTTTCAAGGGACCTGGCATATATGGCATACTGTTCTTTATATGTTTGCTCACCTTCTTGGCGCTGTGTTTTAACCAAGGTCACCTCTCCTAGAAAGGTTGAATCCCCAGGTAGGGATTTTCCCCTGAAGTTAGGGAGGGAATAAAACCCCTCAACTAAGTGCCAGGCGGGTAATTAATCCCTTTAACTATGAACAATCATGCTTAAACTACATAATCTTTTCTCCCTGGAATGGAGATAAGAAACGCCCTAACCTTTGTAATAGAGATTGATAGGATTGAATCAACTGGTATAAATACAGTTGTAACAAGACAGAAAGACTCAGAACTTAGAACACAGAACTCATGAGACAGAATTCAGAAGACAGAACCTACACGGAGCCTAGAGACAGAGCCTAGCGGGAAAACATGGCAAGGGATCCTGGACTGAACCTGACTATAGAACATGGCAAGAGAACCTGACTAGAACCTGGCGACCAAACCTGGCTGGAGAAGTCCCTGTGTCATTCCTTCTTCGCCGACTCCGTCCACACCTTTGGGGACCCCTGGACCCGCTGGGGCAGGACCCCGGCAAAGGAGTCCAGCTTTAGGCAATCTATGGAGAAGCCAGGCAATGACCTCAGGGGCCCAAGCTCCTTCCATCTTCCTTCTTAGTCACCTGTGCTCCCAAGACAGCTGGCCCATCTCCAGCTTCAAGTCTGTGTCCTAGGCCAGAAGAAGGGACAGCAAAAAGGGCAAAGGGCAAGGTCTAGCTGGATAAACTCTCTTTGAAAGAGCTTTTCCAGAAGTTCTTAGTAGCATTTGCTTAACTCTCATTGGTCAGAACTGTCACATGGCCACCCCTAGGTGTAGGGGAGTGCTCTTTTCTTTGGTTGGGTACATGGATGCACTAAACCAAAGGAGACTGCATTTATAAGAAAGGGAGAAGGAATATTGGATAGGCAGGTTGGATTCTTTTGTTACTCAGATGTAATATCAAAACAGTTTGAAACAGGTCTCGCATCACCACTGACCAATCAGTGCAGCTGCTCAGCACACTGTAGCAATACATCCCAGTCGATGGGGTGTTTTTCTGCTTGGCAGGACAGTCGTTACATGCAGCCTTTATCCTCCGCCCCCCCCCCCCCCCCATGCAATACGGCTTAAGTTCATCAAGGGCGGGACCATACTTTGCAGATATTCTTTCCAGTCCCCAGGAAAGCGACATTAATATAGAATAAGTGTTCACTTTGGTTGAAAGGAGTTGAATTATTCATATTATAATCCAAGGATGATACACCCAGGCAAAGAAGCGTTCATGTTATTACCTATTCTGTTTCCTCAGGACTGAATGACCCTCTGAATGGTGACTGTATAATCCTGAATGCCACAGTACAATTGATTAAAAAACTGGGAGATGGAGATGGGCTTTGAAAGTTGTTCAAATCATTTACAATTATTCAAAGGGATTATTATAGACTTAAAAAAAAAGTATTGCCCGAAGTAAAAAGCTTCAGGCATAATAGAGGTTCAGAAGCCCTTTCTCTTCATTTATGAAATTGAATAGATCTAACCAAAAGGCTCCCCCCCCACACACACCCTTTAGTGTACGGCATCACATAAAATCAGTTCCATAGAGAGTTGCATCTGGTCCTTCCAGCCTAGAAGACACCTAATAATGTATTACTTCTTTTCACTAAAATCTCAAGTAACCATAATGCTCAATATTAACTCAAAAATTCATGTAGCAATCTTGATTCTTTTTTTAAAGCTATACGTTTAATGTTTATCATTGGATTTTTATTAATTCAATTTTTTTCAACGTGCTTCTATTTTTCTCTGCTTTATTCATTTTTAAATGATGTGTCAGTGGTTGTATTTTTTTTCATTTGCTCTAATTCTCCAGTTTATTCTCCATTCCATGTGCTTCTGGAAATGCAGTACAAGTGTATCCAAAATTATTTGGAGAATTATTGGGATACCAAGAAAAAAATATATGTTATATCCTATTCCAAATTGGTTTTGGCAAGACCTATCTTTGAATCATCATATCCATTGAAACTCTCTTAAGTGCAAATTATTCTATGGTGTAATAGAGGTTAGAATATAATGGGTGTTTTGTTTCCTTACTTTATCTGTAACCTCTCGCCTTGGTCCTCCAGAGAAATCTCTCTTTTTTTATGTTCTTACTTGGCTAACTTCCTTTATTAATAAAGTACGATGGGGCATCTTCTTTAACCATACACCTTCAAGTCTAACATGAACTCTTTCTTTACTTATTTCATTATCTTTGAAATTGGGATATATCTTTAAATTTTGGGCCTATCATGATTTAATTGGAAGATTTTGGGGGCAGTAAGTAAAATAATGATAGCAAACAAAACAATTAATAGCTTCTCAGATGCACTGAAATGAAGGAGCCTCCAACAGTAACAGTGAACTTTTAAGAATTTCTGAATGCATCCTGCTCTGAACTATACGATTGTTTTTGACTGGAGCCATACCATATCCTAAACAGGACGAGGTTTAAGTTTTAGAAAATAGGAGTACACCGGCTCATTTTTGTCAGCCAGGGAATTAGTCCATTCCGGATATTTCAATTCTCAACTGAATGGTTTAAGATGTTCCCATTCCCACCACCACTCACTCACCAGCAACACTTTTAAATTAACCTTGGAAACAAGCGAGGAAACAGAAGCACAGTCATCATTCTGCCAAGTTCAACTACCCCTAAGAACGCCTACGTCCGATAGTCAGCAAACAACCAGATTGCAAACCAGAAGTGGCAGCGTTGACATGTGCTACTTGTTTGCTACTCCGCAAGGGTCATTAGCTGTGCTGCCCCAAGATGTGAGGGACAGAAACAGTTCAAGGGCCAGAGACAAACAGCACTTAGATGGTCCCCAAGTGGCTGAGGAAACAGGAAATCTAAAACAGATTTTCCTCCTAACGTTCCCGTCTGAACAGTCTTCAGGGTTACACAGTGTAAAATAGGAACACTTTGGCTACTAATCCTTAATAATCCTAAACCTTGGATACTAAAACCAGAAGATAATTATTCTTTTATATTTCTCTGTATAAAGGTGTTCTTGATTTCGATGACCATAATCATAACAATCTTCTAGTTTAATTAAAAGAGTGTGTTCCTTCCTCACAGTATTAGAGGCTTCAAATGCTTAAAGAACCTTTTCATAAACACCCCCTCATGGGGACTTACAGATCAGGACAAAGGGAACATGTTAAGAATGTTCTTAATATTGCAATTAACCGGGAATTATTTTTTAAAACCATTCCTTACGAATTCTGGACAACATCTTTTCATGTCTTGGAGGTTGTTGTTTTATTGTCCTTTTAAGTAGGATTGCAACCCAGCTTGTAGATCCTACAAGCTTCTTGGAGAGGGTGGATTTCACACTTGTGGTCTCTGAGCCAAAGTAGGCAGAAAGCCACTTTGTTCAGGTTCACTTACCCCCACGGTCGCCCCAGTCAAGATGACCGCTGGTCAGTTTGTGCCGACTCACATCCATGCTGTGCTGTCCAGTGGACTGGAGCAACCACGCTGCCTTTAAGCGATCCCAATTTGGCACTGTTGCCCTTGCAACATTCAGCTCTAAACTCTCTCCTTCCCTCGTCAGTCAAGGACACCCGGACTTTGGTTCTTTGGAAGTTATAGTAGGACATTTTATTCATTTTGCACTCATTCCCAAGAGGATTTGAAGTTACATAATTTCAATATGACTCCGCTGTCCTGTGACCTCAGCGAGTTATAACAATAATAGAGCCTCCAGCGTTCCCCAGTGTTTCACTGTTACAAAGCCCTTCCATGCACCTCCTTTTGTTAAAGTTACTCGCCTCGGAGAATGCCAGTTGCCCCATGTGCTTCTGTGAAAGCCAGCAGGTGGAAGAACGCTTGGGGGAAATGGGGCGCTGGACAAATGCAAGGGTCACCCTGTGAGTCTGTCGACTGGTAGGACTAGAGTGTCAATGTGTTGGCCCAAGTTTGGTTTCAGGTCTGGCCTCAGAGAAGTTCCCATTCAGGATATTTGTCAAGAATGAGAGGTTAGAAATGCCAGCACCAGGAGGTCAGGCTGGTAGTCTACCAAGAATTCATACAGGAAGCATTTTAGAAAGACAGAAATGGAGGACTTTGGCCTGAATTGGCCTTGAAAGGGGACCTTGAATTCTCCCCGCTGATGACTGCAGGAATATCTAAACTCTGGCGTACAGCTGAACTGTAAGCCTCCAGTCTCCAAGAATCAAAGCAATTCCGAGTTGAAAGTCCCCTTACTGGTCTCCCCTGACCAAGTCGCTAACCCCGCTAGGGTTTCCTAGGGTCTCTGCTTGAGCACCCACAGAAACAAGAAGCTTGTTTCCTACCGGAGTTGCCCATTTCATCATTGGGGCATAATAATCATCAAAAAGTTAGTCTTCCTCTTGAGTCTAGGCCTCCGGCCTTATAACATGACCCATTTGTGGGCAAGTGGAATGGACAGCAAGGCACTTCTCTACCCTTTTATTGAACTCGAATTTGCTCTCATGTCATATCCTCCAGTGAGAGGATTTCTCTACGTGTGCCTTTGGATACACTTTCTTAATGATCATAACTTTGAATGGTTTTAGAGACAGCACACAAAGCCCCTGCGAGTTGCATATCTGCCTTTCTACTCTCAACTTCTCCATGTCTTCTGTATCTCTGATATCTCTTCTTCTTCTGCACCTAACTCTCTTGTAATACTCCTGAAAATTAAGCATGAACTCACACACAGAGGCAGAGGATTCTAAGTGAAAAGAGCAGAGAAACTTGGTTCAAGCCTGGAGAAATTTTCACCGCTAAAGCTTCATAATAAGTATTCACCCAATAGGGGTGGAAGAGAATAATGGGAGAATATAAGTGAAGAGTCATTATAAATTGTAGTGTGCTATAAATCCACTGCGTACTTTACCGTTAAGTTCTACAAGGCCTTGAGCTCCTTGTTTTATGCTAGAGGACATTAAACAGAGAAGAAAAGTGACATGTCCCAGGACCACAGGATCCATTGGCGGCAGAGCCAGGAATGGAACCCAGATCTTCCAACTCACAATCCTTTGTTCCCTTTACTGCCTCTGTGTTGAACATCACTGTTCAATAAGATCATCCATGCAGAGACCCTAAATAGTACCCAGCAAACATCAGGAGCTCCATAACTAGTGGCTGAAGAAATGTCTGAGCAAACGAATGAATGAACGAACCACTAGTACCTTTTTCCAATGACATTTTATAGTTTCCCTCTAAATGTCACTTGAGTTGTAATCATTTTTAATTAGGTCTCTTAAGGAGTGTGGTTCTCAAGATGTACTTGTGAAGATTAAATGAGACAATGCATTAAAGTGCTTAAAAACAGTGTCTGGCAGTCAATAAATGTTAACTATTATCTTTCTCTGTTTCCAGCCATTTCTAAAAATAAGACTATGCTGATGCTGTAAGAGCTCACTAATCTGAAAATCACTTTGCAATTTACTAATGAAAGGAATTATGGGATTGCAAAAGCATTATGACTAGTTGTCAGTTTCTATCCTGTGCCTTTAACTAGGCCATCCATGCCTACCCCTTGTTGTTGGCACCCCAACAGTCACAAAGTCCTGGATTCTTTCACTTCTTCCTCTGGGCTTGTGTTTATGCAGCCCCTGACCTTGGGGTTCTGTCTCCCATTCCCAGCATGTTGGACCTGACAATTTATTTTGCTCTATACTATTTGAGACTTAGCATTCTTGCTCCCTCTCTGTCAATCTCAATCTCAACCTCAGTCAAGATTTTTGTATTTCCCTGTGTTTCTCTTAATTCCCGGTGCTGTATTCCTTCTGAACAAGGCCTATTCCTGTCACCCAACTTGGTGTGTTTGCCTCACACATGTGTGATATGAGGTCAGACATGCTCCATATTATAGCATTTGTTATAAATATTGACTTTTGATACTTGGGGCTCAGAGATTGTCTTATGCCGGGGGCCAACCCCAGCAGGTCCAGGGGTCCCCAAAGGTGAGGACGGAGTCGGCGAAGAAGGAATGACACGGAGACAGCGTTCAGTTGATCAGCAGCCTAGCCAGGATCTCTAGCCCGGATCTCCAGCCAAATTCTGGTCTGGATCTCCAGAGAGGTTCTGCTTAGGTTCTCCAGCCAGGTTCCGTCCAGGCTCTCCAGTCAGGCTCAGTCACCAGGTTCCAGTCAGGCTCTCCTGCCAATCTCCGCAGTCAGGTTCAGTCCAGGATCCCCTGCCATGCTCTCTCGCCAGGCTCCACCTCCAGGCTCCGAGGCCAGTCCCTGTCCAGGATCCTCCGGCATGCTCTCGCCAGCGAAGTTCTTCTGTCCGTAGAGAACGTTCTGTGTAGGTTCTGTGCCTAGGCTCTGTCTCTCTTGGTCCTGTCTTCCAAGCCCTGTCTCTGAAGTTCTGTCTTATAAGTTCTGTCTCTTGCGGTCTTGTTACATCTGTATTTATACCAGTTGATTCAATCCTATCAATCTCTATTACAAAGGTTAGGGCGTTTCTTATCTCCATTCCAGGGAGTAAAGATTATGCAGCTTAAGCATGATTGTTCATAGTTAAAGTGATTAGTTACCCGCCTGGCACTTAGTTGAGGGGTTTTATTCCCTCCCTAACTTCAGGGGAAAATCCCTACCTGGGGATTCAACCTTTCTCGGAGAGGTGACCTTGGTTAAAACACAGCGCCAAGAAGGTGAGCAAACATATTAAGAACCGTATGCCATATATGCCAGGTCCCTTGAAACAGCAAGGATGGACCGGCTCCCGGCAGTCTTAGTCTCTTCATATTTCAGGCATGGAAAAGGATGATTTTTTTCTTCTTTATTTTTGTGGTAACTCAACTGGTTCTTTACAGCCCTTCCATCTGTTGGCTCTGGTCTCCCTGTTGGAAGAGTGATTCCTGAGTGCTCTATTGGCTCATTTTTCCTTCTAGAGCTCCATACACATAGTTACAAATCGCCATACATGATCTGTGCCTGTTGCCAAAATGCTTGAAACTTCCTTCTGAATCTCTTAATCTATCTGACAATTTGTCAAGACTAAAGGCTAACCTTGGGCTAATGTCAGTGAACAAGAAAGAACTTCGACAAATTTACCAATTAATATTATGCCTGAAGTTCTGGTGTGGACAAGAAATATTTATTATCTTTTTATTCTCTGTGTCTTCTGATGAATTACCACTTGATATATTCTCAATGTTAGTGATATATGTACTCTCACTATCCCATCCAGAATGCAAGTTCCTTCAGAGAATGGACTTGAACTATTCATATTTATAGCACTTAAAACAGTATTTGGCAAATCGCAGGCAAGCAATCAGTGTTTGTTGAACACTGAATGAATGAATGAGTGAATGAATGAATGAATGAATGAAAGCAGGATAGAGTTGAGCCTTTGGCATGAAGAGATCCCAGTTTGAGTTTTGGTTATGCCACTTCCCAGCTATGAGACTTCTCTGAATTTTAATTTCTTCATCAATAAAATGGGGATAATAATAGGACTTAGCTCATAGGTTTTGGGGGAGAATTAAATAAGATAACATATGTAAAGTTCTTAGCATAGTGGCTGGCATATTTTCAGAACTTAGTAAAAGTTGACATTCATGTCTAGTCTTTGCAGTGAATATCCTCAAATATTGAAGCTTATTAGAGGTAATTGAACTAATTTAATATGACCTGTAGCGGTGACTGTATTAAAGACAAATTAGTTTAATTCAGCTGCCAGCAAGATTTTACTTAAAGAGCCACATTGAAAAAAGAAATGTATGTATTGGTTGCACCACCGTGCCTAATACACTTTACTAGGCTTCTAGGGGTGGGCAGGATAGGATAGATATGACACAGTCCCTTCCCTCTGGGAACATAAGCTCCAGAGGACTTATCCGCAGTACTTGCTGAGTACACATGAAGGTGAGGCATTGCTGCCTCCCGCGTCATCTGATTTACTCCCTGTGCTTCGCAGAAAATTATCCTACAACCCTTGGTGTCTCTTTGAACCCTTACCATGACAAGAGACCCACTGCTTCTCAAACTGTCCTTGCTCTATTTGGGAAAAGTAGGCACCATTAGAAAGATCTCTCTAGAATTAGCACAAATCTACCTCCCTATGATTTCTGCACATTGACCCAACTTCTGCCTTCCAAATACACCCAGAATAAATCCATTTTCCCCCTATGTACCAGAGGTCAGCAAAGTAAGGTCTGCAGGCCAAATCTAGCCCAGCATTTATTTTTGTAAATAAAGTTTACTGGGACACAGCCACGCCCATTCATTTAAATATTGTTTGTGGACAGTTGCAATAGACGCGATTGCATAGAGAACTTATTGAATAGAGAACTTATGGACCACAAAGTTGAAAATATTGACTCTTTGACCCTGGAAGAAATGTTTTTGGCCTCTGCTGTACATGACAGGCCTTGACACCCTTAAAGACACCTGGCATGTCTTCTCTTTAAGTAGGAAGCTCAGAATTGAGCCTAGAACTCTAAATGGGAGCTAGTGGAGGCCGAATGGAGTAGCACTATCACCTCCCTTGTTCTGGACACCATACTCCCATGATGTGGCTGTTACCCACAAGGGCTCACTGCCTTGTGTATAGAAGCCAATACTATGGCACCGGCTTTTGAGGAAAGCAAAAGCTTTATTGTAAAGTCAACCTGAGAAGAGACAGGAAGCAGCAGTCAAATCTGTCTCTCTGATGGGGGGTTTGGGGCGAGTTTTAAGGGGTTTGGGGGAACAGGCTGGTATGCGACTGCGCTGGCGGAGCAGATGTCCATTGGAGGGAATTTTAGAATTTGACCCTTACAGTCCGATATGGCAAGTAGGGCTTCAGCCCAGATCTTCCCAGACCCTGTGCTTCGGGAAGGGTTCCAGCATTCAGGTGCCTGTCCTGTCCCAGCCCCTAGGCGCCTTGGCGGGGAGAAAGTTTGGTTCTGGGTGTAATTGGCAGTGTTCTGCCCTCTGCACATGCTCCGGCTACATAACTTGCAGTTTTGTTCTGTTGTCGCTGAAAAACAGCTCAATATCTTGTAAGAAACAGGATAGGGCCGGTTTCGGTTGCTTCTGCCGTGACAAGGTCAGTGGTCACGTTGATCTTTGATGGATACATAATACTTGGTTGTACAAAGGACTAAGTCTCTGAGATTGTCCTGACCCCTCCCCCCAAGCTTCTGCTAAATCCCCCCTCCCCACCTGCGGTGGCGATGCCCAGTGTTGGAAACTATGTACAAAGCTGCATCGCCGCAGCCCAGAGCAGTCGGGAGCAATTCCGCACACAGACAAGGGCCGTATCGTCAGGGTCAGACAGGAATAAGGTGGCAGGCTCAGCTGGAATTTTTAAGAGAATCTAATAAAGAGGCCATTTACATCCCTGTGGGCGGGGTTGAGATACTCAGGAGGGAATGTGTCACCACCCTCTCCTCCTTAAGGGGGTGGGAGAAGGCGATTTTGCCGGGACCCAGTCATAGCTGGAGCCTGGAAGAGGGGCTGCCCACCTGGAGCTGTGGATGGAGACAGGACCACTGTCGGAACTAAGCCCTGAGGAAGGCAGGGGGCGAGAGCAGCAGTCACTCCAATGTGCTCTTCTCCCGTCCTCCGCATCCATGGCTGGAACCCAACCCGAAGCTGGGGGGCGAGGAGCCCAGGAGCCAGCCCCACAGGGCACAGAGCAGGGCCAGGATTTGGGGCACAGGATGACACAGCTACAAGGTGTGCCAGGCATTTCTTAGATGCCGAAGGACAGATGAATGAATGAAGTGAGCCCAAGGCCTGCCGCCCCATAAGTGCTTGTTGAACTGCAGAAATGAGCGGAAGGCCCGTGACCTCCCTGTTGTTGTCCTGCCCCAGAGCTCTCGGGCTGGGCTCTGCGTTCCAGATTCCCACCCAGTGCAGCCCCATCCTGCGCTCCCCTCGCCCCCTGCAACCTTCCCCAGGCTCTGCTGACCCCTCTGGTACCCCAAAGAGCATACAAAGGGCCTGGATGTTACCTAGGAAGGAACAGAGCAGAGCAAGAGGTGTTCTGAACGGAACTAGGACATTATCAGAGAGCGGGCGTTAAGCCCTGAAATAATTCCCAGAATCTAAAATACATTCTCGGATGTTCAGAGTGTTAAAAATGAAACATTCTGCATCGCTCCAGTCTATGGTAAAAATAAATAAATAAATAAAAAGTGGTGGCTTCTGAGAAAGCTGCCCCAGACATTCATGTTATAAGCTCTGGATTCAATAGACACCTCATTACCACATGCCTCGGGGCTGCCCGCTTTATGCTCAAATGACCCTCATCATCTCATAACTTTTATTGCAAAGCTATCTGGGCTCTCCATTCATTACGGCAGTGGCGGGACTATTGGGAGCAGGGAGTGTGTGAGAGGGACATCCGCAACGACATGAAGTCGCTGGTAGCTCTCCACAGCTTCCTACCTGCCACTTCCCCCTCCATCAGTTGAGTCAGCTCCCCGGGAATATAGAGACTATTCAGCGCTCAATTCTTCAAGGGGCATACTCTCTAGGAGCCTGCATTTAGAAGACTTAGAAATTACTTGAAAGCACTGTTTGGCCTGCTGCTCTAGTTAGTTTGTTTTTGCATGCAACATGCAAGACAGAATTCAGCACTAAATTAGGCTCTTAGGAAAACATGCTGAAATATTTAAGGATTATTACAAAATGATTCAGAAAAAAATAAAAATTGATGTATACCGCAAAGAAAAAGAAGATAAATCAAATGTGACAAAATATTAACAGGGTGTCTGGGTGAAGGGTATATGGGATTTTTTTTACTCTTCTTGCCACTTTCCTGTAAGTTTGAGTGACTTCATGATGACGTTACAAGGAAAGTAATGCCCAAACCCTGGAGCTGCGGCGCCTGTCCCTGGAGCGCGGTGATTGCAGTCTCGCTGGGCTGCGAGGGGAGTCAGAAACCGCGTCTCCTGTTCGGTCATCTTTGAGCTACAATGAGCCATTTCCTCTTTCAGCTGAAAAACTCTTGTCTTCATGGAGGCGAGCCTTGCACCTGAGCCGGGAGGTGAGGGGACTTGACTGCATGGCCCTCCCTCCCACTCACTGACAGATGAGCTCTAGATCTTCCCTGTCAGCCATCGGCAAGGAGAATCACGGTCTAGCCCGGAGGCCCATGAGTCCCAGGCACCGTCTGCTGGCTGAGCTCTCACAAGCTGTTGGTCTCTTCTCCGCACCTACCACATCCGATTGCCACTGTGGAGCTGGGGTTGGCAGAGAAGTACTTCACTCGCACATTGCCCCTCGCACCAGCCTGCACACCAGGCCCAGCTGCCAGCCAGGTCATGATGGATCAGGACTCCATTCTATAGTGGGAGAGACAGAGCCTCGGTCGGGGCTTGCCTCTGTATATACTGCAGTAAAATGGGATTTAGACACCCCCCCCCCCAGACCAACTTGACATGTGTAACATGTACAAAAAGAGAGAGCGAGAGAGAGAGAGAGAGAGAGAGAGAGAGAGAGAGAGAGAGAGGATGCACACCCTCTCTTTCAGAGGAACTTACAGGCTCATGAAGATATGAGAATGACTAGATCATTGCAGTCTAGCCACAATCATGCTAGGCTTTCCTGAGGCCGCCCTGGGTATTTCCTAGTCTTCCAGCCGGGAAAAGGTGGTAGCCCTTGCGGCCCCTCTGACACTTCAGCGTCAGGAGCCGAGCCTGAGCTCTCCCTCTGAGTCAGAGCTCTCAGCTTCAGCACTGCTGACATTCCGTGCCGGATCTCTCTTTAACCTAGGGCTGGACTATACACTGCAGGATGTTTAGCAGTTTCTCTGGTCTCTGTCCACTAAATGCCAGTAGGACACTAATCTACCCAACTTGGAACAACCAACAATATCCTCAGGCATTGCCTAAGATTCCAGAAAGGACAAGATTTCCCTCCTAGTGGTGGCAATAAAATGTTTCCAGACATGGCAAACGTCTTCCCCCAGTGGGGAAGGTGGGGAGCCCAAACAGCATTGGCACAACTGGACCATGTGGCCCAATAGCCCTGCCCAGGAGCACTTCAGCAACACTGCAACCAGTGAATCAACCCAGCTGGCTTCTCTGCGTTTTTTTCTCCTTCTGAGCTTCTGCCCCTGGATGCCAAATGTCTCCTGAGGTTTGCTTGAAGGAAAGATAAACGAGAGAGAAGAGGGTAACACTGACTCCTTGGGCAGTCCTTCCCTTTGTGAGGTCGAAGAGATCCAGAGAGGCACTGTGTAGCCTCAACTGTGTTGCAAAGCGCCGGAGGGATTTGGCCGCCATATCTTCTTTGTCTGTGTACTTATTTATAGACCACAGTATTGCACAAAAGGCTTGAGACTTAATCTCCAATTTATTTCCTAAAACTGGATGGTTTTTATAAACAAATAGGCATGTGGCTTAACTGGAAATTTCTTCTTCCATTCCTCAGAGTAAAGCGTGGGGGAGGTGGTGGTAGCAGATTTTCCCACAGTACCAACAGGCAAACCAAGGCCCCAAGAGTAAATCCCGACCAAAGCTCTTGGGTTGGTATCCACTTTTCCTGCTCATCTCACCTGGGCCTCTTATGCCCCGGTTGACCCCCTTTCCCAGCACACACACACCACCCCCCCCCCCCCCCCGCATTATCCTCCACCCTTTATTTTGTAAGGCTGCATCTGATGCCTGTGGGTATCTGTGAAAACACAGGCGAGAACCTGAGGACAGTTGCATAGGCATCCAAGACAAACAGAAACACAGCTCAGAATTGCGGTGAAAAGAACATCTAGAAAGCAATGTTCATAAAATAATTCAGAAGAAGAAAAAAAGTCCCTAAAATTAGGGGAGATGAGAATTGAGTGGAGATACAATTCCTGTCTGAGACTCTGCCCAAAGTGCTACAGTCCATTCTGTGGCCTTCAGTCTGGTTTCTGGGCTCTGGGCCTGAACTGTTAACCCTTCAATCTTGTCCTAATGGTAACAATTACTCCCTAATGACCTCTCCCTGGTACCTCCTCCCAAGGGTGGATCAGAATGCCACTCTGACTGGCACGTCAGGTTCTTTTGTAAGAGCTTGGCATCCTTTGGGCTCTTCCCATTCTGATCCTCCCCTCTCCAGCCCCTCCTACCTCCACTTCCCAGGCTCATTTGTAACCTCAGCTCTCCCCAGACTGCAAGAGGCTGGGAGGAACCTACAGCATCCCTGGGCACTGGGGGAGATGTGCCTATCCAGACAGTATGCTTTGAAGTGAGTCTAAAACTCTAGGCCCAGAATCTTTTCACCAACTACGCTTGCCTACCAGAGTCCTTCAGATTCCTATCATTTGAGGCTCTGCTTTGTCTAAAGTCTGGCATTGCTTTTGAGCTTATCTAAGAGAGATAAGGCAATAATTAATGGATAGGAATTTGCTCTTGGGTAGGCATGTTGGTACATCTCTAAGAAGAGGGCCTTGGAATTGGGACACGGGGCAGGTTCGTTCTGATTGCAGTGGAGAGACTGAATGATTGAGGTGTTGAATTCCGGACCTGTGCTGTCCGATACACTAGCCACATGTGGCAATTTTAATACAAATTCATTGCAATTAAAGAATATTAAAAATTCAGTTTCTCAATCACACAGGCCACATTTCAAAAGTCCAATAGCCACATGTGGTTTTGGCTACCATATTGGACAGAGCATAGATAGAATATTTGCATTTTCAAAGAAAGTTCTACTGTACAGTGCTCCTGAGACTGAGGCTGGCACTGGCATTGGAGAGTTCTGAAAAGCAGGGGAACCTAAAATCGCCAGCTCCTTAGGGAAGGATAGAGACGAGAATTCCAAAGAGAATGTGAAACGAGACCAAAGGCAAACTCTGTATGCTCTGCCAAGGGTCCAGTGCTGAGCAAGCATGCATCCGCCTGCCACAGAGCTCTGTGTGTTGACGATGTGAAGTAAAGAGTGAGAGGGGCTGGCTTTGGGCCCGCTTTCCTCCCCTGTCTGGTCTATGAGCCACATGGCGCCTTGGGAAGCAAGAGACCCTATCCTGAGTTTGGAGCTGAGAAGGGCTCAGCACCTCACTCACACACAGAGGTCACTGGCCTTCCCGCCAGAGGGAAGCCATCATCCTGATGGTACATGGCTGCCCATTGGTATCACAGAGTCTAGCCTTGGGAGTTCCCAAATGAGAAGACGTTCAGGAGGAAAGGAGCACTTCCTTCCCCTCGAATTGGAGTATCTGAGGGGCATGGAGAATCTGAGGAGCAGTGGTCACGCCTTACTGACAGCGCTGGTTCACACTTGCATAGAACTTGCAGTAACGCAGAGCATTTGCACAATGTGCATTCACCTCATCCTCACAGTCACTGGCTGAGGAGAGCAGGGCTGATGCAACCCTCTCAACTTTTTCAATTAGGAAAAAGAATCCATGCTCAGAAAGAGGTGCCAAAGTCACTCTGACTGAGAAATGGCAGCGCTCCCTCTCTCGGGTGAGGGGGTTACTGTGTACCTATCCAGGTCCTTCAGGCTCTCAGCCCAAGGGTGTGGCCTCCCTTTGGGTCTTGCTGCAACCTCAGTTCTCAGCCGACCCAAGCTGACCATGGAGCCTCTAATAGTCTCGAGGACTCTTTATTACCAAGTGACTCATGTGCGCTGCTGAGAACGAGGACAAAGTGGGGTCGTGACTAGAATGAGAACACTGACTTTCCCACGAGTGCTGGTTTCTAGAAGATGGGACAGAGGAAATGGCGCTCATGGCTGCCTGTGTCCCGGAGCCACTGACTCTGTCTGTGCACAGACACCAGGAGGTACTGCTCTCCTGGGTCTCAAAACTCTGACTCTGCAGAGCGAGGCCCTGGAAGGGGCCAGTGGCTTTTGTTTGCTAGAAAGGGGTCAAGGATCCAGAAAACTGGATCAGATTAGTCCATTGATAGGACATTCAACAGTTTGTGGCCAAATACAAGGTGCAGCAAAAGTAGTTTTACAGTTGTTTGTATGGGAAATAATATAATAATTAATAAATAACGATACAAGAATAAACTGTGTTTCGTGTACTCACAACTATAAACCTACGTTGGCCCTACACTATGTATGATATTTTCAAATTTGAAAGAATTTTTCACTGGGAGCCATTTGCATACATAGCTAAATAGGAGATCAAAATCCATATTTCCTTTGACATAGCATGCACATAAATACACAGATATGCAATTATTGGATTTCCACTTCTAGTGAGCTCTAGTGCTAAGTCAGCCATTGTCCAGAGAACAGAAAAGGAGGAGGAGGAGGAGGAGGAGGAGGAGGAGGAGGAGGAGGAGGAGGAGGAGGAGAAAAGAAGAAGAAGATGGTCAAGTAAATAAAGCAATAGTGAGGCCAGTGACAAAAATGAAATGATTACTTTAAATGTACCCAATAAAGCAATACCCCTAGCAACCACTACTTTGTTCCTTCCCTTTACAGCAACATCCCAATACTTCTCATTCAACATCCACCTTTCTCTACCTCTAAGCCACTGGAGTTGGAAACATACCCCTTTCATCAATTCCACCCCTGAGCTGTCCATGTCAAACTTTGAGGAAACCCCCCAAAACCAGATGCCTGGCTAAAGGTGCATTCAACAGTGGGCATGTAACACACCCCAAAGTCCTAAGAAAACCAGTTCAACTGCTCACCATACCACATGGACCCACTGGAGCAGGCTTCTCCTCCCGCCTCTCTCTTTTTACCTGGGAGGAAAGCCTTTCCCAGCAGACCCCAGGAGACTTCTGCTCTGGGTCAGTGGCCAGAACCGAAGGGATAACCACTCCTACACCAATCTCAGTTAATGAAGTTATCATGGTTACCTTAGACCAGCAGTTCTCAACCTGTGGGTCGCGACCCCATTTGGGGGTCAAACGACCCTTTCACAGGGGTCGCCTAAGACCATCGGAAAACACATATAATTACATATTGTTTTTGTGATTAATCACTATGCTTTAATTATGTTCAGTTTGTAGCAATGAAAATACATCCTGCATATCAGATATGTACATTACGATTCATAACAGCAGCAAAATTACAGTTATGAAGTAGCAACAGAAATAATTTTATCGTTGGGGGTCACCACAACATGAGGAACTGTATTAAAGGGTCGCGGCATTAGGAAGGTTGAGAACCACTGCCTTAGACTGATAGCTCCTCATCCCCTGGACTGGACAGGTAATAGCTGACAAACTGGGCTCTGAGTGCAAACACAAATGGAAACATGGTTGTTGGTGAGGCCATCAGCAGTGCCTGCCATATCAGTTATACACAGGGCCACAGGTAGAGAAAGGGGGGCTTCCCTCTCCTCCTCCTCCTCCTCCAGGCAGCCTCCCAAGGAAGCCCCACCTCCTTGACCAGGTCAGATCTCCCGCTGTTGCCTCTCATGATACCTGCAGAACTCCTTCTTAATACCTGCGTCATTCACACTTACGTGTCTTACTAGCTTCTCCTCCATCAGACTAAACACTAGGAGGATTGTTTTAGCACAACACTATATTCTCGGGGCCCTGCCCATGCCTCATGCATCATAGATGCTCAGTGAACCTTTCTTTAAAATGGATGGATGGATGGATGGATGGATGGATGGATGGATGGATGGAATGGATGGATGGATGGATGGAATGGGATGGATGGATGGATGGATGGATGGATGGAATGGATGGATGGATGGATGGAATGGGATGGATGGATGGATGGATGGATGGGATGGATGGATGGATGGATGGATGGATGGATGGATGGATGGGTTCTCCAGTCACCACATTAAACCGACCCTGACTTTTTCTGAAAATACATTAGAAGGGGGTGAATCCAGGTTTCCCTTCCTCTCCATTGTCACCAATGAGCCTGCACTGGGAGTATTTAATGTTCCATCCCCAGGCCCAAGCTCACTAAGGACACTGCCTATGACATTTTTGTTGGACAGTTGGCTTTTCTGCTAAGGGAGGGCTTCTGAGGGGAGCTGAGTAAAGGGGAAAGAAGAAAAAAGAGTGAATTTAAGCCAGTAAGAGAGTCAAGTAATTATCCGGCTGGATATGTAGCCCAGAAGTTTTGAATGAAGAAGCGAGTTTGAAAGAACACATTGTACATGAGTGAGGACGGGTGATGATTAAATCCGACAGAGACAGTATGTGCTAGAACAAGATGCAGCAAAGTGAGGAGAGAGGGACTTTGGGGCTGGTAGTGGCTTCGAGACGAGGCAGAGATGCTCAGACTTCCTCGCCCACCTGTTTCCCCCCCTCCGCCACCCTCTGAACCTCCAGGTCCTCCCTGCAGACCTCAGTGAGCAGAGCGGAGGGGCCAGGATCAAACAAGCGCCGGCTTCTCAGAGAACCCTGTGACCCTCCTGCGCTCTTTTTTAATAAGATGACCCCGCCATTCTCTGAAGTTCTGAAAAAGAGCTTTTCCATGAAATTGCCTTTCACCCTGTCATAAAGTTAGTGACAAATCATGGCCAGTCGCCCCTCAGTATTTTAAATAACCCTAAGATGAACACCATAATGGAATTCGGAGAAGTGGAGGGAATTCCTAAGAACAAGGGAGCAGGCTGTGGGGCATCACAGACGCGTGAAATCACTCGCGACCCCCCCGAGAGGCGGAGCGCACTCAGCCCCACACGCTAATTGCACAGGGAGGCTGGTGTCAGCAGCTGCTGAGACTGTGCTACACACACACACACACACACACACACACACATACACATGCATACAACACACACTCACACAACACACACAAAGCACCTGCATCCCACTCCAGTGGGGACCTTCCCGGGTGTTTGCTCCATGAAATGGCAGGTTGTCCGTAGATCGTTTTTGTAGGGGTAACATTTTTATGGAAATTCCCCCCCCCCCCAATTATAAAAGTAATAGCTTTTTATATTGTTTAGATATTTTAGTAATATTTTATTTCATCTTATTTAAAAAGTAATAATTCTTATTTTAGAATCATCCCTCCAGAGATCACCACTGCTACCATATTGGCTGATATATTGGTATATAGATTTTCAGTCTTTCTTCTGTGCATGTGTGTAGGGAAACATGTATTAAAGTAGAAGGCAAACACATCTATGTTTTGTACCCAGTTTTCTTTTTTCCTTTTCAGATGTTTCCATAGCATTAAAATTTTTATTACATTATTTTAAAGATTAAATGATATTTTATTGTGTGCCCATACAATGATTTAGTTCAATAATCCTTTGTAATTCTATTTTTAGATTTTTTTCCAATGTTCTCTTTTATAAATAGCACTGGGGGTTCCTTTTTGTATAGAATTGGATTTTGCACATATCTGTTCATTTGGAATAAGTTCCTAGAGGTGTTTTGTCCAATTCAAAGTACATCTACATTTTTCAGATTTTAATTAATCTACCTCTAGAAAGATTGTACCAATTTTCACTTAAAAAGATAAGGTGCCAGTCCCATCTCTACTACTGAGCAGCCAGAGTATTTTCCAACTGAGTGAGACCATCCTGAAATCCCACAGGGTTAAAACAAAATAAAATATTTTCTCTATAAATACTTTAAAAATTGAAAATCCTATTAAAGCACACATTTCCATTATTATCAATTTTTAAACCACCCAAGACAGGCAGGCATGACCTTTCCTAGCCACATATCCCAATGATTAACACTTGGAACAAGTAAAATTAATTGGGTGTCATTGGATTTATAGGGAAGTTAACTCTAAATGCAATGACACCCAATTAATTGTATTTGTTCAAAACTATTTATTGAGCACCTTCTATGCCTTGAGCTTTGCATTCAGCGTGAGGAATACAGAAGGAAAAATAACCAACACGGTGCTTGACATCAATAGGCATCTAGCCTGGGAGAGTGTGGAGAGACAGAGATAAAGCAGGATTTCCTGTCAGTTCTGAGATAGGGCCGGGTCCTTGGTGCTGTGTAGGCGGGGCAGCCCCGCCTTTTGGGCGACCCAAGGGAATCTATCTGAAGGAAGAAAAGCTGAAGCTGAGGATGGAGATGCGGCCCGGCTTTTGGTTGGATGGCCATGTGCCAATCTTATTGCTTCTGAAACAATATTGAGAAATCACATTTTTCTAGCAGCTATATTCATGCACGGAAAAGGAGCCATTTCTGAGGGACATGGTGGGAGAGCTAGATCCCCCATGGAGATAAACCTCGGGGAACACTAGATGGGTATAATTTCTCTAGAAAATCAGCCTTTTTAGTCAGTGAGATATGCAAGCTGACTCTGAGAAAGGAATTGCTAGGAATTGTAGAGGGGATTTTAGAGGTGAGGAAGGAAGAGAGAGGGGCAAGATATGGCAACTGGGCAGGGAGGGGGATGGCAGATGCCTAGCAGGTGTCTGCTGTGAAATGTGCTACCTGTCACCCCACAAGGTCCTTGCCCTTGTTAGCACACCAAAGTGACGAAAGGCTGCATGTAGCCTTCAGGTGGGCAGAGAGTGAGAACTAGGCTGCCTGTTGGAGGCTGTCACACCTGGTTTAGTCAGTCTTCATTCTGTGAACATGCAAGTGCTACGGTGTGCCCAGAAGACTTCTGTTAAGCAAGACATCTCCTGATCTGCACAAGATGTTCAAGTCAGCATTACCTGCTGCTCTTCCCATACTGACCCCCGGGTCCGCTCAAGCTCCATGTGCTTGGCATATACACAGAGCTTTAAAGAAAAGGTGGGGGTTGTGATGAGGACTGTTAGGCAATCAAGGACGCTCAGAAATGCACTCCAGAAATCCAGGTGTAGGTTAGCTCCTCTGCTTAGGCACACCCATAAAAAGCATCCCAAGCCATTTGTCTGACTTGCAAACAAATTGACACTTAACACAGAACTGCAAGTATCGGCAAAGCAGTAAACTTCGCTTCCAAATCATATTGTCTTGTGGTGATATTCAAATTAATTTCTGTCTCTAAAGCTGAATTGAGAAGCATGGGAATGTGACAAAAGGATGCCAACCAGGCTAACGATGGGGAATTACTATGGACAATCTTTCTAGAAGAGTGTTTACAAAGATACGGAGAAATTAACTAACCTTTTGGATATGGACATCCTAAACTTTGCTTTTCCTTTGGTTGACTCAGAGAGGTTGCCTGGGGGACATGGCATCAGTTGTATGTTGAACAAAGAGGTGATGCTATTATTGTAAAGCAGTGAGTTGACAATGATTTACTAGGTTCTTCCAAGCCAGTGTCGTGGTGGCCAAATGAACAGACCTTTGCTTAGGCCACTCCTTTTTAAAAAGAATATATATTTTATTGATTTTTCACAGAGAGGAAGGAGAGGGATAGAGAGTTAGAAACATCAATGAGGGAGAAACATCAATCAGCTGCCTCCTGCAAACCTCCTACTGGGAATGTGCCTGCAACCAAGGTGCATGCCCTTGACCAGAATCAAAACTGGGACCCTTCAGTCTGCAGGCTGACGCTCTATCCACTGAGCCAAACCAGTTAGGGCCCACTCCACTTCCATGTGAAAATACATCGGCACAGGAAGCCTAGCAACTATTGTACGTCTTTCTTGAGGTTCACTAATGGGATCGTGGACTTTTGAAGAAATCTAGAGAGAGATTTTCTTATAATTGACAAGTGCCCTTCTCTTTTAAGGTGTTAAGCATATTATATCATATTTTTCTAAGAGCAGTTGTCTTACTTTGGGATACAGAAATACATCACTATTCACAGTTCACTGATTTAGCAACCACATCTAAATTGGCTTTGTTACCATCTGTCCCTGGGTTTAAATTAATGCACATGAACAGCTTTATTGGGGGAATCAATAAGGTCTGAGAGCACATCCCTCTGTAATATAGAGGACCTATTGATTAATGGGAAAAATAAATTGCAGAGCTCAAGATCAAGTGCTTTTCCAATAGATTTGTGAGTCAGAATAATGTGTTTTTTATATAGCCTTATAAAAATACTAGGGGCCCGGTGCACGAAATTCGTGCACTGGGTGTGTGGGGGGGGCGGGGAGTGTGTCCCTCAGCCCAGCCTGCCCCCTCTCACATACTGGGAGCCCTCAGGCGTTGACCCCCATCACCCTCCAATCGCAGGATCGGCCCCTTGCCCAGGCCTGACGCCTCCGCCAGAGGTGTCAGGCTTGGACAGGGGACCCCCATCTCCCCCCAATCACTGGCTCTGGCCCCCGCCCAGGCCTGAGGCCTCTGGCCCAGGAATCATGCCTGGGCAGGGGACCCCCATCTCCCTCTGATCGCTTGCTCCACCCCCTGCCCAAGCCTGACGCCTCTGACCCAGGCTTCAGGCCTGGGCAAGGGGACCATCATATCCCCCCAATCCCTGGCTCCGCCCCCCGCCCAGGCCTGACGCCTCGGCCAGAGGAGTTGACCCTCATCACCCTCCGATCACCAATCACTGGATCGGCCCCTTGACCAGGCCTGAGGCCTCCGGCAGAGGTGTCAGGCCTGGGCAGGGGACCCCCAGCTCCCCGCGGTTGCAGGCTCCGCCCCTACCCAGGCCTAACGCCTCTGGCCTAGGCGTCCGGCTCGGGCAGCGGGGACCCGCAGCTGCAGCGGCCCCGCGATCGTGGGCTCTGCTTTAGGCCCAGGCAAGGGACCCCTAGCTCCCGGGACTGCCAGCTTCAACCGTGCCCAGCTCCCATCGCTGGCTCCACCCCTACTTCCTGCTATCACTGGCCAGGGCAGAAAAGGCGCCTGATTCTCTGATCATGGCTGGGGGGCAGCCCCCCAGCTCTTAGCTCCCCGCTGGGTTTCTGATCACTGTCAGTGGCAGGGGGCTTCTTCCTGCTTTCCCTTTCGCCTCCCTGCATTGTGCCTACATATGCAAATTAGCCGCCATCTTGTTGGCAGTTAACTGCCAATCTTAGTTGGCAGTTAACTGCCAATCATAGTTGGCAGTTAATTTGCATATAGCCCTGATTAGCCAATGAAAAGGGTATTGTCGTACGCCAATTACCATTTTTCTCTTTTATTAGATAGGATTAGCCAGCCATCTATGGACATGTGTCAATGTGACCGTGTGGAGGGGCTGAATATATAGAGGAAACAAGACAGAGATTACTCTGAGACTTTGATGATGGTATTCACGACGGAACACTGGCTGTAGGCCGGGTCACAGGCGGTCTTCTTATTCACAGCTCTTTTACTTGGTTAAGTATGGTAGTTACCATATAAACGAAGCTGCCTCTGGACTGTCGCTGGATTCATCAGGCTAAGGCTAGCCATTGTACAGCCCAGCCTCTCCATATCTCAGAAGCTCACACCCAAAGCTTTATTTCTCAGCCATGTCACAGTCCACTGGGCATCAGCAGGGAGGAGTGAGCCTTCCATCTATTGGCTGTACAAAGGCCTTAGGACCTTGAAGTCCTCAGTCTCACCTTCCTCAGAGAGAGGGAATGAGGATGTGTGAGAAGTTCTAAAGACCAGGACCAGACTAGAAGTGTAACATTTCTGCCCACTTTCAGAAGCCACCACTCAATCACCAGATCCCATCTACCTATAGGGGAGTCCAGGAGGTGAATTTTCATGTGCGCCCATAAAGAAAAAGAGAACCAAAATCTCGTGGGTACCAGAAGTTATTACTCTTCTTGTGAATGGTCTCCTGGGGTTCTAACTGAGGTGGTAGGAAAAGTCAGGAATCTGAGAGGGAAAATGCTTTTAATACATTCTGGGGGATTTCTTCTTGTCAACTTCTCAGATGTGCACTCAGCCCAGTCTCAGTGCTCTAAGGGTTCTCCCAGCAGGCATCTGGCCAAGGCATTGCATCTTCCCAGGCCTCAGTTGACTGGTATGTGAAAGTGAGGGTTGGATCAGAATTCTTTCTAATCTTTTGAGTCTCTTCATATCCCAAATGGCATGATTCTAGAATGCCGGCTGTTCATGTCCTCCTAAGAGAAATAATGAGGGAGCCAGAGGGGCAATGCCATTAGACCAGTAATTTATTTTTATTTTAACTTCCCTTCTCATTTGCCAAGCCCAAGTTTCTAAAAATTAAAAAATGCATAGTAGACAAGGCTGCTACCAATACAATAGTGATTTCTTTATGGCAAAGTAAAGTTGTTTGGGGGTTTAGATGAATGACAGCCCATTCACACACACACACACACACACACACACACACACACACACACACACAGCCCGCTGTGAAACAATAATCTTTGAACAGTCTTCAAAAACATATGTTCTCTTCCTACTACTCTTGCCTTGTATTCATTGTCTGGGCAGTGGTAACAGTGCCATTTTGCTGGCTTACTAACATTTCCTCTTTGCTCATTTTACATAATGATGGTGTGTCAGCTGCAAGTTGACCATGGCTCTGCTAATATTGGCTGGGCTCATCTGGGTCCCGCCTGTCTTCTCATGTTAGAACCCAGACTGAGGGAGTAGCCACTCTCTGAAACATCCTGAGGGCGTCTGGATAACAAGAAAGCCTACCCCAGACCTTGCAACTGTATTTAAGGCTTTTGGTTGGGCACAGTGAAAACAATCATAACCTCTTCCATTCCATTGGCCAAAACTTTTCACATGGTCAAGTCCAAAGTCATTGAGGTAGGATGTGTTTCCTTCCCACAGGATGCATGAGTATGTCCAATGACAATGGGTGGGAATATACAGTCCTATGACTGGGAGGGAGCAAATAGTTGGGGACAATAATCCAGTCTGCTCACACCGCCCTCCACTGAAATTGTAAATGAAGTAAGGAAGCCACTCTACCTCTCTCCTGCTGTGGAAAGTCCTTGGGTTGGAGAGAGTTAGGAAGGAAAAATAGTCAACAATGGGGAAATGGAGGGATTTTAGCAAACATTTGTATCGGTCTCATTATAGGATGGGCACTGTTTTAAGCTCTTTCCAAATACCAACTCATTAAACTCACATCACAGCTCTGTGAGGTTGGTTCCGGCATCATTCCCATTTTACAGATGAGGAAACTAAGGCACAGAGAAGTTAAGTAATTTGTCTGTGATTACATATCTAGTGAGTGGCAGAAACAGGATTCCAATCAACCCAGGTAATCTGGCTCCAAAATTTCTCTCCGTCAACACTCTAAAGGGAAGAGAAATAGGAGGATTCTAGCATCATTGCTTAGCTGGTTGCTGATATGCTGTGATTTTAGGGGAGCAAGGAAACCAATAGCCTCTGGACGGGTCAGACATTATTTCATTAAGACCTGACAAGTGTGTTTTTCAAAACATACACAAAACTGAACAGCGTGAGATCATTGGGACATAGGTCACTGTCCTAGGCACGGTCCTGCCTAATCTCTCGTGGAGTTTACAGCCCAGTGGATAGAGACACACTATCAACAAATAAATAAGGAAAAGGTACCATAGGCCAGAGGGTGGTAAGTTCCATGGAGAGCAGTCAAGTGGGGTAGCGCAATGAGGAGCAGTGCTGGAGGTGGGTTGAATTGGAAGACAGTGGTCCGTGAAGGCTTGCCGGCAGGATGACATTTGAGCAATGGCCTGAATGAGGTGAGGGAGATAAATATTTGGTGAATGAATAAATGAATGCTCAAGCAGATTTAGCTATCCCCCTGAGGCCTGCAAATAAACAAATAAAAGATGACTTACTACTTATGCCTGGCTCGGCCACCGTCTCCCCCGAGGTCACTCAGGCTGATCTTGTGGTTGCCCCCTGCTCCTCCTTCTCCTCTCTCCCTTGGCTGCGGTCACTCCCAAAGGGCCTGCCGTGGGACACGAGGGGACAAACCCCAATCTTTTCTATAAACGGCCAGGCACTTTTTTTCTGGTTGGGAATAGACAGGGGCCGTGTGCGGCACTTGTTCCCTTTGTTCTGGGTTATGGGAGAGAGGTGCGGGGATGACTGACGTCTGCATGCCCACGCACGTGAGACGAGGCCATGCATATTTTGTTTGAGGCCACAGGGAAGTGAGCCAGACGTGAAAGCAGACAGAGCTAATAGAATGACTGAGCAGTGAGTCAAGGGCGAAGTGTGAAACCTTTGAGCTCCAGATTCCTCATCTTTGAAATGGGAGCAATGATGTAGTCATAATAGTAACAACACTAAGAGCTTCCCTGCCCACTGCACAGGCATATTATAGGAATAAAATGTGATAATGATATGAAGGAGCTTTATAAACTCTCCATCGCCATGTTATTAGAAAGGTTTGTCATTTTATCTTTGATGTTGTTGCTTATTTGAGGCAGGACTCAGTCTAAAGACTGGCCTCCCTCTGCTCTGCTGCCTGCACTGTGTGACGGTGACCTCTCTGAGCCTCAGTTTCCCCGCCTATCGAGGCATTATCCCTTAGGTGAGGTCATGCTGGCCAGTGGTTCCGGGCCTTCCTTCCCACTGGAATCATCTGGAGGGCTTTTGTAAATGCCCCTGTGCCCGTGGGCCCAACTCTGAAAACCACAGGTGTCTGTGCAGCAGCTTGGTAAACTGCAGAACATAACCTACCGTTTACGGGTGTATTTCAGTTGTTATTGATTGTTATTGATTGGATTGTTATTGATCGATGATCTCACAAGGGACTCGTTTCTCTGAAAATCAAACCAACGTGCCTTTTCTACCATCTGTCCAAAGTATCCCCTGGCCAGGAGGATTGAAACTCCCCCGAGTCCTAGTCTTGCCTTCCAGCCAGGCAGGCTGAGCGAAAATCCACCTGTGTCGGATCAGAGATGCTGCTGGGAGGCCGAGCACGTTAGTGGGATTGGTGTCTTCGGATTTTGAGCGATGCCTCCAGCCGTGGGGAGCACTCAGCATTCTGTTTTATTAAAGTGACTCCAGTGCAAAGGCATGCAAGGCACAGGGTGGTGATTTACCCCGATTCGATTAGGAGCCAGGAGATCTTTCTATTCAAGTCCCCATATGTGGAACCGATCCTGAGTCAGTGCCAGTCTGGACACACACTCTCTCTGCTAGTCCTGGGCCTTCAGCACGAAGCCAACACCACACACAGCACTCTCCCTCCTCAGGAGTGTCTGCACAGAGCACAATCTGACAGATGTTCTTCCTGTAGTGGAATCGCAGGTTCATGGGAGAGGCGTGAGGGAGGGGTCTGGAATCCGAGGTGGCCATTTTGCATCAGCCTCTATCCTATTTCTGATCACTTTCACAGAGCCCTGATGTTCTGACTAAACCACTGAGCTCTAATATGATGGTCATTTTATGTAGAAGTGATTTCCTTGTGGAAAGTTCCAGAGTGTTTCCCATCAAAGGCTATTGCCACAGTCTTTTCGCAGCAATCTGGAGAAGGGGCTGCGACATAAATGGATACACTAGACAAAAAATATGTATTTAGAAGGCATTGGGGGAGCCAGACGGATACCTACTCTCTAGGGGAGTGGTTCCCCGAATGTCCGGACCCATGGCTTTTTATTTACACATTTTTCCCTTTAACAAAGCAAACACACATATCAAAGGTAAGGTTGGGTAAACAATAAAGGATTATCAGGTTAGGGGAATTGCCTTCAGCTGTTCAGCCAGCAGCAGGTAATAATATGCAGATTTTTTTCAGCCCTGCTGAATATCAAAGTCCTTCAGCCTTCTGAGGACTTCTCACATTTATTATGCTAATTACTGTTGGTCTTTGCCTCCAGCAGGATATCTCAAAACAAGGAGCAAGATGAAACCCTTATTGGGAAACAATAAAATGTAAACTTGATCATTGCAGTGATAAACAATAATAATAATGACCACATGAGCAAGGGTCCTCCTGTGAAAGTTCACAGACAAATAAACGTGTAAATATGTGGTCTGGTGACGGACAGAGATGCTGCATTGCTATGGACACATGCACCGCACACACAGGAAGAGCTAGAGCTGTCGTCTCCCCACCTCAGGCCAGGGTTCTCTTCAAACTGCATTCCCAACTTTCAATGTCTGTCTCAAAGAGCAGCGGCCACACTCTCCTTGAAACCTTGCCGGCTCCCCTGCCAAAGACACACTGCTAAGCTGGCTCCATGTCTGGCGTTCGATAATTCATTCTCTTAGTGCACGGTTCATCCCAGGTCTTAAAATACTGTTCTGCTTTTTCACCTTCAGGGCTTCACTGATCACGTATTCATTCCACAAACAGTCATTGGCCATTGACTTTGGACAGAGCTTGTATAAAGGCCTTAATCTTGTCCCCTGGTGTGAGCTCACTAATCCGTCCTCCTGCTCTCCCCACTCTGAGCAGATTATGGCCTCTGTTTTCCAGACTAAACGTTGGCATTCTCTATGGGAAAGACAAGCCAGACTCCTGGAAATCGCAGGGGACATGTAGGGTTCCCTCCCTGTTAGTCCAGCCTCAGGCCATCTAACCAGAGTGGAGCAGCAGCTTAAGGGGACCCAGTGAGCTGAGGACCCCAACCCAGCAGACCCCAAAGGAAGCAGCTAACACAGTTCCTAACACTGAAAACAATGGGTGAATGTATTTAGAATTCGTCTGCAAAAAATGATATGTTTTGCACTGTTAGGACAAGAAAGGCATCTGAAATTTCATTTGGATGAATAATCAGGAGCTGTGGCAGGCAGTGCCCTAACTATTCAGCAGAGAACTGAGGGGGAAGGAAGATGCAGGGCCTCCCTACCATCTGAGCCTTGACAAGACTTAGCAAAATCCAAAGTCTGCCACTGGTGAATGTCTATCAAGAGTAGAATGAATTAAAAATTATGGCCTTTCCTTCGATGTAGTATGAATGATGATGAGTGAAATGAAGTGAAAATGGATTTTGTAAAACGACATGTAACAACAAGGCTGAATCATACGGCTTGAAATGAAAGGAGCCAGGCACACCCACTCAGAAAATGCATATTGTATGATGCTATTTATATAAAGTCCCAAAGTGGGCCAAACGAACCTGTGGTGTTCGAAGTCCAAAGAGTGCTTTCTGCGGGAGAGGGGTGGGTAGAGATTGGGAGAAGACACCAGGGGGGTTTCTGGGGTGCTATTAGTGTTCTCTTTCTGGACCTGGTTGTAACATGAGCTTCTTCACTTTGTGATAATTCGTTGAGCAGAATACTTATGATTTGTACATGTCTTATGTACGATGGTCTTTAAAGAAATCCAAACCTTGGATTGGGCAGCCCTGTCCATGGGAATTGGGCTTGCAATGGCTAGGGAGGGCCTCAGAATTCCTGCCTCCAATGCTAGGCCCATTTCTAGAGTCAGGGTAAATGATTCAAAAATCTGAGCAGACCATTAGGGCAACAGTGGCAAATGGGGCAGGGCAAGGTAGGGACTGGACTCGCTTTGGGGATCACCTGATACCAGGTCTTAGGAGCAATTCCCACAAAATGGTAGAGAGGAGATGGGTGGGTTTTAGGATTTGCTCAATTCTGGGCGCACCAAAATGTGCAGATTTGTAGACAGTGGAACCTCAGATCTGTTATTTTGAACTCTCAGGAGGCCACACCGCCTCTCTTCTTGGGGTCAGCACAGGCTATGGCCGCTATGGGACCGTGGCTCTGATTTTCCACCCAGGGGTGTGGCTCCTATTTCTCAGAACAGCAAGCTACCAGGGCAAAAATTGCCAGATTTCTTTCTCAACTCTTGGCCTGGGTAAAGACACATGGCTTAATGGAAAAGGGCAATGAAGGAAAGCTTTTGGAAAGAGAGGGTCTGAACAGGCTTGCCACTGATAAAGAAGGGGGCGGTCTGAGGGGTCACACCACCGTGGGACAGAGCAGGTGGGAAGGCATGTCTGAGTGAGATGATGGGAAGACACTAAAGATGGGAGAGTCCGTGAGGATTCAGAAGCGAGGAAGCCAGGCAGCTGGTCATGGGCAAGGTGTGGGAGCGGCTGACTTGCTACAAACCTGCTCTTTGATTCCAAATCTTCTATTTCCAAACCAGAGTCACACCCAGGGAGCTAGTGAGGAGTGAAGCCAAGATAATTGGCCTGGGGCAGAGGTGTGGGGCTGACTTTTTCCTAATCGGACTCCAAATATTTGGAGCCATTTGCCACTCTCGCTCTCACTAAAAATTAGGTGTTCCGCTCCAACTGGGATGAGTCATCTTGATCAAGGTCCTGTTTACGATGGGAGAGTGGATTCAGAGAGGCAGACACCAAGTTCAAATCCAGCCTAGTGTCCGTCAGCCATAAAACATGGCCAGTGCCAGCGGAGGTGGGCCTAGTGCTGGGCAAAGCCAGCAGGTGAGAGCAGGACTCACATTCAGCACAGCTCCCTCAGGAGTGAGCAGCTGGGATTCTCTTTCTCTCTGAAGGTTTACGTACCCGACCGTGTTTGTTTTGCTGGAGGGCAGGATGTGGAATGAGTGGGAAAATCGTTATCGAAACACAATAATGACACCACTATTCGTAAGTCTACTTCCCCGGCTTAGGTGTTTCAAGGCATCAGAAAGTGTGCATGGCTAGTAACCAAATTGCAGGATAGTCAAGGAAATCCTGGAGAGAAAAAAAAATGGTTTCTTTTTAGTACAGAAAATACTTTCTGAAAGCATTTTTATATGAAAACGTTACCGAGGAGAGTTTCTTGGAGCCTGGATCAGTGCACCAGAAAGTATAAGCAATGACAGCATCTGCTCTTGCTGCCCCCACCCTGTTCCCCATCCAGGCATTTCTTTTGCAAAACACGTGGAGTCCCAATTCTGAGGACAAGTCTGGATAGCTCGTGGCCTCGCCCGAAGGTGTGGTTTAAAACCTGTCGCTCTCAAGCTTTTTGATGCAATGGCCCGAAGAGCAGGGCGCTCTCAATACAAGCACATTATAGGACTTTGTCAGCCAGTGGGAGGAATTGCCATCCCCAAGCCCAGCTAAGA
Organism: Myotis daubentonii; assembly: GCF_963259705.1. Lineage (NCBI taxonomy): Eukaryota > Metazoa > Chordata > Mammalia > Chiroptera > Vespertilionidae > Myotis > Myotis daubentonii. Next base: position 111,933,710 of record NC_081843.1, read on the forward strand.
TCACCAGATCTCCAGGACAAAGAACTTGTCTGGGGCCAGCGGGCCCTAAACAAGCTGGGTTAGTGGCAGTCAAGTGTTTGAGATGCCCAGGCACCAGTGGGGCGGGTAACTGAGATGACCGCTCTGGGCCCTGGCTCTCCTGGCCCCGTCCCGCCCAAGGCTTGGCCGGCCGGCTGCTGTTGTCTCCGTTGTCTCTCCCCACCGAAGGGAGAATAATCGCACCGGCGGTCACAGACTGTCCGCCAGTCGGGATGGTTCCTCAGATGTGCTCAGATTTGCCAGATTTCTCTCTCATGTGAGTTTACTTACTAACCTGCTCTGTGCTTCAGCTTCCGCACCTGTTCAAGGGGGCTACCGGTGGGGCTATGTGAGGGTTAAATGAAATGTAAGTAATTCGGGTACTTAGCACAGTGTTCAGCCCCTAGTAAGTGCTCCATGGATAAGCCCATTATGAGTCTTTAACAGCTTGACTTCAGTAGATGATTCTGAGGAGTTAGATGGACCCGGTGGTTTAGAATGTAAAGTCTGGAAAAGCAAACTGGCCACCTCCCGGAGCCCCAGTGTAAGAGACTCGCTGAGGACACCCGTATATCCCAACTCTTTATTGTCACTAAGACTTCATTTCTGAGAATGTTGGGGGAATGGGAGCAGGTGGACAAAGCTTTCAGGAAGCCCATAGGGGGTGTCCAGCTGGCAAATGGGGAACCGCCCTCTGACCAGGAGAAATGGGCAAAGGCTGGCCTTCTGGGGGCTCATCAGATAATACTCAGTCCTTTCAAATGTCCCCCAGATGAGCAGCCTTGCCCCTGGGTATTCTTCCCTTGGTTTAAAAAAAAAATTTTTTTTAAGGAAACTGTATGCTTTGTTTTTCCAAGCAGCTGCACTCAGTTCATCCACTCTGTTGTTTTCTGAGAGCTGCGTGGAGTCTAAAGAAAAGGACATTTAGAGGCTCTGAAACTGGTTCCAAGGGTAAAATAATATTAATAATAAATTTCGTGAAACTCTCAACCCTGCAGGTTCAATCTTACTTAACACTCGGCACCCAAGGGACTTGAGTTATTACTGGGTTTGTCATTCCTTGTTTATGGGGCTTTTCCAAAGGGGAGAGAGAAACCACATGGAAGTTCACCAGAGTTCACCGCGTGGTTCATGGCCATGCCTGTAGCCAAGATTTCCAGATCCTTCTCAGCCTGCACCTCCCGAGGAAGCCCCCCCCCTGCTACCCCCCCCCGCCCCCACTGTGTGGCATCAATGAGGCCGAGTTGGAGTTGTGCCGAGGGCACCGACGGTCCACTGCTTTGCGTTTGGCGTCAGAGCAAAGCCCTCCCTGGGTGGCCCCGCGTCCCTTCGCACCCACAGGGCCATGTGTTGTTAGGTGCCTGCTGGGCGGAAGAGAGCAGTTTTCTTTGGGGTGTGCGAAAGGAGCCGACTGCCATGGCTGCCCTTGAATGTTGTCATCTGATGACCTCTGCTGGTGGGATTTCCCCCAGCATGTGCACATAGATGCCTCCGAGCCCAGCCATCGGACCATGCTCCTCTCCCGGCATTCCTTCCCTCCTGGCTTGTCCTTCACTGAAAGCAGGGAGCAAGAGTCCTTTGCAAACACCCAGAATCAAGGGGTGCCTGGGCCCGACCCGGCTGTCCTCTCTAAAAGCTGGCCTGCCGCCCTCTCTTCCAGTGAGCCTCTGACTCCCGCGGACTCAGAAGGCAGCCAACATGACGGGAAACGTGCGGTCCATGTGTGTCTGGATTTTGCTCCTTTTTCTCCACATCCGTCTTCTGAACGGTAAGTAAGAGCCGCCCTGCTCTCTTTAGGGGGGGAAGGGAGGGGGTGTTTGCTGGGAGGATGGAGCGTCCTCGCTGTCCTCTTGCCGTGCAGTTCTGAGAACTGAAAATGTGCTGCTAGGACGTTGTTTGCAGTGTATTTGGCACCATTCGTGAGTGCAAACTCTCAGTGCAAAGCTTGTCTCCGTGCGGACTTGCACCTTCATCCCGGGGTGCAGCGAAGCAGATCCGCACCGGGACTGGGGCTGCGGCCGGGCTGGCAGCCACCAGCTGTGGAACCTCGAGCCCCAACCTAATCGCTGTGGGTTCCCACCTTTTCAACTTGAGGAGAGTGATGGTGCCTCCACCTCAAATGAAATACTGTCTGTGAAAAATCTTAGAAAACCTATAAAGAGAGAAGAGGGAGTGTTGTTGCCTGGCGGGAAATGGGTGCAGCCAACTCGACCGCCTGTGCTAATGGGGCCAATGAGTTCACAGCTACCCCAGACTGTGCACCTGCGTGTCTACCCTTCATATTTCTGGGTGTGTATACTTTGGGGTGCCCCTGTGTGTATATTAACGTCTCCATATGGGCCTGATTGCAACTGTTTCTCTGTGTGCACCTGTGTGGGTATCCGTCTGCATGTGCACCTCTGTGTGTGGGTATATTTCTGAGTGTGTACCAGTGCGTACGTCTCTCAGCATGCACTTGAGTATACTTCTGTGTGTTTCTAATGCGGGCTCCATGGACCTATGTGTGGGCCCGTGTGTAGGTGCCTAGGTGGCTGTCCCTGGGTCTGTGTGCACTTCATGGAGGTAAGGCAACAGTCCATTCATTTTAACTGTCTCCTCTAAAGTGGGTGAAGGGAACATTTGATCACTTTACGGTCCTCTATGGCGTTTCCAGAGGCACTGCCAGCAGCCAGTGAAATGTGAGAGACTTTCAGAGAGAGAGCAAAGGGAAGCAGAGAGGGGGAGAATCCACGGGGAAACGCTAAGAGCTCAGATCAGCAGCAGTGGCCTGTCTGCTCAGTTCTGAGCCACAGGGCTTGGGTTTTTTAAATAAACTTTTCTTCCTACTTCACACACTCCTCCTCCCAGCCATGATGAGAACCAAACAAAACCCAAGCCCTCGCATCAGCCTGTGACATTGCCCGAGAGGACGAGCAGTGTGACAGCCGTGGGCAGCACGAGCGCCAGGCGGGCTGGAGGGCCGTTTGGGGGGGCTTGGAGCTGCGGTGCGGCTCAGCCGACCATCAGCCCGGGGCCTCGGCCCAGCCTGCGAGATGCCATTCACTAAATCCTGCTTTCTGACCAGTGTTGCCTGGTGCCCACTCGCCCCATCTTTTGGTTCCGCTGCTCCGCTAGAAGTTCTGGCTCAGGAGCCAGCATGAGGGGTGAGGAGAAAAGAGAGGGAATCCCTGCCCCCTGGTGGCTGAGACCTCCACCTGACAGCTCTCCTTCCAGCTCCTGACTCCAAACTAAGCTGCAGGCTCCCGGCTCAGGGAAAAGGACTGACAGGGCCAACTCTCAGGGCCACACATGCCCTCCGGGACCTGGCAGATAAGGAAGAGAGGAGGGGCCAGCTCACCAAAAACTTCGGGGCTTAGGCAACTAAAACATTCTGTTCCCTTGACGTTGTATTTTCCACGTCACCTCTTTCAGACCTTCTAGCTTCCAGCTGGGCCTGGGCAGTCATCATGGTAGCTCCGAGCCAAGAGACCAGCTCCCCACTCCCCCACTTCTCTCCATGGTTCCTGTCTCCCAGAAGCCATAGCATTGCAAGGAAGCCCATCGTCCCTCACCACATAAAAGCCCAAGGAGAGAGGGAAATGTGAAAGGAAAAGACACTGATAACCAGGATTCAGAAATGGGGGTGGGGGCAACGGGGAGATGTACTGTGAGATAGGGTTACAGGTCAAAGTGGAGTGGAACTAAGGAAAAATGAAGGGGAAAGGAAGGAAAGGAGACGGGAAGGGGGAGGGGAAGGAGGAAGCTGAGGGAGGAGCACCCGTGACACAATGAATCACAAAAGTCCCTTGTGAGGAAATGACAGAAAGATGTAGATCAATGAGCAGAGTGACAAGTGCCAGAGAGCACTGTGGTAACAAAGGGGGAGAATTCATTTTACTGCCACCCTCATGCCGTGGGTGGGTACCAGCTGCATAGACTCCATGGGCTTACAGAAGGGAGCACACTCCTCAGCCCATCCTACTCCTGATGCTCACTCTCTGTTGGAATTTCACAGTTTGTCACTTGATCCTAGATTGCTGTTATCTCCATCTCACACAGTACACACACCACCACCACCACCACCACCACCACCACCACCACCACCACCATCTCTCCATTACCACTGCAAAGCTCTCTCCCTTTCTCGCACTCTCTTCCTTCCTCTCTCTTTCATCCTCTCTTTCTGTTCTTCTCTCTCTCTCTCTCTCTCTCTCTCTCTCTCTCTCTCTCTCTCCCTCCTTCCCTCCCCATCCAGCCAACAAGGGGCAGCCCACGGAGGAGGGTTGTTAGATGCTAGCACTTGGGCATGTCTGAGCCCCCCACCCCTAGGCCTCTTCACCCAAGACCCCCTCACTGGCAGGGTCCCATAAACCTGCTTTTGTCACCAGCAGGATGATCGAATTCTTGAATGGACCTTGAGATTGATTCCAGTAGCTTCTGGCTTTTTCTAGGACAGTCACCTCCTGGGAAGCCCAAGATCTCGAAATGCCGCTCCACCGAAAAGGAGACCTTCTCGTGCTGGTGGAAGCCGGGGCCGGACGGAGGACTTCCCACCAACTACACGCTCACCTACCGCAAGGAAGGGTGAGTGTGCCCGCTCTCCAGGCAACGCAGGGCTGCTTCTGAGTGAGAACTCGCACACGGCCCCGGGTGGCCGCTAACAAGGCTCTTTCTTCCGGGGAAGGGACCCCAGCATCCACGTCCACATTCTCCTGTCATGTCCGTGAAGCGCCATCTCAATGTGCGTCAGCTCATCCGCCAGCTCAGCAATCCCACGTAGTGGCCCCATATCCGGGGTTTTGCTTTCCAGGGTTTTAGTGACTAGCGATCAGCCACAGTCCAAAAGTATTAAATGGACAATTCCAAAAAATAAACAGTCCCTACCTTTTAAATTTTGTGCCATTCTGAGTCACATGATGAAATTTCACACTATCCTGCTTCATCCCACCTGGGATGTGAGTCATCCCTTTGTCATCCCCTCTAGCTACCCGCCTGTTAGTCACTTGGGTTATCAGATCCATCAAGTAGCCCGATAGTAACCTAACGCTATGTCACATGCCTGTGTCCTCCTCATTTCATCTCATCACGTCAGCCTGTATCACCTCACTTCATCAGAAGGGTGAGTACAGTAGCATAAGGTATTTTGAGAGTGAGAGAGAGAGAGAGAGAGAAAGAACATAAATATAACTTTCATTGTAGCATATTGTTATAATTGTTCTACTTTAATATTAGTTATTGTTGTTAATCTCTTACTGTACCTAATTTATAAAATTAAACTTTATCACAGGTATGTATGTATGTATAGAAAAACAACAGTATATATGTGGTTCGACGCCCTAGCATTCCAGGCATCTACTTTGGGTCTTAGAACATAGCCCCATGGATCAGGAGTGACTCCAATAGCAATGTTTCCAATTGCCTGTCCCAGACTCAGGCTGCAGCCCAAGGTCCCATGTAAGTGTTGGCTGAGTGTTAGTTCATTTTAAATGCTTATCTGTAAGCCTGCTGCTATTTATAATTATTTAGTAATAATTACTTTTGCAACATAAAAAGACAACCATGGGACATTAGCTTTTCAAACTAGTTTTGTGTCCAAGAAAATTAAAAGCCCTCTAGGAAGGTGAGGTTTTTCCCTTAGGAAATTGCTAATCCCAGATCCTTGATCTCCCAGAGGGTGTATTTGGAGCCCAGGTTGCAGGGCGAACTGAAAGAGGTCATCTGTGGGTGAGGATTTCGTTTCCCCTCAGGGAGAGTCCCCTGGAAATCCAGGGAGAGCCATCTCCTTCCCCAGGGAAGCACCACTTACCGGTAGCAGCAGCTGGCCCACCGCCCAGCGCCTGCACTCTGTGTACACAGAGCTGTCAGCCTGTCTGGGGCCCACAGGGTGTCAAGTCACCCATTCAGGGGCTCCACTGGCAACCCGAATGGGATGCTCCCCCACACCTGTGGGGAGCGTCTTGTGTGGAGGCCCCCAAGGCTCGGGACAACAGACTGATGAGCCTCTTGGGCCTGAAATATCTTTCTTCACAGTCACATCACTGGTGCATCAGCTTTTATTCTCTTGCACCTTTTTTAAATGAAATGTAATTCAATCTTCATGTGCAACGAATGCTGCATGTGCATGCCCCCTGAGTGTTAGGTGCAGGGGAAGGTCCCTGTTTCCTGAGATGACCCAGGGGCGGGACCTCTGGCATGGTGGTGCCTTGGCTGTTGAAAGTTCCAGCATATATTGGCATATGTCAGGGGGCATATGTCACAAAGCCCACCAGATACCATAGAAAGGAAGGGTTGATGAGAAGCAGAGTCAGCAAGCTCTGAAGTGACACTTCCACCCACTTCCCCAGCATTCTCTCTCCCAGGGCACAAAGCTTGGGGGTGCCGTTCTTCAGCGCTGATCCCCAAAATCCAGTGGTATTGATCTATTAAGAAAAAAACTAGGCTCTTTTTACTACTTTCTCACTCACTCCTAGTGTATAATATGTTGCAGAAATCCGTTCATCTATGAATGTCCAGACTACAAAACCAGTGGCCCCAACTCCTGTTACTTTGACAAGAAGCACACCTCCATTTGGACAATGTACGTCATCACAGTAAACGCCACGAACCAGATGGGCAGCAACTCCTCAGATCCGCATTATGTGGATGTGACTTACATAGGTAAGGGGGTGGGTGAGGAATTTCTTACCCCATCACAGATCTACCAAGAGTCAAACTTCATTTGAGTCTTCCTGGCTTATGGATGAATCACCAGAGAGAAAGATGAGAAAATTCACACTATTCTCATCAACTGAGAATTTGTATGGAATCATTCATGACAGTGTTTGGGGTCCTTGTGTTTCTCTTCTTCCCTTTGACCTTTCTTCCCATCCCCTTGCACCCAACAGGAGTGTTCTATTTGTGCTTCTCTTATCAATCCTTCCCTCCAGCCCTCCTCCTGCAATCAATGTCCCCTTCCCCCGAGGCGAGCTGGGATTTCAGTTCTCTCCTCCCGGAGGACAGAGCGGCTCACCAGAGTAGCAGCTCTTGAAGTTCATCTGCTTCTACACCCACAGGACCAGCTCCAGCTGCTTTGCCCAAATTGAATTCTCAATGTACACATACTTCTTAGCAACTGGAACTCTTCTTTTACAAATAAAGAATTTGGGGAGTAAAGCATGTTGCTTGAACCGCAGGCTGAAGGCCACAACCACACGTACCAGGTTTGCGGACCCCATTAGCAAAGCAAAACAAAATCAGCCCAAGAGCTGTTCCTTGCTTTGCATGATCCACATTAAGCTGCAGGGCAAGAAGGCATCACTGCAGCGGCCTCTGTGGTTTAGCAGGGATGACAAAGGGAATCTTAGGACAAGACATGGGTTAGCCAGGACTGGGGTCAGCCCTCATCTTTGATAATAATCTAGGGAGAAGTATTAGACTCAAGGTTACCTAAGATTTACCTAATGCCACCCAACAAGGGAAATTAGGCTGGGAATCTCAAATACGCACGTGCATGTCATTGCCTTGTCATGTTATCAGTGGCTGATAACACCAACTGGCTCATATTTGAATGTTTTCTGCCCCCAGCAAATCATTGCAATGAGCATGGAGGTAGGAAGTGAGTTGAATCTTAGTTTAGGAAAATCCACAAGGTAACCCACTGACAAGTCAGAATACAATAAATTTCAGTCATATAAATTTACTTGAGATATGAAGTCTTTAAGATGCTAAATGCCAAAGAATTTCTTCTTTATGGTTCTTTCTTGAATTGTGTTGCCCTCAAAGATTCAACTAGTATTTGAGAGCAAAACAGTGAAAGCAAGAAAAGTTTCTAAAATGAGTAACTGCTATATCACTTGAAAGCAGTGATTCTCAACTGGGGTCTATTTTGCCTCCCACAGATATTTGGCAATGGCAGGAGACACTTTTTAAAAAATATATATTTTACTGTATTTTTACAGAGAGGAAGGGAGAGGGATAGAGAGTTAGGAACATTGATGAGAGAGAAACATCGATCAGCTGCCTCCTGCACACCCCCTACTGGGGATGTGCCCGCAACCAAGGTCCATGCCCTTGACCGGAATCAAACCTGGGAGCTTTCAGTCTGCAGGCTGACGCTCTATCCACTGAGCCAAACCGGTTAGGGCCATTTTTTTTATTATCATAGCCCAGGGAGGGGAGACGAGGGTATTACTGACATCTAATAGGCAGAGACCAGAGATGCCGCTCAGCACCCCCCAATGCTCAGGTTGGCCCCCACAACCAAGAATTACCTGATCCAAAATACAGGTGATGCTGAGGGTGAGAAACCGCTTTAAAGAATTCACCCTGGACATTGTACACGGACTTCTGCACAATATTTTTTTGATCAGAGGCATTTCTCAGAATTGTTTAACTTAAAACTTATATTGAATAACTGATGTTTGTTTAGTGAGTGCATATAAAATAATCTTGCTTAGGCATTTACTTAGTAACATAGAAGCATTAGGATTAGTGGCAAATTTTCTGACGTTCCTTTTGTAGGTAATTGCAGGTTATAATGTCAAGTACACCATAGCTACATTCACTCTTATGCCACCTGGTGTGGAGAGTGGGCTGAGGAGGTAATAAATGAAGAGAGACAGTATTACTGACTAGCAAGACGGAGACTAGGATAAGGCAAGCCAGGGTTCTAGGCAGCTCACTCTCAAAGAGGCACTCACAGACTTGTACTTGAAGGAATATGAGAGTAAGTGCCTCCTTATTTTTTTTAACATGGTAATATACACATAACATAAAATTCACCATTTTAACCATTTTAAAGTATGTAATTTACTGCTCAGTATTAGTTCATTCTCAATGTTATGCAACCATCACCACTCTCTAGTTCCAGGAAACTTTCATGACTCCAAATACCCATTAAGTAGTTATTCCAGATTTCCGCCCTTACTCCAGCTCCACTAATCTGCATTCTTTCTCTACAGATTTGCCTATTCTGGGTATGTTATATATATATGGAGTCATATCATATGTGGTCTTCTTTCACATAGTGTAATGTTCTCAAGATTCATCCATGTTATAGCCTGTATCAATACATACTTCCTCCCTCTTTATGGCTGAATAATGTTTCATTCTATGGATATTGTTTAGCCATTCATCAGTTGATGGACAATTGGGTTGTTTTCACCTATTGGCTATTGTGAATAGAGCTGCTCTGAACATTCATGGATGAGTTTTTGTTTGAACACCTGCCTTCATTTCTTTTAGTATGTTGGCTAGGACATGAAATTGATGGGTGACGTGACTTAATATTTAACCTTTTGAGTAAGTTCCAGACTTTTTCCACAGCATTGCACCATTTTACATTCCCACCAGCAATGTATGAGGGAATGTCTCCAACACTCTCATCTGTTATTTTGCATTTCTTGAATTTCAACCATCCTAAGTGGGGATGAAATGGTATCTCGTTGTGATTTTGATTTGCATTTCCCAAATGACTGATGACTCTATGGGTCTTTCGTGTGCTTGTTGGCCATTTGTTCCTCCTGAAACTTTTCATCCTACATATCTCCCTTGCTTCAACCTGATCCCAACTCTGCTGACCAGCACCTGACATCAAAGACAAGGTGTCTCTTAAGCAGGGTGGAGTGAAACAGGAAGTCATATAGTTTTGTGTTCAAATACCCCTTTTACTAAATATGGGATATCTCTCCTATTTTCAGTTGAACCAGATCCTCCAATAAACCTGATTTTGGAAGTAAAACATCCAGAAGACCAAAAACCGTACCTGTGGATAAAATGGTTTCCACCTACCCAGGTCGACGTAAGATCCGGCTGGCTCACACTACAATATGAAATTCGATTAAAGCCTGAAAAAGAAAATGAGTGGGAGGTGAGTCAACCACGAGCATTTGGAAGGAACCATGTCCTTTGACAAAGATTAAACCCTTGCTACGGGGAACAGGTCTTTCCTCCTAACTACTGGGCATCATGTTGCCCTCCTGATGCTGATGTCGAAGGGCCTTATCCCCTCCCTTGGGGTTGATGGGGTGCATCTTCACAGCTCTCCCAAGGCTAATCCCTTCTTTGCACTGAACAATCTCTTCCACCAGGTTTCCAAACCACCTCCTTCAGAATATCATAGATCTAGACACCTATGAGAGTACTTCAGTGGCACTAAGTGGGAGGAAAAAATCTCAGTGTAAGCAGTCAATGGCCAGTGGCATTTTTATTCACTTCAAATTATTTTAATGTAAAGAAATAATACAAGAGGCTCTGGCCGGGTAGCTTTTTTGGTTGGCGTGTTGTCCTGATATGCCAAAGTTGTGGGTTCAATCCTCAGGTAGGACACATACAAGAAGCAGCCAATGAATGAACGAGTAAGTAGAACAACGAAATCAATGTTCTCTCTCTGTCTCTCAAATAAATGTTTTAAAAATAATAAATAATACAATAAATTATAGGCATTCTGACATTCCACTTTAAGTACTTTGGGTCAGTGGTCGGCAACCGGTGGTCCACAGACCAGTGGTGGTCCGTGAGGTTTGAATGGTTGGCAACCACTGCTTTAGATTGTCTCTTTTAGAAAGGAAACATTTTTAAACATAGCCCAAATAAAATCAGACATTGAAAATTAAATAAAATTTTTACATAATTCAAGTAGCCTGTCCGTATTTTAGTTCCTCCAATTGCTTCAAAAAAAAATGTCTTTAACAGCTAGTTTGTCCAGACCAGCATCCATCCAGGACAATGCACGTGACTGCTCATTAGTTATGTGCCTTCAGTCTCAGTGTGCTCAGTCCCGTAGAATGCTCTCTCTTTTGCATTAATCTGATTAATTCTTTGTGAGGCCATTTTGCTAATTTCTCTGCCCCTATATTTCCTGTAACCAGACATTAGATCTAAAGAATTGATTAGATTCGGGTTAGACAGTTTGGGGCAAGAGGACTTCAGAGGTGACATTATATTACTTCCTATCACATCATGTCAGGGGACACAAACCATCTGGTTGACCTCATACATGATGCTAAAACTGACCCCTGGTTTAGGGGTCAACCTGGTCCCTGAATTGTAAAGTCACATTTAATTTGTGCACTATTGCATCCCAGTTCTCTAGTGGCTTTACTTGAATGATCCTTGAATCAATTACTTCTTCGGGGTTCACAAAATAACTATTTTACGATGTTATTAACTGGTCACCTTCTGTAAAGTGGAATTTTGAAGGCAGTGAGGAGGGTGCGGAATATTTGTCTTTCTGAAATAGAGTTCCAAATGGAGAGGTAGAAAACCTGTTAATTTTTGTGTGAACAATGTTTCAGAGTGAAAAGGGATGGGCTGAGAGGGTAGAATGGTGAGAGCAAGGTATCTACTAAGTCTGATCGCCTGGCCTCACTCCTCCAACAGTTTCTTCTCTAAGGGAAAAGTCTGTTTCTTCAGAACATAAGCCAGAGTGACTTCTGTTTTCCTTGCTTCTCCTTAGGTTCATTTCACCGGGCAGCAAACTCAGTTTAAGATTTTCAGCTTATATCCAGGAAAGAAATACCTTGTCCAGGTTCGCTGCAAGCCAGACCACGGATTCTGGAGTGAGTGGGGCCCAGAAGGCTCCATTCACATACCTGATGGTGAGTGTCTTGGCTCCGTTTTGCTTATATCCTTAAATATTTTTAGAATAGAATGGATATAGTAAATTTGGGTGTCATCACTACTAATAGAGAAACTATTTTGAGCCTTACTAAGAGGGATGAGTAGAGGTACGAATATCATTTCTCTACCCAACACAAAGACACTTGGAAGTGTAGCAGTGTTGCGGTCACTGTCGGTGAGGACCAGTTTCTAAAGCTGCAGACATGGGCTTGGTGTGCATCAGAGGGCTTGATGGTCATTCTGCCTTCCCTGTCTGCCCATCCTTGTCATTTAGTCAAGGTCATCATCTAGTTCTCCCAGAATTTATAAGGTGGTTTCCCATCATAAGGGCCTGAGCTGAACTGATTTTCAGTCTCTCATGTCAATTCCACGTTGGTCTCTTAGTTACGGCACAGTAAGTGAGAGGCCCATGATTCTAACAGTGCCATTAAACATGGCGCCTTGGATTTCAGAAGAGAACAATTCATCGTGCATGTCCAAAGTACTTTACGGTTTACAAAGTCTTCCCCTTGTTTGGTCCTCCCAACCCTCTGAGGTATTCAGAGAGAATAGACTTGCCATTAAGAATTAAAAGTGAGGAAACTGAAATGCGGTGAGGTTAGAAGTCTTGCCCAGAACCAAGTGGCAAAGCCTAGTGCTTGTGACAACTTGCCTGGCCAGAGTATCAGGAGTTGCATTGGTTTGTCGTACTGGAAAGAGCTGTGGGTCATAAGACGTACATGCATCCTGTCCAGCCCTGGCTCTCACCATATAAAAGCACAGGGTCTACAGGCAGAAGGCCTGGATTCAAATCCCAGCCTACAAGTTTACAGTAACATGCTAACGAGTATATCATGCTTGCAGTGGTTCTCAACATTCCTAATGCCACGACCCTTTAATACAGTTCCTCATGTTGTGGTGACCCCCAACCATAAAATTATTTTCTTTTCTTTTTTAATATTTTTTTATTGCTTTCAGAGAGGAAGGGAGAGAGAGAGAGAGATAGAAACATCAATGATGAGAGAAAATCACTGATTGACTGCCTCCTGCCAACCCCCTACTGCAGATCAAGCCCGCAACCCAGGCATGTGCCCTTGACCAGACTCAAACCCAGGACCCTCCAATCCACAGGCCAATGCTCTATCCACTGAGCCAAACTGGCTAGGGCTCACCTGTAAAGACTTCTTTTTTCATTATTTCTTAAAGTATTACAAAGAATATTATACATGTTTCCTTTTTTTTCCCCCCCTTGACATTCCCCCGGCTTCCCCCACCCCCCAGTGTCTTGTGTCCATTAGTTATTCTCATATGCATGCATACAAGTCCTTCGGTTGATCTCCTACCCTCCCCCCAACCCTCCCCAGGATTCCCACTGTAGTTTGACATTGCTGCTCAATGCCGCTCTGCCTCTGTATCCATTTTTGTTCGTCAGTCTATAATGGTCCTTATTATCCATAAATGAGTGAGTTCATGTGGTATTTTTCTCAGCTTCCCAGGGGCCGTCCCAGCCTCACAGGGGCCATCCCAGCCTCACAGGGGCCGTCTCAGCTTCCCAGGGGCCGTCCCAGCCCCACAGGGGCCGTCCCAGCATCACAGGGGCTGTCCCAGCCTCACAGGGGCCGTCTCAGCCTCACAGGGGCTGTCTCAGCCTCACAGGGGCCGCTTCAACCTCACAGGGGCCGTTTCAACCTCACCGGGGCCGTTTCAACCTCACCGGGGCCGTTGCAAGTGCACCAGGGCCGTTGCAAGCTCACCAGGGCCATCTCAACCTCACCAGAGCCTTCTCAACCTCACCGGGGCCGTCTCAACCTCACCGGGGCCTACTCGACCTCACCGGGGCCGTCTAAGCCTCACCGGGGCCGTCTAAGCCTCACCGGGGCCATCTCAGCCTCACCGGGGCCGTTTCAGCCTCACTGGGGCCGATTCAACCTCACCGGGGCCGTTGCAAGTGCACCAGGGCCGTTGCAAGCTCACCAGGGCCATCTCAACCTCACCAGAGCCTTCTCAACCTCACCGGGGCCGTCTCAACCTCACCGGGGCCTACTCGACCTCACCGGGGCCGTCTAAGCCTCACCGGGGCCGTCTAAGCCTCACCGGGGCCATCTCAGCCTCACCGGGGCCGTTTCAGCCTCACTGGGGCCGATTCAACCTCACCGGGGCCGTTTCAACCTCACCGGGGCCATTTTGACCTCACCGGGGCTGTCTCGACCTCACTGGGGCCGTCTCAGCCTCACCGGGGCCGTTTCAGCCTCACCAGGGCCAATTTCAACTTCACCGGGGCCATCTCAACCCCACCAGGGCCATCTCAACCCCACCAGGGCCGTCCCACCCCCATCGGGGCTGTCCCAGCCTCACTGGGGTCGCCTCAGCCTCACCGGGGCTGTCCCAGCCTCTCAGGGGCTGTCCCAGCCCCACGGGGGCCACCTCGGCCTCACGGGGGCATCTCAGCAACATGAAGTTTGGCATTCTGTCCTTTGTTGGGCGGCTCCTTGCTGGACAAAATCTCCAGGCGTTCCTGGTGGCTGAATATCTGGTATGCTTGCTTGGATTTCATTTTCTACCAAGTGCACAGACTGCCTGTCTGCCGTCTCCCAGCATCCCATGTGAGACTGGATCTGGTGGACCTGCCTATGCGTTTGCTGGTACAGCGGTTCCACGTCGCCGGCCCAGCTGGGTCCGGCTCCGGCTTCCTCCGAACCTGATTCTGCTTCTTGAGTGTGTCCCTTATGTATGCGAGGAGTTGAAACCTGCATTCTGCTGGGCTGGGCTGCAAAAACGCCAGTGGTTCTCTTTTTGCCACTAGCACAGCTTGGGTGGGGATGTAAATTGAGTAGGGCAGGGGTCCCCAGGAATCACCAGGGCGGGTCCAAGGGCAATGGCGTCTCCACGTCTCCTCGCCTCTCTGTGACTCAGCGTCTCGCATCCCCGAGTGCCGGCGAGCAGTTCCATGAGACAGCCACTCTCGCTCTCCGGCCCATTGCAAGGCCTTCCCGCCTCTCCCTGTATGGGTCTGGGACCTCAGAATTCCGCCCCAAACAAGCTCAGTGGGCTCGAGAGTCTGCAGCCCCTTCCAATTGAAAAAAACCACGCATCCAGTTGCAGCCCGCCTGGCGCGCGACTCCGCACCTCCGTTCTTGGAGCCTCTGCACAACCTACTCAGTCTCAATGCTCTTCTTCCTTTCCTTCCAGTTGTAGAGCTTCCACTGGGCCAGCCTTCCCATGGTTCTGAATGATATCTGTTTGTCTTATAGTTGGTAGTCTCGATGTTGTTGTGGGAGGCAGCACGCACAGGTCTGTACCTTACGCCACCATCTTGGTTCTCTCCATAAAATTATTTTCGTTGCTACTTCATAACTGTAATGTTGCTACTGTTATGAATCGTAATGTAAATATCTGGTATGCAGGATGTATTTTCATTGTTCGTGACCCACAGGTTGAGAACCGCTGCCTCATCTTTGTTTAGAGCCTCATCTTTACATGCAAGACAATATACTAATATGTAAAGAGCTTAACACTGTCAATGGCTTTTAGTAAGAACTTAAGTAATACCTTTTATTATTACTGCAACTACCCGGTGACCTTGGCTTTCCTCTTTAAGTAGCAAATAAAATAACATGTAAAAGGATTTTAGAAGTATAGGTGACTATAAAAATACATGGAATATATTGAAATGTAATAAATTGGAAAAATTAACCCAGCATTAATGTTACTCTGGATTGCTGTCCAAATCAAAAGAGGTGTACGAAGTGGGGGTGACGGAGGGGGGAGACTTACCTTCAAAAGTTTCATTCATTAGTTTAGTTTGTTCGCTCGTATTTAATGATGCTATATGTGATGAGAGCTTTCTGGCTGTTTCTTTTTAGATTCCACCAATACAGACACCACCGTGTGGATCTTTGTGGCTGTGCTTTCTGTTGTCGTCTGTCTGATTATGGTCTGGGCAGTGGCTATGAAGGGCTATAGGTACTTCATTGTCTATCAACCTTCCTCCCACCATGGTTTATGGGATAATGATTTTTTTTTTTAAGGCGAAAGCAAGATGATGGAAACTTACAGATAATTCAAGCACCTGATTTTAGCCATTAGCTCCAGTGTGCTACCCATAGGAAAATCTTGTCAGTACCAGCAAAAGTCGCGGAATGAACTCATTTGAAGCTGGTGCTCTTTCCATCAAACTGAGGCTTGCAGTTGGAAAATAGTAAAAAAAAAAAAAAAAATCTGCAAGAGCAGCTAAAATCAAGAGGAACAGCTAGTGCAAATAATCCACTAATTTCCAAATCAGCCCCTCAGTCAGCCAGAGCTAATTTTGATGTTGGCCTCTATAATTATTGTCTTCACCACTGATTGTCAATTTCATGTAGCCCCGCCCCCAGTTTTAACTCCTTTCTACCATAGTCCGTGTAGCAGCTATTTATAGGTAATACTAACCTTTTAGAAATTACAAAGTGATCAAATGAGTCATTTTTTCTATCTCACGCATTATTTTACAGCATGCTGACCTGCGTCTTTCCACCAGTTCCTGGGCCAAAAATAAAAGGACTGGATATTCATCTGCTGGAGGTAAGTGCCAGAGGTGGAGCATGTCTCCTGCCTCACCGTCTACAATAACGACCTTTACACATGCACACACAGTCCCCATCCGTTCGGCCCGGCTGCCTCAGTCACCCTTGCCCCGCTGTCCCTCCTCTTTAGAGAAAGATGCGTGAGGCATGTGGGTCCTTCCTAGGAGACATTAAATGTTAGAGGGAAGAGAGAGGAAGCCAAGAAAATGAGACAACACATAGTCATGCTTTCTAGACTTACCAGGTCTATTCATAAGCACAGATGTGAACATTCTGTACAAATAATCAATTTAGAAAAAAAGGTGAATATTTTGTTTAATACAAAAGAGGGACCTCCCGCCCCCCTGCCCTCCATCACACTTTGGTGCAAGCTTTCACTTGAATGTTCTTTACAGTTGAGACTGGGTCAGTGCAGTGGGCTGGTGTCTGCCAGGGCCCATTTAGGCTGATTCAAGTGGGAATTAAATGTAAGTGTTTTGAATGAAAAAGTGGGTTAGAACATTTTAAATTTCTCTGCAGGTTGAAATATTTAGTTTCAATTTGACCTTAAGTTTAACACCGATATTTATACAAGCAATTGCCTTTGCATGATATCATGTGACCTAGCCACTGTGAGGCTAACAGTACAAGAATGTGAGAAGTGAGTCCCCGAGAATTTGGCTTGACTACATTCACTTTGACTGCAAATATCATAGCAGGGACTCAGGCCCTGAAATTTGGGTTCCTCGTTCAGTGCTTTAACCCTACTGTCCTTTGAAAACCAGCATGAACATCTCAACTAACTAAATTAAGAACTACTTGACCTTATAGTCACAGGAGCTTAATGAAAAAATAACTTCTTTTTGTGTCACAAACAAACAAAAAAGAGTCATTGTTTTCTCAATCACATGACCTCCAATCCTCAAAAGAACCTCCCATATGACACTGTTATTCCCATTTTACAAATGGAGAAGCTGAGAACCATTGAGCAGCCTGTTCAAAGTCAATACCCATTAGTAAGTGAAAAAGCCAAGATTTAGGCACAAGTACCTGACCTGAGTCAGAGGATCAGGAAGAAGAGTGGAAAGTAAGAGGAGAAGGCAAAAGGAAAAACGAGGGAGAAAGAGAACGAGGAGGGAAAGGAAGAGCAAGAGAATGGGAAAATATGTACTAGCAGGAAGAGAGAGGGGAAATGCAGTAGAGAAGAGAGAAAAGGGGGATTGGAGAGGAAGGGGGCAGAAGGAAGGAATACAGAAGTAGGAAGAGGAAATGATGAGAAGCAACTTAACTGCTTCCAGATTCTAGAAAGTGGTGGAGGAGGTTAGGAGACCAGCAGCCAGATCTTAGAGCCTCTGAGTCCCCGAGTAAACGTTTCTTCTTTAACAGTTATGTTTCTCATCTGTGCATATACTACTGCCCATTAAACTCATGGTCATTACTGCTTAGAGAGAGACGAAGTTAAAATCATGAATTGACTTAAAGAAAAATATTAGATGAATAGAGGTCTAGGAGGTGATTATAGATGGCCTGGTGTGCAAATGTCTACAGTTTGGGAAATGCTGCTAGAGTTACAGCTTCCAGCTGCCCGTGGCCATGAGCACAGCTGCGCTTTGGTGCTGGTTTGGAATGTTCTGAAGCTCACAGCCCTTCTTTGTGTGTCTGTTTTAACAGAGGGGCAAGTCTGAAGAACTGCTGAGTGCCCTCGGGTGCCAGGACTTCCCCTCTGACTGTGAGGACTTGCTGGTGGAGCTGTTAGAAGTCGTTGACAGTGAGAACCAGCAACCGGTGCAAGTCCATTCAAAAAAACACCCCGATCCAGGGCTGAAGCCCACACCCCTGGACCCGGACAGTGACTCTGGCCAAGGCAGCTGTGACAGCCCTTCCCTTTTGTCCAACAATCGTGAGGGGTCCCAGGGAAGTCCCTCCACAGTCCACACTCCTAGGGGCATTAAGGAGCCAGAGAACCCTGAAGGAAATGGTGCCCACATCTGGGACTCTCAGAGCACCAGCGTGGAAGGCCGAGTCCCCAGTGTCTGTGCTGATGGACCCAAATCTTCAACATGGCCTTCATCGCAGCCCCCCACCCAGCACAACCCCAGATCGTCTTACCACAGCATCGCTGATGTGTGTAAGCTGGACCCGGGCACGGCAGGTTCCTCTGCCACCGTGTTGGACAGAACAGACAAGTGTGCTCTAACGTCTTTGGAAACCACCGAGACTGGAGGGGAGGAGAAGGCAGCCGAGCAGAGGGGGGTGGAAAGCTTCCATTCCAAGACTGACCCAGACACCCCGTGGCTACTGCCCCAGGAGGACACCTCCGTTATCGCTGCTAAACCCTTGGATTACGTGGAGATTCACAAGGTCAACAAGGACGGAGCATTGTCATTGTTCCCCAAACAAGAAGAGAACGGCAACCAGACAGAGAAGGCCGGCGCTCCTAAGACCAGCAAGGAGTACGCGAAGGTGGCCAGGGTGGTGGAGAGCAGCATCCTGGTGCTGGTGCAGGACCCGCCCGCCCCCGACCTGGCTTTGTTTGAAGAACCAGCCGAGGAAGCCCCACCCTCCTTGACACAGAATCAAGAGGAGAAAGACCTGGCCGCCTTCGCCATGACATCGAGCAACTGCAGACTAGGGGGGCTGGATTACCTCGACCCCGCGTGCTTAAAGCACTCTTTCCAGTGACGGCTTGATCTTTGGCATGGTTGGTTAAAATGTGATTTTTCTTCAGGTACTGCTGCAGCGCACATGAAATGTCCTCTCCTAGAGAATGTTCGAGAATGGGGTTCGAATGACACTACTAAAACTCACAGTTCACTCTTCTTCATGCTCCATTTTCAACCAGTGGCCTCTTTCTCCAACAGCTGATTCCGGATCGGATCATTTTGTTTCCTGTGATTTGCTGATCTAGTGTTTGTTTTTAGTTATAAAATCGTACGTTCAATGCAATAGAAGTGCACTGCTTAGTATTCCTGAGGGACTGTGCCAATAGGGAAAGCCTCCGGAAAAGGCGCCCATGGTTGGGCGTAGGACAGGAGGAAATGAAGGAGTTAGCATAGCCCAGCGCAGGACGATGAGAGATGAGAGAAGAATGCCGTGGAAGCTGCTTTTGAAAACCAGTTGCTTATCCTTTGCACTCCTCTCCTATTTTATTGAGATTAACCAAATATAACACATTACACGAAAGGATGCATTCCGGAACCGACACGTCATTTACATCACTTCCTGTTACCTTAGTGACACGTTGCTGATATGCAAGTAAAAACCATGCCTCCATTTCTTTTTCTTAAAATAGTTGGAATCCGGTAAGCCTGGATTCCCCTCTCCCAAATTGTATTTCATCCTAACGCCTCTAGAAAATATAGTTTTGGAGAGAGATTTTCTCACACAGGAGGCAAGTGAATTTGACGTGATGGATCCTCCTAAAACGGTTTCCTGCTTCATTTCAACACAACAGATAATTTATTATACACCCTAGTCTTCTCTTAGTGGAAAAAAAAAATCCCCAAAGACTAACTTTAATTTCAAAGATAATCACAGCGGGATGGTCATGGAGATACTGCCTTACTGTACATACAGATTCTACTTTACTACAGACCCGTAAGTTTAACAATGTATTTTTGAAGACTATTTTTCTACCACTTAGGTAAAGTAAATGAGTATTTTCTATCTTCCCAGTCCAGCTGTTTACGTAGTCAGAGGGTACAGTCTTTTCTGCTGAGGCTGCAGGGAGCATTTACAGTCCATAATAGTATACGCAGTCCCTATTTGCGGAGCAAATGCCATACCAACCAAAGCCCACTGAGGAGTGTGAGGTGGGTGACAATATTCAATTTCCAATACAGCATAGTATAGTTTACCTGATTCTTTTATCTCCAGATACACTAACCAACAATCACCAATAGTGTGTTAGGACTCTCCACACACAGAAATTTTTTCTTCTGTAATTAGGACTAATCTGGGGCTCCTGCTCTTCTCTGGGTGAATATTCTAGAAGTCATCGTGAAAAAGGAGGGTGGTGACATCCAGCATACTGTTTTAGAGAGAGAGTTTTGTTTTGCTTTGTTTTTCTGAGCAATCTTGGACAGCAAAGATATTTTCAGCAAAGCCATGAGTTAGTTATCTCTCTGGAGTAGATCCATTTGCAAAATCTTGGCAGAGACAACATTCACGTCAGAAGTTTCCAAATAAATGTTTTGAGAAACAGCACCTGTGGAGTGGTGGGCACAGCTACAAAGACCAGGGTCTGGTAGTAAGAATCTCTGAGTCAGTGCCAGGGGCAGGCTCCCCAGAAGGATCAGAAGCCTGGATCTCCACCTTAAAGAGAGCATCCATAACTCATGAGCTGCCTCCCTCTCTTGTTTATTTCACCTGATGGCAAATCCTTTCTCTCTGTCCACTCCCCAGCTGGACTTAGAGAATTTGAGCTCACCTCTGTGAGTTAAGTATTCCACCCAACAAACCCATGTTGATGGGAACTGGAGGCAGAGGTGACCTGATGGTAGAAAGCGAATACACTGTCCTGGCATCCAGATTGCAGAAATAATAGACCTGAGGCTCTGCTCTCCCAATACATTGTAAGGGTACACGGAACATTTGGAAAAGTTGTTCCCAAGTTCATTCAGCCTCCTGGATCCATGGTGGGCAAACTGCGGCTCGCGAGCCACATGTGGCTCTTTGGCCCCTTGAGTGTGGCTCTTCCTAAGCCTTAGGAGTACCCTAATTAAGTTAATAATAGTGTACCTACCTATATAGTTTAAGTTTAAAAAATTTGGCTCTCAAAAGAAATTTCAATCGTTGTACTGTTGATATTTGGCTCTGTTGACTAATGAGTTTGCCGACCGCTGTCCTAGGTCCTTGCTACTTAAAGTCTGGCCTGAGGACCAGCTGTGTCATCATCACCTGGGCGCTGCATGGAAATGCAGACCTCAGTCTCCCTGGCCCAGAACTACAGAGTCAGAACCTGCATTTGACTAAGTTCCCCAGGTGACCCCTGTGGGTAATGAAGTTTGAGAAGTACTGCTCTCCATGATCACTTCTCCTAAAGGCTGTTTTAGCACATGGAAACGCCTCTCTTGGAAAGTACAAGTCAAGTCTGTTTGACTTTCACTGGACAACACTGTGCGTAAGGAGAAGGCATAATTTTGTAAGATCTATCTGTACTTTAAGATTCATATGATGGCACAGAATGACCTGCGAAAGTACACACAACTTCTAAGAGGGCCAAGGGATATAGTCCACCTTGAGTAGCACTGACCGAGACCCTGCCCTTCAAAGCCAATGCAGACTGAAATGTTCCCCAAATAGGCCATTGTTCTCCAAGATGTACATCAATCACTCTGGTAGCTTGCAAATTAAAAAATAATCTGATTTTGGTATTCATGAAGAAATGTTATGGGTAAAGAGTCAACTTGAACTGAATTCCTATAAAAACACCAATAAGCCACTCACTAAGTCAAGCCAAGACTATATTTCTTTGTCAGTTAGGACTCATGTTTGAATTTAAGTGTTTTTTTCCCATGGGTAGAATATTTTCTATCTAGGAAACAGGTAGTCGGATGGAAAGATGCAGGTTGGGGGTCAAGAGTCCCAGGCTCTAGTCCTAACTATGTCACATTGAACAGATCAATTCCCTTCTCTGGGCCCCAGTTTCCTCTGAAAGAAATATTGGTCCAAATAAATTCTAATGTCCTTTCAAACTCCAACTCCCTGATTCCATGACTCACTATTTTCTAGCCAAGATAATTTAACCAGTAAATGCCTTGTATCTTGCTGACAACTAATTGCCCTTCACCGTAGGAGTGCAAGTACCTTCAATGATGTGCCGATGGTTCCCTTTTTGATCATCAGTTCCAGTTGGTCCTAACATACCGCACTGTGTATTTTATAAATTACATGGGTACAGAATCATAGTCTCAGATTGTGTGCAAAGATGTGTGTAGCGAGAAGAAGAGGCATGAGATTTTTTAAAAAGACATTTTGAATGTGGCTCTACTTTTTAGAAAAACGATCTTTTGCTGAATCAAGCCATGCTTACTTCTTGCTGAGTCCAGCAGCCCCACATCTCCTTTCTTACAGCTGGCTGCTGATTCTGGCATTTTTTTCTCTCTCCTAGATTACCAACCAACATTGCACAGTTGGTGTAATTTTCTGAATTATGAAAAGTCGCGTTTTATAAACAAAAGCCTAAATAGTCATGTTACGAAGCACATGGAAACGGGATAGCCATTGGGTAATTTAGGGAAGCTTATGGCCCAAACTGCAAATGTGCTGTGGTCGGTTTTTACAAATGGGTATTAGGCACCTCAACATGAGCACAAGTTCCTCTCAGCCATGTCATTGACACTTAGCTGACTCTTCTTTCTCCTAAGTGCCTCAGGCCAACCCTGGTTGGCAGTTATGGATTGAAAACTTGCCTTCACCGGTTTAGGTCCGTCTCTTAGCACCTGTGCAAGCCAAGGAGTTTGACTGCTTTTCCCATAGTGACCCCACTGAATCAGAGAGTCCTGAGAGTTAAGGGGCGGCTGGAGGCTGTGGAGGAAATCTGGCTCTTTCGCTGGCTGCCCGCGGCTGCCCATCGCTTCCAGAAAGACGTGGCCCTGCCTTCAGAAACTTCCCTATCTCCTTAGAGTAGACGAGAAAGAAACAGATTTGTACGCATTCTACAAAGTGCCTTTCTTTACTTTTATATTTTTTTAATGTTTCCTTTTCACAAAAAGTGTATTGATTGGAAAGTAAACTTTCCTTTTTTTATGTAAATGAAGAAGTCAGAATGGAATGATGAAATGGTCTAAAGTCCAACCAGCAACTGCTCAGAGGCTGTTTAAATTTATAGTGTAACTGAATGACCACTGAGTCGATGTGAATCCTGTGACTTCCTTTGATAAGCAGTTGACTCTGGCTAGGGTGTAGGGAGTCAGCCTGCCGCGCCCAGACTTCAGCTTACAAGCACATTGATGCACTTATGAAAGGCTGTGAATTGCGTGCCTGGCCCTGAAAAGGCAATGCACACACAATGGAACTGTGCACAGACAAGAGAATGTGAAGGACTCTAGGTTACCCCCCGTGCTGGCTCATGTAGACTTGCCATTGATAAAGGCGCCATGTGTATGTCAGTGAACATATCTCCTTTTCTGCCTTTCAGCTGCTGCACAATTGTGTTGTTGCTAGGGTAGTGGCTGAGCATTCAGTTTCCAGGTCTAGGGCACATTGCTGCCACTAAACAGGCTGTTGACTTGATGCAAATTCTTTAAACTCTAGCCACCATTTTCCTCACCTATTAAATATGTAGGTTGGCCTAAAGTCTTTCAAAGACCGTGTTACAACTCTAACCGTCTCTGATTTTCATGATCTAAGTAAAATCTAGGGTTTCTGGTGAAAGGCCCAAGTACAGTCAGAGAAACATTGTTGGTGTGCCCTTAACCTGAAGCAGTGAACAGTGTGGCTGGAGCAATGTTTGAGAGAAAAATAGAGATCCATCCCTCCCAGTCAGATGGACTTGATTTAGCATCCTTGCTTCTCTTCTTGATTGTCCATACTTGTAGGCTCTTTCTTCTCGCGTTGCAGGGCCTATAGTTACTCATGGCTGTAGCAACTTTAAGAACTGCAAAAAAAACCTGAATTATCCCTAAACAATGACAATGGCCCTGCAAAAGACTGAGTCAGGTGTTAAGTCAGCCACCCAGCCATCAAGGCCCAGGTTGAGGGTCATAAGTAACTTAAGTTGGAGATTTGCATGCTTAGAGATTCTAGCTCTATTCATTAATTACTAAACTAATTCAAAGGCCATTCATAAATCCAAGCGACATTGACAGCTCGATCCTGGAGGTCTTAAAAACAGGAACTTAACGCTATAGAATGATTGCTTAGAGCTGGTGGTCTTGCCAGGAGTTCTATGTCTAACTATGGCCTGGATGTGTCCCACGATGTGCGAATCAAGTGGGAGCTCTCTCCTCAGACTGGTGTTTTTCAGGAAGGTGGTTTTTGGCCTGAGATCCTCATAGCATCTATTTCAAAGAAAGGAAAAAGATCGAAAATAGAACATTTTCAGAGGTTTGGGCATCTCGGGAGTCCATTAAATGCTAAACCCAAATTTTATGAAACCTGGTGAATCCATAATCTAGTCAGTGTTCTGAGCTGAGATGTACATAACTCACAACACCATAGGCCCATGGATTCCTTTGACCTATGCTCTGATTTCAAGTCAGGATGAGCTGAGACGTGCAGAGTGGTAAAACATATCTTATTCATATGATGTGGCCAATGAATAGAGAGAGACCTTGGATAGTCTTAGTCTATTAGTTAAGTTTCACCTGCTTCTGATTAAACAGAAAAAACAATTAACTCACAAAACTTTGGCTACAGAAGTAGTAATAACAAAAATAATATTTAATAGTTGTGGTCAAATTATGCGTCACCTGGATAAACTTCAAAATATAGTCTGAGTTTTTCCATGCAAATTTCACAAGACCTGGAGGGAAAGAAAGCATTTTTTTGTTATGCTATCTGAAATTGGAAAACTACATGGCAGAGATACTTCTGAGAAATAATTTGTTTTATAAAATTCCCGATGAAATGGTTTTTTAATTTTTCAAAATAACTACCTCCCCTTCTTGTCCTAATGTCCTTTCTTCAAAGCTGCTTATTGTTAGAACGAAGGGTGTCACGTCTCATGCTTCAACTCTTTTTCAGTGGTATATTTGTTGTATTTGCCAGGTGATATTCCTGACTTTAAAGTAACTATTATATTATTTTACATTGTCATGCTTTATGTGGTTCAAAAACTCTAAAAGACACATTGAAATACTAGTGTATAGTCAATCCTCATGTTGTGCAACTCATGTTACACAAACAAAAATAATTATTTAATGACTTACAATCTATTCATATGTAGTTTCAATATGATTGTGCCTATGTCTGTAAAACAAAACTGAAGGAAATATGTAATCGCACAATTCTGTTGAAACTGTGACTACACTAATTTTTTTCTTACTCTTTGTGTAGAAGTAGTACAATATGCCATTTGTACAGCTGAGCTGGGGTGTTAAGCGTTTAGAGTACAACCAACAATTGTTTGAAAGTCAACCAAGCCCTCAGTTTTGCTTCGCGTGACCTCTGATGCTTCTTGAGTGTTACTTGCATCATGGGGCCTGCTTTTGTGCTTGATCGTTCATTTTTTTTAAAATTTCAGAGTCTCGTGTGGAAACCAAAGCAATGTTGAAGCAGCCTGTGTCTTCTGTAAAGCCATACTGAAGTAAAGACTGTGTAATAGCATAAAGTTCCATATTTTCAAAGCTACCACTACCTCTGCTTTGTCTCTTTCCTAGAAAATGCCAAGCAGAATTCTTCACCATTAAGTGGAAAATTAGAAGCGATTGTTACAAAAGCTGTTGGATAGTTGTGTTTGTTTGTTTGCTTGTTTTTACATGAGACAACACCTTCTAATTCACCATTTTGCAGGTTTATGCTAGGTTGTCTCAAGAGCCATTTCTACATCTACTAAAAACTGGATGATGAATAAGGACCAGAAAGAACACATAGTTAGTCACTGATGAAAAACCAACAAAACCAGAGAGCAGATTTGTTTCCTAACCATAAATCACCTGTTGCCCAAAGTCATGATGATGTTATCTCTCACAGTTTGATTTCCCCAATTCCACGTAGAAATAAGTCTTTTCCTTATTTGATTTTTAGACATCAAATATATTATGATATGGGAAAA
This sequence comes from Myotis daubentonii, assembly GCF_963259705.1. NCBI lineage: Eukaryota > Metazoa > Chordata > Mammalia > Chiroptera > Vespertilionidae > Myotis > Myotis daubentonii. The sequence continues at coordinate 111,959,543 of NC_081843.1, forward strand.
GTCAATCATATATCATAACTAATCTTGTTTCAATTTTTAAAATTTATTTCTACATGTACTTATTATAATGATGATTTTTTTCTTTTTAGCCTTAAAGAATTATAGATGATAATCATCCAATTTATCCTGCATTTTCAATTCTGTAAATCTTTGGTTATTGAACCTTGTGCTTTCTGTTTTCCGTGGATTTACTCCTTTGTCTCTTTCCATTTTGAGGAGACAACGCGGACAGTTACATCTTTGTCAATCGTATGGGAGATTATGCTAACTGCTGTTACCCTAACATCTTCATCTTTTTTTGCACGCCAAAAACAATGCTTGTCAAACAAAATCGTAGACGTCCCAGTACAATACGGTCATTATATTTCTATTCATGTTATTGAAAATTCCCAGCTCAGTGCCTGGCTCAATAAATGTTTATTTCCCTTGCCTACCCTTCCTCTATTTTTTTTTTTTATTTGACATGGAAATGAGCAGAATATCGTGTGTGTGGTTGAAACAACTTTCTTGAGGAATGTTTGCTGCAATCGGATCTGTTATCCAGAAATTGTTGGCATACAAACAATTCCGTTTTCTTCCTTTATCGTCATCCTTCCTCCTGGCTGCAAACATAACAGCCCCCTTTACCTGCCCTTTCATATGACAAGCTGCTCAGACTAGAATGAGGTGGAACATGAACATGGGGAGCAAATCAGAGAAGCTCATTTAGATCTTGTAAAACGGCCCTGGCTGGTCTGGCTCAGTGGATAGAGCATCAGCCTATGGACCAAAGGGTCCAGGGTTCAATACCGGTCAAGGGCACGTACCTCAGTTGCAGGTTCCTCCCTGGTCCAGGCCCTGGTCAGGGCCCACGCAGGAGGCAGCCAATCGATGTGTTTCTCTCACATCAATATTTCTGTCTTTCCCTCTCTCACTCTCTCTAAAAATCAATGAAAAGATATCCTCGGGTGAGGATTTTTAAAAAATTATATATTGTAAAATAAAGGAATGACCAAACCATTAAAAAATCATAATAAATGAATTTATTTAAAGCAGCATGGATTTTCCATATTACAAACATCTTTTCTGATGAAACCCATCAGATTAAGGGCTCTGGACCTAGAAACCCTGGCTGCTGCTCATGCTTGGGGTACAGAAATAGGAGTTGGTGTGGGTTTTGCTTTACAAACTTCTCTGCCTCCTGGTTCTTTCATGCCATGTTTTCTGGGGCCATGAAGGCTTCCCTGCGTATCACGGCCCAAAACTTGGCCTGCGTCAAACGCGGACTCTCCCGTGCTTACGTGGGTGTCATCCATCTTCAGTACTGGGGCGCACTTTCACTTTTAAGCTGCAGAATCTGGAGGGTCAGCCACCAGACACAACATTCGAATAATTTACGAGGAGCTGGAGAAGCAATATGTAGCTCGTTTTCCAAAACCATTGCATGTGCTTCTCTAAAAGAAAACGGAAATTATGTATTGCCGCATCTTGCCAGGATTGCCTTTGCAACTTTAACCCCACCCGGCTCCCTGCGACTTGCTAGCCAAGTTTTATACATTCTAAATCTCCTCTAGTTTTTAGGGATTGGGAGGTACAACTTCCATTTAGTTAGAAACCTGGAAAGCCTGGGGGTAGGGGGTGTAGGGTGAAACGAGAGGGTCCAGGAAATGAGGCTCCTGCAAAGCCCCCAACAGGGACCTCACTGGCCACAGAAGCAGGTTCTTGCTGGTTGACCCCTGAGAACCTTTCCCAACCGCGCAGGTGGAACTGAGCCTGGTACTGATGTTGTAAAAGACATGCGACACCATAAATCTATCTACCACCTGCCGCGCCCACCCCGCTGTCCATGTTAAGGCCCTTTTCTTTTGTTACTGAGCAGGTTCACATTAAAAGTCAAGCTTATAATCTGACTTGAAGCACAGGTATTTTTTTAAAATGTGATAAAGAAATTTTTAAGAGAAAGCTGTGGGACGTTAGTCAAATAAAACACCCCATGGATGTCGGTTGGCGAGCACTAGAATAAGAAAAGGGTGCGCAGGGGTTTTTGTTACTGCATGTACAGATGTGTTTGAAAGAATTTGTGTCACAGGTACATGGTTAAGGTGACACCTTCGCTCCGTCAGTCATCGAAAATTCCAAGATGAGCTTAAATGACATCTGCCAGTAGTTTTACTTCACGTGACCAATATTGATGTTGTTACTGAACCATGTAGCCTCGTGATGCATTTTTCAATTCTCCTTCAGAGCGACTGCTTGCCATGGCTGCAATGCCTAGTTTAAACTGAACCAATAAATTGCCGCCTGAGCGATGGCTTTGGGAGGTTCTCATTATGTACTTATGAAGCATGTATTTTATGGGGGGGGAAATGTAACTTTGAGAAATTTGTCTTGGCTTCAACAAACTTCATTAGGACTCTAAAAAGGAGGAGGAGAAGAAAAGAACAGCATTCAAGCGTCTCTGGAAATAAAGCACCCACACACATGCTGAAATCTGTGTCTTAGAACACCCACCAAAGGCATTGTTTTCAGGCACACATGCTGTGTGCTCGTCTTTCAACACATTCTCTCATTTTATTTTCCTGCTAATTCTAAATCAAAACTGACATCTTGCTTCCAAGCCAGCTGACTTCTCCATCTTCTCTTTTCCCTGTCTTCACTTATGTGCCAGACCCCAGCCTTAACCGCGCACACATGGTTGGAAGCACTCAGGAGTTCCTGGGGCTTCTGGGAACAACGGGAACCATCAGAAGGACACGTTCCAAATCTGACAAACACTCAACATTCCCAAAGGAGACTTGGGCCATAAGCCTCAGTGCCAAGGAGCCACACTTCCTTTAGTTTGCTTCTTCCTACCTAGAATTATCTTCCCTCTTCACATGAAACTCTAGGTGTGATTTAATCTGCCACTTATGATCTTTTCTTTATTGCATAAAATATTTTGCACACACTTGAAAACTACGGGGTAATACAACTATCCACTTACCAAAACTTATGTTTCACAAATTAATATTTCATCACATCTGTCCTCTACCTTTCTATATAATAAAGAGGTAATATGCAAATTGACCCTCACACCCTCGCACAAGATGGCTGCCCCCATGTGTTCAAAGATGGTCACCACAAGATGGCTGGCAGGGGAGGGTAGTTGTGGGCGATCAGTCCAGCAGGGGAGAGCAATTAGGGGTGACAGGGCCGGCAGGGGAGGGCAGTTGAGGGAGATCGGGCCAGCCGGGGAGGATAGTTGGGGGCAATTGGGCCATCAGGGGAGCAGTTAAGTGTCGATCAGGCTGGCAGGGGTGTGTTTAGGGGGTGATCAGGCAGGCAGGCGAGCAGTTGGGAGCCAGCAATCCTGGATTGTGAGAGGGATGTCTGACTGCCAGTTTAGGCCCAATCCTACAGGGACATCCCCTGGAGGGTCCCAGATTGGAGAGGGTGCAGGCTGGGCTGAGGGACACCCCCCCCCCAGTGCATAAATTTCATGCACTGAGCCTCTAGTTTTTTAAATAAATGAAACATCACAGATGCAGTAATATTCATCTCTCAGTAACCAAATTTTTGTCTTTCTCTCCAGAGGTAATCACAGTCTTGTAGTTGTTGTATATTCTTCCTGGCCATTTAAGAAATGCTTCTTTTTTAAAAAAATATATTTTATTGATTTTTTACAGAGAGGAAGGGAGAGAGATAGAGAGTTAGAAACATCGATGAGAGAGAAACATCGATCAGCTCCCTCTTGCACATCTCCCACTGGGGAGGTACCCACAACCCAGGTACATGCCCTTGACCGGAATCAAACTTGGGACCCTCCAGTCCTCAGGCCGACACTCTATCCACTGAGCCAAACCGGTTTCGGCAAGAAATGCTTCTTTATGTGTATCTGTAACCAGACAACCAAGGGGTCCAGCTGCCTGTCACTACTTGAGCCAACTTAGCAGAGACAGGGTTGAATCATATATGAGCGTTTATTCTAACACTGGCAGCACGGGAGAGCAGCCACCTGCTCTGCCCCCACCATAAGCCAGCTGCTTTTATATATCCTATCTAATAAAAGAGAAACATGGAAATTAGCATACGACAGCTACCCTTCCCATTGGCTAATCAGGGGATATGCAAATTACCTGCCAGCCAAGATGGCGGCCGGCAGCCAGGCAGCTTGAAACTAACATGAGGCTTGCTTGCTTCAGTGACGGAGGAAACCAACTTTCCCCGCCTGCCTTGCCAGCCTCTGAGCCTGCAGTTTGAAACATTGTAACAAATATAGAAGCTAAATAAAACCCCAGGAACCTGCTTTCAGCGAGCCTGGATCTCAGAGCTAGAGTTATACATTGTTTCAATTATAGAACACAAACAAACCAGATACCTGCTTTCAGCAGCAGAAGCCCCAGAGCTGGAGCCAGAGCTAAAGCTGGCCAGAATAAAAGAAAAAAGAAAAAAAGGAGCAGTTGGGAGCTTCAGCCCTCAGCCCCTCACCCAAACTGGCCAGCACCCCAGTGGGTACCCCCACCCTGAAGGGTGTGTGACCAGCTGCAAACAGCTATCATCCCCTCGCCCAGGCTGGCCAGGCACCCCAGTGGGGACCCCCACCCTGAAGGGTGTGTGACCAGCTGCAAACAGCCATCATCCCCTCACCCAGGCTGGCCAGGCACCCCAGTGGGGACCCCCACCCTGATTCAAGACACCCTTCAGGGCAAACCAGCTGGCCCCCACCCATGCACCAGGCCTCTATCCTATATAGTAAAAGGGTAATATGCCTCCCAGCACCGGGATCAGCAAAGCCGCGAGGCCTCCCAGCACCGGGATCAGTGTGACGGGGGCAGCGCCCAAACCCCCTGATCGCCCTGCACTCTGTGTGTGACAGGGGGCGGGGCCACAACCTCCCTATCGGCCTTGCTCTGTTCGTGACAGGGGAAGGCGCCCCAACCCCCTGATCAGCCCTGCTCTGTGCCTGATAGGGGGGAGCTCCCCAACCCCCTGATTGCCCTGAGGCTCTGTGTGTGACAGGGTGCGGCACCCCAACCCCCTGATCGGCCCTGCTCTGTGTGTGACAGGGTGTGGTGCCCCAACACCCCCCCCCCCACGGGCCCTGCTCTGTGTGTGATGGGGTAGAGCCATAACCTCCCCATCAGCCCTCCCCTGAGTGTGACAGCGGCAGTGCTCCAACCCCCTGATCGGCCCTGCCCTGAGTGTGACAGGGTGCAGCGCCCCAACCCCCTGATCCGCCCTGCTCTGTGTGTGACAGGGGGCACTGCCCCAACTCCCCTATCGGCCCTACCCTGAGCGTGACTGAGGGTGGCATCGCAACCTCCCGATCCACCCTGCTCTGTGCATGACACAGGGCGGCGCCCCAACTCCCCAATCGGCCCTGCTCTGAGCCCGACCAGGGGCTGCACCTAGGGATTGGGCCTGCCCTCTGCCACCCGGGAGCAGGCCTAAGCCAGCAGGTCATTATCTCCCGAGGGGTCCCAGACTGCGAGAGGGCACAGGCCGGGCTGAGGGACCTCCCTCCTCCCCCCGAGTGCACAAATTTTTGTGCACCGGGCCTCTAGTATATATATGAAATATGCTAATTAACTGGGATGCCGTAACGGGTCAACTGGACAGGAGGAGGTTGCACGCACAGCATCGGGGGTGAGGCGGCAGGGGCCTCCGCGCACCTGTGCTGGGGGAGGGCCTGATCAGCAGTGGTCATGGCTGCTTCAAGGGCCAGAGAGGGTGTGGGCGGCGCTGCACGATTTTGAATCACACGCTGGGCTCCTAGTCTATATCTACACTAATAAAAGACAAATATGCAAATTGACTGTGCCTTTGCTATGCCTTAAGCCACGCCGACCAGCCATTCAGAGCGACTATATGCAATTAACCCAACCAAGATGGCGGCCGGCAGCCACAGAGCTGGAGCAAGCAGGAGGCTTGGTTGCCCCAATGATGGAGGAAGCCAAGCTTCCCAGCCGGCTGCTGCCTCCTATCAAGGCAACAAAGTTTCAATTATAGAAGGTAAATAAACCCCAGTTACCTGCTTCCAGTCGCCATGGACACGGAGCTGGAGCAAATAAAAAAAAAAATACAAAAAAAGGAAAGGCTGGGAGCTTCGGTCGCCGGGGGGCTTGGTCAGTCTGAAAACAGCCATCAGCCCCTCACCCAGGCTGGCCAGGCACCCCAGTGGGGACCCCTCCCTTGAAGGACGTGTGGGCAGCCTGAAAACGGCCCTCAGCCCCTCACCCAGGCTGGCCAAACCCGCATGGGGTGAGGGTCCCCACTGGGGGGCTTGACCAGCCTGCAAACAGCCATCAGCCTCTCACCCAGGCTGGCCAGGCACCCCAGCGGGACCCCCACCCTGATCCAGGACACCTTTCAGGGTAAACCAGTTGGCCCCCACCTTTGCACCAGGCCTCTATTCTATATAATAAATGGGTAATATGCAAATTGACCCTAACAGCAGAATGACTGGGAATGACTGGTCACTATGACAGACACTAACCACCAGGGGGCAGATATTCAATGCAGGAGCTGCCCTCTGGTGGTCAGTGCACTCCCACAGGGGAAGCTCTGCTCAGCCACAAGCCAGGCTGATGGCTGCCAGCACAGCGGTGGTGGCAGGAGCCTCTCCTGCCTCCTCAGCAGCACTAAAGATGTCTGACTGCAGCTTAGGCCTGCTTCCTGCTGGCAAATGGACATCCCCCGATATGGCTTTTCTCTCTTATTAATTCAGCATGTAAATTATTACAGAGAATTAGAGAAAATACTTAAATGTTAAATTACCCTCAGATTCTTGGAATGAATTCTATTTCATTATGATGTTTTTCTGCAAACTTTATTGCCTTAGATTTGCTGAAATTTCATTTAGGATTTTTGCATTTATAAGATTTATCTTTTTGCTAAAGTGATCTGTAAGTTAAAATCTTCTGGGATTATGGAAATTCTTTTTTCTTCTTTAATACTATCATTTTTTGCTTTATATAATTGAGGCTATATTATTAGGTGTAATAGATTTAAGTGTTCAATCTTCCTAATGAATTATCCTTTCATTGTTAAATCTGATCTCTTTTATCTTACTGATTCTCTTTGTCTTAAAATCTTTTTCTCTGATACTGGTATTGCTACATTAGTTGCCTTTCCAGTGGTAATTCTCTAGTGAGTCTCTTTCCATTCCTTTACTTTCAATTGCTCTACGTAATTATGTTTTAAGTGTGACTCTTATAGACAGCATATACAATAGCCCCCCCTTTTTAAATTAAATCTTTATTGTTCAGATTATTACAGTTGTTCCTCTTTTTCCCCCCATAGCTCTCCTCCACCCGGTTCCCACCCCACCCTCTGCCCTTACCCCCCCCCCACTGTCCTCATCCATAGGTATACGATTTTTGTCCAGTTTCTTCCCACACCCCCACACCCCTTTCCCCCCTACCCGAGAATAGTCAGTCCACTCCCTTTCTATGCCCCTGATTCTATTATATTCACCAGTTTATTCTGTTCATCAGATTATTTATTCACTTGATTTTTAGATTCACTTGTTGATAGATGTGTATTTGTTGTTCATAATTTGTATCTTCACCTTTTTCTTCTTCCTCCTCTTCTTAAAAGATACCTTTCAGCATTTCATATAATACTGGTCTGGTGGTGATGAACTCCTTTAGCTTTTCCTTATCTGTGAAGCTCTTTATCTGACCTTCAATTCTGAATGATAGCTTTGCTGGGTAAAGTAATCTTGGTTGTAGGTTCTTGCTATTCATTACTTTGAATATTTTTTGGCACTCCCTTCTGGCCTGCATAGTTTCTGTTGAGAAATCAGTTGATAGTCGTATGGGTACTCCCTTGTAGGTAACTGACTGTTTTTCTCATGCTGCTTTTAAGATTTGTCTTTTGCTCTTAGCATTTTAATTATGATGTGTCTTGGTGTGGTCCTCTTTGGATTCCTTTTGTTTGGGGTTCTCTGTGCTTCCTGGACTTGTAAGTCTATTTCTTTCACCAGGTAGGGGAAGTTTTCTGTCATTATGTCTTCAAATAGGTTTTCAATATCTTGCTCTTTCTCTTCTTCTGGAACCCCCATAATTTGGATGTTGGTACGCTTGAAGTTGTCCCAGAATCTCCTTACACTATCTTTGTATTTTTGGATTCTTTTTTCTTTTTGATTTTCTGGTTGGGTGTTTTTTGCTTCTTCATATTTTCAAATCTTTGACTTGATTCTTGCGATCCTCTAGTCTGCTGTTGGAACTCTGTATAATATTCTTTATTTCAGTCAGTGTGTGCTTAATTTCTAGTTGGTCCTTTTTCATAACCTCGAGGGTCTCACTAGATTTATTGAGGGTCTCACTAAATTTATCAGCAGTTTCTAGAAAGTTCTTGAAAAACCTTAAAAGTGTGGTTTTGAACTCTATATCCAGTAGTTTGCTTTCCTCCATTTCTGTCATTTGTGACTTGTTTCTTTGTTTCTGCATTTTTTATGCTTCCCTGTGTTGATAGAGTGGCTTTCTGTGCTAGGTGTCCTATAGGGCCCAGTTGCTCAGCCTCCCCAATTACCTGAGGAGGACACTCTTAGTGCACTCCCTTGTGGTCTTTGTGCACAGTCTTGTTGTAGTTAAGCCTTGATTGTTGTAGGTATCACTGGGAGGAATTGACCTCCAGGACAATTGGCTGTGAGAATCATATGTGTCTGCAGTGGGAGAACTTCTGTGCTGGAGACACCCTTATGGGGCAAGACTTGCTTCAGTGGGGCTTTGGTGCTCACTGAATCTGCCCCCTGAGTGTGTCCCTTATGGATCTGAGGAGTTGTAATCTGGATGGTCCCACTCTGACCACTGGGTACACTGGCTCTTGGATCTCTAAGGAGGTGCTAATTTAGCCTCTGCCTGAGGCTACCCAGCAGGAGCTACGGAGAGATCTGCAGATTCCTCTTCTTTGTTGGGGTTTGGAGGTGCCCAGATGAGGCCCAGCTGTGAAGCAATGCAAGCTGCTGTGGGGCCTTGGGCCTTCTTTTGGATGTTCTGGTCTCCCTGACCCAGCTGAAGTTTGTTAGGTAATTTTAGATTGCAAAGGGCCAGGCCCTTTCAAATGCAAAAGCCTCTGCACACAGCTTGTGTGGGGCGGGGGTCTCAGGGAATCAACAGGGTGGAGCAAACAGCTATGGCTGATCCTCAGCCCTGCCCTAAGAGGCCCCGGGTCTCAGTGTCCCATGGTAATTGCTGCAAGCACCTCTGAGAGAAAGCCGCCCTCGAGTTCTGACTGATGCCAGTCAGTTCAGTTCCTCCCCATATGAGTCTGGGTCCCCAGATACTCGCCCAGAACTGGAGTTCAGAGCAGTCAGGAGCTTGCGACTCCCTCCCAATTGAAAAAAACAACCGCATCCTCAGTTGCCAGCCCTTTCCACGTGTGCCTCTGTACCTCCGCACTTTACTTCCGCACCTCCTCTGAGTCTCAGTGTGCTTTTCTCTTTCCTTCTAGTTGTAGAATTTCCATTCAGCCAGCCTTCCCGTGGTTCTGGATGATGTCCGTTTTGTCTTTTAGTTGTATTTTTGAAGTGATTGTGCGAGGCAGCAATTTCTGGTGTTTACCTATGCCGCCATCTTGGTTTCTACACAATAGTCCTCCTTACCCACAGTTTCTGTTACCTGCTGTCAATTAGAGTCTGAACATGTTAAAAGGAAAATTCCAGAAAGCAACAATTCATAAGTTTTAAATTGTGCACTGTTCTGAATAGCATGATAAAATCTTATGCTATTCCTCCCCGGCTAGCCCACAATGTCAATCATCCCTTTGTCCAGCAGATCCACACTACATACACTACCCACTTGTTAGTCCCTTAGTAGCCATCTTCTGGGGTCCAACCCCAGCAGGTCCAGGGGTCCCCAAAAGTGTGGATGGAGTCAGCGAAGAAGGAATGACATGGAGACAGCATTCAGTTGATCAGCAGCCTAGCCAGGATCTCTAGCCACGATCTCCAGCCAAGTTCTGTCCAGGATCTCCAGCCAAGTTCTGTAGCCAGGTTCTCCAGCCAGGTTCTGGTGTTTATTGACTTGTTACATCTGTATTTATACCAGTTGATTTTAATCCTGTCAATTTCTATTGCAAAGGTTAGGGCATTTCTTATCTCCATTCCAGGGAGTAAAGATTATGTAGCTTAAGTGTGATTGTTTGTAGTTAAAGTGATTAACCACCCGCCTGGCACTTAGTTAAGGGGTTTTACCCCCTCCCTAACTTCAGGGAAAAATCCCTACCTGGGGAAACAACCTTTCTCGGAGAGGTGACATTGGTTAACACATAGCGCCAAGAAGGGGAGCAAACATATTAAGAATAGTATGCCATATACGCCAGGTCCCTTGAAACATATGCTGTGCAGATGTTTCTTCCCTGCAGTGACTGTATCAAGCAGCCATGATGGACCGGCTTCAGGCAGCCATCTAGGTTATCAGAGAAAGAGGTGGAGACCACATTCGCATAACTTATATTACAGTAAATTTTTATAATTATCCTATTTTTTTTATTTTTTGTTGTCAATCTCTTACTGTGTCTAATTTATAAATAAGGCTTTATCATAGGTATGTATTTATAGGGGAAAAACATAATATACATAGGGTTCAATACACAGTTTCAAGCATCCACTGGAGGTCTTGGAACAAACACATCCCCCATGAATAAGGGGACTACTGTAGTTAGATTTTTGTGTTCTCATTCTATTTGAAAAGTTCTTCCTTTAGGTGATAAATCGGTTCAATTTTTTTCATCTGGTGCACCTTTTCCTTTATTTTTTTATTTTTTGCAACCTAAATGTCTTTGCAATTTGAATCAGCCAATTCTGAAATAATTATTATAGGAACAAGATATAATTAAAGGTCCTAGAAAGATAATTTACTGTATCTGAGGGCCCAAGTCCAAAGGCAACTCTTTCTCATTCAAGAGCAACCCCAAATTTAGGGAGGCAAATTCTAAGAAATTCCATCCTACTGTGATTGGGAAAAACAATATGCTTTGATTGTGAAGTTCAAGAGATGAAGAACTGGAGAAGTTCAACTGTTATGAGAGGGGCCTGTGCACAAAACTATGTCTTCCATACATTCTACCAAAAGAACATTGACTTGGATGTTCATACCCCTCCTTTTAAATATGAGTCTTACTCAATTGAATTATCTGTCAGTCATTCAACCACATCCATTTTTGAGCAACACTTGATGAGCTCTGGAAGCCAGGCCCTGGGCCAGGACACAGTAAGCATTAGGGCATGCTTTCTCCCTCCTGGGGATTACAGTCCAGTGGGAAGACTGAGGCAATCCATGTGCCCCCAGGTCTCACCAGACTGACTTTTAAATTATAGTAAGTCCAGCACTCCAGATGAACCTTGTCCAAAGAGTTTGTCCTAATAAATAAACGAAAGGACTTTGACTCTCCACAATTTTTTCAAGAAAATCATGACTGCATGAAGCTGATTGCAGGGTTACAGTATCTGAGCCACATCTCCATGCAGTTATTCTCCTGCCATCTCTGCACCTCCGTCCAGGCACCCTGCACACACCATCCTTCGTAGTCAATGCACTGTAAAGACAATCCCTGTCCATTAGGGTTCATCTGAATTTCTCCCCAAATTTGTCCATGTCCTTCCATTCTACCACTTTTAAATGAGTTAGGAAAGGGACAGGATCACTTTGGGAGAACTGTTGTTTGTCCTCAGTAACTCTTACAAAACTCTGCTCTGTTATTGGCAGAAGGACTGGGCAAGAGGCAAAGTTCAGTTACACTCAGGACTTAATCACTCAAGTTAAATCATTGATTAACCTGTTTAAAAATACCCCCCTATAATCATTAACATGACAACAGAATTTCCATGTTTCCCCATTTTTCAATTATCTTTTCCAAGGAGAAATTCCAGCGTCCCCCTACCTGATGGAATATATTCTGTACCTTCAAAGTCATTCATTATCTGGGAAATGGAGATGGCAAGAGACAGACTTCTTGCTCCTCCTGTTTACCATCCTGTGAACTGTAGCTTTTCACCTCTGCTTCTCTGTAAAGTGGAGAAAATGACACCTGATCTGCTTGAAGGAGAAAGAAGAAAAATATCCATAGCAAGTGTCTCTTCAAGCCCCTATCACTGACAGAAAACGGCTGTTTAAAAGGAGTATTGTCTGTGAACCCAGGGTAAGAGACCTTGGATTGGTATTTCAAGGACTCCTAGACTGAGGGTGATGCTCTGGAGGGAATCTGAGTGTTCTTTCCATCCATCCCAGTTTTCAGATTCAATGGATACTACAGTCATTCTAAAGAGGTCAAAAGGCCCAACATCTTGGAAAACCAGTTCTGTGAAATGTTAGTTAAATTATAAATTGAGGACATCTTCTGGAGTACATTTAAAATGCACATACACTTCAACTTAGAAAGCTCTCCTCAAGGAATTTACCCAGAGAAAAACATAATTAGCACAGTGCACCAAAGTCTATGTCCTGGGATGTTGGACAAATAAAGCTTTCCATCAATAGAGATTTATTACCTAAAATAGATGGAGTCTTCCAGCTTTATCTTCAGCACACAAGGAGATTGGAAGTTGTCACTTCCATTTTTAAACAAGAAGCTGGCAAACTGAAAACCAATGACTTTTTTTTTAATCCATCAGAGAAGTGAAGTTGTTAAGTGACTTGTCACTCTTAAAATCTAGAGATACAGGCAAATCCTGAGCGCTATAGCCAAGACTTCCTTAACCTGGAGCAAAAGCCACCTGAACCTTAACTGGCAGGAACACTTAAACAGTAATTTTGACAAATTGCTGGAGGACTGGTGTGGTCCAGTGTGAGAATGAGAAACTCCCTGGTTGCCACAGTCTTAGGAAGACCCCAGATTTATATGGTGATGATCCCTTCACTGATCTGGCTGACAAAGGGGAGCGTAATCATTGTGAAATGTGCTCAGAGCCTTCTTTTTAACAAAGATCTATTCTCCAAGGGAAATGACTTTGCCGGATCCCACATCAGCTATGTGAGGGACATCCCCCCAAAGCTCCTTCTAGTCTTCCTGTCTCATCTACAGGATTAGAAAAAGGAAGAACAAATTCCATGGGTATAAGGGCTTCAAGGCACTAAAATGGAAAAACTAAAGCCAAAGAAGGGAGTCAAGAGTGAGATCTTTTTTCTCAGGTTAAACTCCTGGAGAAACACTTGTGAAAGTCACAGTCCAGAGACAGAGGCCCATGAAAAGGCTGAGATCACCCATTAGACTTTAGGGCACCTGTATAATAAAATGGACTCTCTTTAAGGAGAAGTTCTTAGGAAAGGCCTAAGACAACAGAGGACACAAAAACAAGGACACTCAAGGAATTTAAGTCCTCTGGCATCTGCAGCTCCAGCAAACACTAAACACATCCAACTCCCAACCAGAAGAATATAAAACATTACACTATAGCTACTGACCTCAGCTTTTCCAATGCATCGTGTCCAGCTTTCATCAGAAGGATGTGACGTTAACCAAAGTGATAGGAAAAAGAAACACAGTCTGAAAATACAAAGTAAGCATCCGAGACAAACTCAGATCTGACCCCAGGTACTGGAATCCTGACCATTTAAAATAACTATAATTAATGTCAAGGACTCTAATGAGAAAAGTAGACATTATATCATACCAAATGAGTAGAGTAAGCAGAGAGATGGAAACTCTAAGAAAGGATCCAAAGAAACTGCTAGAAATCAAAAACACTATAGCAGCAATGAAGAATGTCTGTGATGGGCACATTAGAAAAAAATGAGTAGGAAAGAAACAGAACAGAACCCTCAAGAACTGTGGAACAATTTTAAAATATATACATGTAATGGTAATACCAGAAGGAGAAGAAAAACAGAGAATAGGTGAAGTACTAATGGCCAAGAATTTTTCAAAATTAAATACATAATGGAATATTATGGAAAATAATTAAGGAAGATGACTCAGGTTTCTATTTTTGCATGAAAAGCTATAGTTTTGCACAAAAAGCTACATTATTGAATTTAGGCAGTTTATAAAATGGTATGTATATACACAAGTATACACATATAAAATGATTTCTGAAAGAGTCTTTACTAAAATATAATGGTCAGATTTATTGTGATTTCATTTTCACTTATTTTGTAATTGATTTTTAGAGATAGAGGAAGGAAGAGAGAGAGAAATATCAATGTGGGAGAGAAATATCAATTGGTTGCCTCCTCTATGCACCCCAACCAGGGATCTAACCTGTAACCTACATATGTGCCTTGACTGAGAATTGAACCCACGACCTTCTGGTGTACAGGATGATGCTCCAACCAACCAAGCCACCTGGCCAGGACAGGTTTTGCTTTTTTAAAATTGAGGTCCACCAAAGGATGTGGCATTCATTCTTTAGCTCATTTTTCTTTTTAAAATGGTGATTATGTTGAAAAGGTCTGGGCAGAAATACTAAGCATTGGTTGTTTGGGTTAGTTGGTTTGACCTTGGAAATCTATTTAGAGGCATCATAGGAAAATTAGGGAAGGAAACTTCATGGGGCACCGATACTGAATGCACAGGTGGGGGCCCTGAAATACCTGTGTCTTCCACCTTCACTTTTCCATGTGTGGTGGCTGACAAGGCCCAGCAGAGTGCAAATGGTGGGAGGGGTGCCCGTTGTTCCTGATGTGGGCCATTGGGGGTTCCTAGGCGGAAGGCTTCAGGACGCGGGGCTGGTGGCCGATGGCACCATGGGGTCCGTGGGGAGCCTGGACAAGCAGAACAGCAGTCGTTCTGGTTTGAAATGGGTGGGTGTGTTGCCCTGACTGGTTTGGCTCAGTGGATAGAGCGTCAGCCTGCGGACTGAAAGACCCCAGGTTCGATTCTGGTCAAGGGCATGTACCTTGGTTGCGGGCACATCCCCGGTGGGAGGTGTGCAGGAGGGAGCTGATCGGTGTTTCTCTCTCATCGATGTTTCTAACTTTCTATCCCTCTCCCTTCCTCTCTGTAAAAAATCAATAAAAAAAATATTTTTTAAAAAAAAGAAAGAAAAGAAATGGGTGGGTGTGTCCTCAGGAAGAGTTAGATTCCATTAAGAAAGTTGATGTGTATGAAATTGTTGTGATGAGACGTCTTATTGTCTTGTTGACCTTGGTTTACTCTAGTTTGGTTGTATAGGTGGCTTGCTTGGTAGCCTGAGAGGGACTAGTTTTCTGTCACCCTTTCTCCATGGGGTTTGGTTCCTAACACATGCATTTGAGCACACTCTTATAATCGGAGAAATTGGGGTGACCCCTTTCCCACTGGGTGTTGGGGGTGGGGTCCTTATGATATCTTAAAAACAAGAATTTTCTGAGACTTGCACAGGAGGGTGAGTGATTTTTATTTGCATGGAATTACATTCCTGACTTTCCAAAGTCCCATTCCAGTCATAGAAGAAGTGTAGCTGGGGTTTCAGTAAAGCTAAAAGCAAAGCCAGTGTCCACAGCTTCCGTTCCATGTTGCAGCCAGGTCCAGTTCAGCATGAGGCTGGTCACAGTACATTAGCCCATTGAGTGTGGGGTCCGCATGGCCCTGGGGAGTGTCAAGCTCTGGCTTCCTGGTGAAGCTGTCCAAATGACTTGCCTATGATACTTGGCCTTCCCTTTGTTCCTTTCCTGTTATTAATAACTAGATTGATTACAATGATACCACTCTCACCGTTTAATAATGCCTTCTACAAGGGCAAGACCTGTCCCCTCCCTTTAATAGTCTGTCTGCCCTTGACGATTATTCTTGGGTGAAGCTCTGTGGTTCAGATACATCACCCCAAATGGAACCCAATTTCTTTAAACCAGTCAGGAACTTCCATGAACTTGTAATGTTTATTTAAAAATATTTGCCACTGTTATTTCACATCAAACTCTAGAAGTTTCACTATCAATGTGTTTAACTTCTCCAGAAAAACTCATGAACATTTTCCTTTCGGGAATTACATCTAAATCCTGGTAACTATTAAAAGGAAGACCTGGTTTATTTCAATGTCGAGTTTTACATTTTTTTCTTAAACAGCCAAAACCCATCTTTCAACTTCTTAAGTTGAGGACACTGTCAGGTACGAGGAGATAAAAATATATAAGCTTACCTAATGTGTTTTTCACCAGTGCTTACCACATTACTAAAATGAAGTAATTTGAAAAAAATGCATTTACCACAAACAATTCACATTTTACAAGAAAACATACCAACAAAAAGATATATATATTAAACACATCAAATACCTGCCTATGGAGATTGGGGAAGGGGGAGGCAAGAGTGACAAATGGGAATTTAAGAAATTAAAATGTAATAAAAATAAATCACCCTAACGTCTCAGCTCTCGGCTTCTTGCCTCATACAGACACCTACAGGGATGCCCCACTGTCCAGGCAGGGCCTTCCCTAGCCCATTGGTGCCCCTCTCCTTCCTCTTGGAGTGTCCCCTGCCCCATTAATCCCTGTCCTCTTTCTCTACAGCCCCCCCCCCATACCAACACCTATTTCCTTATCCATTCACTTCATGCATATTCTCTTTAACTCACACCCCTCGTTCTCAGTCTCTGACCCTAACCCCACACCCATTACCACCCTCCCAAGCCAGAAGCACACCCCATCAGACCCTGACGAAACACAAAACTAAGAAAACTAGTCCAGAACTCCTTCCCTTTGCCTGCCTGCCTGCCTTCTCTCTCTCCCCTCTCCTCTCTCCCTCCTTTCTTTCCCCCACTCCCTTTATCCCTCTCTGTCCCTCAGGCACTGCTGCTGGGCTGGTCAGTAACCACTCCAGGACGCCTCTCCCGAGCTCCTCCCCTACCCTCCTGAGCTCAAAGTCCAGCCGGTGGGTGAGCAGGTGAAACCCTTCCTCCGACCTGCTGCGTGGGAATTGGCTTCCTGGGCAGGAGAGATGACTCCCACCTGGAGACATTTGCTAAGAGCTTTGCGTCTGGAGACTTCCTCACCCCGGACCCCCAAGACATGCCCTTCCCTGAGCCGTGAGTGGAACCCAGGGGGACGTGGGGCAGCAGAGGGTCAGGGAGAGGGAAGGACAGAGCTCTGGAGCCTGTACCTGGGATTCTGAAACGTTAGACCTAGATGGGATCTTAGAGACGGGGCAGCAACACAGCGGTTCTCGCCCTGTTGGGTCCAAAGCCCCCTCCCTTGTCCAGTATTTTCCAATGAAATTGATGGATAGCAAAACCTGGCTATACACACTTTCAAAATAAAAACATGACGCCGTAGCTGTAATGTAAAAAGGAAAGGAATGCAACATGCAGTATTAACTGCAATATATAGATGCTCAAAGACAACCCCTTTAAAAGGCATAGGGCATCCTTACAACTTTCCACCATCCCCCCGATTACCAGCACAGACACTGAGACTCAGAAAAGGGCAGTCATTAGCCCAGGGACACCCCAAAATCTAGGACTCGGCCCTGAATCCCCCTCTCCTGCTCAGACTCTTCTCTTTCCAGCAGGAACAGAAAATGGGAGGGGACCTAGGGTAGCCAGCCATGCGGCTTCATGTATTTTGTCCCGTGTGCCTGTGATTTTCACATCTCTCGTTCCACTAGGACACCACCACGCCCCCAACAATCTCCCTCATGCAAACATGAGCGTCAGTAGCTATCCGCACGTTATGTGCCATAGTGGGACCTGGGCCTCGCGAGCTCTAATCAGGCATAGGAAACCCTTTTCCATTCCCTATTATGATCAATTTTATCTTCATTTTCTCCTCATCTTTCCTTGTTCTCTATCCTTTCTTCCTCCCCTATTTGCTTCTCATTCCACCCCAAAAACTTAATACGCCTGACGTTTTATATTATTATCTCCTTTCATCTTCAACCAGACTTGTAGGTGAGTACCAGTATTCAATTTCACTGATGAGGAGACAGAAGGATAAAGAATGAGTAAGAGATTTCGTCAAAGGCAGAAACATAGAAGTGACAACATGGGACTCAAAGCCAGCTCTGTCTGAAAGTCCCTCTAACTCCAAAGTCAGAGTGATTCCACTGGGCCCTTCTCACCCACCCTTCTTCCTATCCTGTTTGGATTTCTCTTTTCCCTTAGTCATCGTCTCTTGCCAAAACATCAATTAACCCCTAAATTTTCTAAGAAAGAGTTAGAATGTTAAAACCCTTCTTATGCTTGATAAGAAGGACACTCTGCTGAAAATACCAGTTGTTGACAAAGCAAGAGGAAATGTCCCCTCTGTGGCCCCCTCCTCTTCCCTCCCCTGGCCCCTGCTGGTTGCAGAGCTGGGCTGATGGTGGCAGCAGGTGTCTTAGAAATGGCAGGTGAGGCTTGTTGCCTGGAGGTCCTGATCAGCTCATTGGAACTCCTTAACGGAGCTCCACTACAGAGAAGGCACCTTGCAAACCCACACCATGTAGACATGACTATCATTCTTTTTACCTGGCCTTTTACAATCCTTCAGAGTTTGGCCCTGGCCAGGTGGCTCAGTTGATTAGAGTGTTGTCCCAATATGCTAAGGTTTTGGGTTTGATGCCCGGTCAAGACATATACAAGAATAAACCAAATAAACCAATGAATGCATAAGTAGAACAACAAGTCTCTCTCTCTCTCTCTCTCTCTCTCTCTCTCTCTCTCTCTCTCTCTCTCTCCTCCCCCCCCCCGCCCTCTCTCTCTGTTCCTTCCTCGCTCTCTAAAATTTAAAAAATCACTAAATGAAATCATTTGAAGTTTGATTTCCACTTTCTTACCTACTGTATCTAGATGTATTTCCTGCTTGTGTTAGTTCATCCAACACACTCATTGAACACACTCTTCTTAAGAACTTTCTGTGTGCAAAATACATACCCACTTGATGTATCTAGACTTGAGATGTTATCTAGACTTATTTCACTTATTGACTAATCACTTTTCCTACTTTCTTGCTATCTGTCTTCCTTCCTTTTTTTCCTTCTTTCCTTCCTTTCTAAGAACAGGATTTTATATATTGCATTTGGAGCCCTCATCCCACCATTGTATCCCTATCAGTTGGGTGAATGAATGAATGAATGAATGAATCTGCTTTGACTGTTGAAAACTCAGGCTTTCCTTTATCAAATCTTTCTTTCCAATTCTCTTTCCCTCTCAGCCTACTTTCATAATTCCTGTAACCGTGAAGTCAAGAGCGCTTAGATCCTTCTCAATGGGCAACTCCAACTTTGCAGGTAGGAAAATGAGACTGAAGGAGTGAAGGAAATTTGAATTCTTAGAAACACTCAGAATTTTTCTTTTATCTCAGAAAAGTAACTAATGCAGAGAGAGACACAATGAAAAGCTTTTTGAAAGGTGAAATTCTCAGAAAACTTAGAGTTGGTTTTGAGGGGCTATTTTTATGTATGAATAGCCAAAAACCACTTGCTTTTATAGTAAGAGCAAATTAATGACATGTGTGATTCTTTAGAGCAGAAAAGTGAATGAGAGCTCTTTGAAAGAAAACACATTCAATGCTGTTACACTTCCTCTTCCTTTAAAAACACAGTTGTTCATTGTGTTTCTCAGGACTGTGACTTCATAAAGCCACACAAAATACCAACACTTCATCTGTGGATTCAAACCTTTGGGCTGAACAAGAGACCTCATTGCCTCAGCATTCCCCAATTATCTTGATACTGACCTTGAATCTTCAAAATTAGCAGCATTCTTTTCCAAGACTATTCATAAAGTCTCTAGATGTCTCTTCCAGCTCTGGTCTTTTCTGGTCCATTATTCCATCAAAATCTGTGCTGGAGGGGAGGGTTAAGGGGGCCAATGAGTGAGGGGAAACGTCCAGGGCTGGGGGTCAGCGACGTGGTGTCTCATTCTTGCTCTGCAGCTAACTAGCTTGGTGACCTTCAACAAATTAATTCACCATTTTAGGCTGATTTAATCATCTATGAAATGAGTATTTTAACCCAAAGATAAAATTGAAGGTCCCTTTTAGCTCCAAATATTTCACAATTCCTCTGGCTCAGCTTATCTTTGCTTTTTTTCATGGTCTTGTGTAGCCATGGTCTTTGTGTTGTATTTTGGAGAAAGGTTTCGTCTTTCTGATCTATTTGCACATAGTATTTATTAATATAGTACATTGCCCAGCATCTCTGTCTTTATTCCCTATAAGAAAAGTCAATAACCATGCATTCCTTGATTATTGACACTGGGGTGGGTCCTGGGATTCAGGCACTGGGCAACCCACCACTCAGAAAGTACCTCTATTAACAGAGAGGACATATTCCAGCAGCACACAGCACTGCAAGAAGTTTGGTCAACTGAAAAGAGAAATGTAGTTGACATGGGGGTAGGGGAGGAGCTTTCCAAGCTTGTGGCGACCCTGATGACTTCCCCCAATCTCTCCCACACCTTTCCTGACTACATTTGAGAGAAACTACCTTTTTTTCTCCAGAAAATTCATTCTTGAGGTACCTCAGGTTTTAAATCCACCTAAAGATTGATGTAAATTATTTTTTAACTAAGAAATGAAATACCCTAAGGACCTCGGTTCAGGTAACAACCTACAGGTGATTTATACAAACGGGCCTGTGCGATGGTTAGTTGAGGATCCTAACTCACTTCACTTTAGTAGGTGCTTTCTGGAGATCTGTAACCAAGCTCGGTCTTCATACGAAACCCAGAATGCCTCCATGTGACTTCACGCCTGAGAGGTACCAGGTAAGAGCTCGAGCTTTAGGGAAACCCCAAAGAGGTGGATCTTCTCGAAAAGGCTAAGTTAACTGTTTCCTCAAGAAGGACCCGCAGCCCGGCCGGTGTGGCTCAGTGGTTGAGCATGGACCCATGAACCAGGAGGTTGCCAGTTTGATTCCCGGTCAGGGCACATGCCCAGGTTGTGGGCTCGATCCCCAGTGTGGGGCGTGCAGGAGGCAGCCGATCAATGATCCTCTGTCATCATTGATGTTCCTGTTTCTCTCTCCCTCTCCCTTCTTCTCTGAAACCAATAAAAATATTTATTTTTTTAAAAAAAAGAAGGACCCACAATCAGCCCTGCCTACTGAGCATCCCACCCAGATAGTCTCTCCTTTAAGTCACCGGGAGCATCTGAACTCCCTGGCTCTTTCCAATGCCATGGTGTGAATGGCTGCGCATGTTTGTGAGAGAGAGACAGAGCAGAGGAGAGGTGGGAGGCAGAGAGAGACAGAGAGTGCATCCATGACGATATATCACAGGGACAGAGACATAAATACGCACATAAGACACATATCACAAAATGGTTTGGCACACATTAACTTTAAACAATGTTGTTCCGATTTTGATTGCCTCATATGGCAATGCATAATCTGGCTTTCCTGAGTTCTCCACCAAAAAATATAAAGTTATTTTGCTCCCAAGCTAATAAATCAGTCTCTCTCTCTCTCTCTCTCTCTCTCTCTCTCTCTCTCTCTCTCTCTCTCCTTTTCTTTCTTCTCTCCTTTCCTCTCCCCTCCCCTCCCCTTCTCTCTCTCTTTCCCCAAACTTTTTATTCTACGTAATATTCATAGGTTAGAAATTACATAAATAATTGACAGTCAGGAGAGACCCACAGAGAAGAGAGGCAGAGGAGACAGGTGTGGTAATTACGAGCATAAACATAACCAGCACTTCATGTTTTTATTTTTTAAAAATATGGCAACATTTAAAAAAATTAAACCCGACTTATTGCTTCAGATATTCACTTTCAAAGTCTTTTTTTGCCCCTGCAGCTAAAATCAACTCAAAGCCAAGACTTTCCACTGAGCGGTAGAAATGCCCTGTCCCCTTCTTCACGTCTGATCTAAAAGGGGTCATCGAGGGCCACCTTCCTACCCCCCTACCTGCGAGGAAGGGCCCTGGTGTCCTGTGAGGAGGGTGTGGGCAGCCTCCCGCTGGGGAGCATGGGGGGGCCAGCCTTGCGGGGTCAGGAGAGAGGCGAGGCCCTGCTGCGCTGGCCGCTGTGGGAAGAGCCGCGGGGAGAAGGAGAAGGAAGACTTTGCATCCTGAGCGCTGTCTGTCCACAGTCCATGCCCTACAGCCGCGCCCTGGAGGTCTACAGGGAGCACCTCTCCCCCGAGCTGGTGTACTTCCCGGAGCCTCTGCTGCTCCACCAGGGCCACATGCAGTGGCTCTTCGACCACGAGGGAAACAGATACCTGGACTTCTTCTCAGGGATCGTCACCGTCAGTGTCGGCCACTGCCACCCGTGAGTAGCCTTAGAATTCTGGGTTTCCGCTCCAGAAGCGTGTATGGGGAACAGGCGAATGGCCACCTTAGTGATTCGGGGCCCTGATGAAGAATTCTCACTCCTGAGGCCCATCCCAGTGTATGGCTGACACGCTCCCTGCTGTTTCCTGGGCAACAGAAAAATCTTAACACTGCCCCTTTCCCTTGGCAACGCACGTTGTAGTCATCTCAGGGCCCGTGCCGTGGGGAGGGCACCCTGTGAGCGGACTGCTGTGCGTGTGTGGCTGCGGGAGGGAGGCTCCTCGCCGGTAACTGCTGCCCAAGAGAAGACATTCACGTGGAGAGGCAGAGGCAGAGAAAGGGAGGCAGTTCTCACAGCACACGTGTGTGTGTGGGGGGGGGGGGGGGCGGGTTGAGGAGAGATGGGAGAGCAGTGCCAGCCTAAGGCTCTTCATCAGCTACTCTGAGCCATGGACGAGGAAAGGAAGGAAGACAGGAGAAGGGTGTAACCTGGCTGGAAATTAACATTAGGAACATATGGGCCCATCAATCATGAGGTTCTCTGCTACCTTAGTCATCAGCCCAACGAACACCATCTCCTAGGAGTCTCCTCCTCCCACACCTAGAAGGCCACCGTACCCTCCCAGCTGGACTGCCAGCACCAGTCTCCACCCTCCCCCACCACTCCATTCCACCTGCACATGGCTCTCAGGTGTATTTCGCTAAACAATGCTTTGGCCAAGGGTCTCTTCTGACTGAGCGTTCATTGGCACGCCACACTTTTCCAAAGGGGGTTCCATGGAACACTGACCGCAGGAGAGGTTTGTTGGGAAGAGGTCCTTGGGAGAAATAAGCTCAGGAAACACTTTAAACTATATCGCCCTCCTGGGGAGAAGTTGTGTCCATGAGACTGTTAAAGGCACTGAAAAGTCCTGCAGTCAAGAAATCTGTTTGATCTTGCATTTCTCAAAGCTGTTCAACAATTAACTGATCTTTGGGGTGGGACAGTTCTTAATAACAGATTGGTGTATAACAAACTTCAGCCCTTGCTGTTCTTTAAATCAAGATCAGACATCTGCATCTGGCTTTGCCAGGCATTCCAAGCCAAGTCCTACCTGTCTATCTGCCCTTAGTTCCTACTGTCCATCAACATCACCCTCCTTTCACAGAATGTGGCTTCATAGTTACAAAATATTCAACCTTCACCACTACGAAGACCCAGACATCAGAATCTTCACTGAAGGAGAACATTGACCTTGTCTGCGTGTGCTTGACGGGTCTGTAGCTCTTTAAAAACATAAAATGGGCAGACACCATGCTGGCATCTAGTGTCTCTGGCTTCCAAACGATTGAAAGTGTAATGACGAAGAACACCTTGTTGGAAGAGACTCTAAGTTCAAACTCCCCCCTACACAAAGAATTCCTTTTTTAAAAGATAACCATTTAGTCTCCTTCATGGCCTTTAGAGGCAACGTTGCCAGACACCCGTGGTGGTTAGCGCTCTTTCTCACGTGCGGGTGAAATCTTTGCGTTCAGTGGCCAGTGTGTGTGCGGTGAGGGGCGTGCCCGCCTGCAGCGTGGGTAACTCTGCTCCCCGGTTTATCCAGGAAGGTGAACGCAGTGGCACAGAAGCAGCTGGGCCGCCTGTGGCACACAAGCGCCCTCTTCTTCCACCCGCCCATCCATGAATACGCAGAGAAGCTTTCGGCGCTTCTCCCAGACCCTCTAAAGGTAGGATGCTCCCAGCTCCAAGGGATGGAGCCTCGGATCCCAGAGGAGCGGCCTAGGAGGCAGGGATGTGGGCAGGGAATTGGGTGTGTGCATTGAACAACTGAATAGTGAGCTAGTAGCTGTATCTGGAAGTAATCAAGAAGAAAGGAGTTTGCCCTAGCCGGTTTGGCTCAGTGGATAGAGCATTGGCCTGCGGACTGGAGGGTCCCAGGTTCGATTCCGGCCAAGGGCATGTACCTTGGTTGCAGACACATCCCCAGTAGGGGGTGTGCAGGAGGCAGCTGATCGATGTTTCTAACTCTCTATTCCTCTCCCTTCCCCTCTGTAAAAAAAAATCAATAAAATATATTTTAAAAAAGAAGAAGAAAGGAGTTTACAAGTCGCTGGTGAAACCAGCCAGTGTTCACTTCCTCAGCTCCAGGCCTCTGGTCCCCACCCTCATCCCTTAGCAGGAGTCCCTCCCCCTCCCCCACTCTCTCCTTTATGTTCCCCAAGAGGTTTTCACTTTTTTGATTCATAGCCTCTCTGCAAAGTCATTTGCATTTTTTTCTTTTACAAAGAGGGGAGCCATTTTTAAATAAAAAAATATACCATTCAGTTCATTTAGTCTAAGAGGCACTTAGATGTTTTTACTAAATGAGATTCTTCTATATCTGAAATGATTCGATTCTTTAACTGAATTGAAATGTTAAAATGTTGACCAAGATTTGCAATTAGGGATTCAATGAGTTAATACATATGTAGTACCTAGGACAGCACCTGTGTTAACTATTATTATTTTACTCAAGTACCCGGATACTCTATTGACTATAGTATCTGGAAGACATGAAAGTTGGAATAATTGTAACCAAAGTTCAGCCCAGTCATGTTTACGAAAGAGCAGAAGCCAGGAAGTCAGCAAGGGCACAGCGCATGCCTACATGCTCCCGGTCCCCAAGCCAGGAGGACTCATACCCTTCTGTTCGCCCCTTTTGTTTGGACAAGATGAACTGCATTTTTGTTTGTTTGCTTGTTTTTTCACCATTCACACACAGCTCAGGCTGGGATACCCTTTGGGCTGCAGGATCAGGGAGCTTCCTAGTCCCAAGCCCTCAGATCAGGTTAGGGTTAGGGTTAGGGTTAGGGTTTGGGTTCGGGTTAGTTAGGTTCAGAAATCAAGAGACCTGGTGCTCGGATCCACTCAGCCACTAACCCCTGTGTATAACTCAGCACAGCTCCCCACCTTAGCATTTTGCAGAGCGTCAAACAAAGCCAATGAAAATCCAAAACGTTTCACGCTGGGACAATCCCTGAGCCATTTTTGCATCTCTAGCTGTTAGCAGCTGCTCAATGAAAAGCTGTAGAATTACTACAGTAGTCAAATGACAGAACTGCTAGGAAACGCTCCTTAATAATCCGGGCTGGGACAGTCTTCAGCAATTTTGAATGAATGGATAATAAGAAAATAAACTGAAGTATGAGGCCACATGTCTTTCCTTCCCTCCAGGTCATTTTCTTGGTGAACAGTGGCTCAGAAGCCAACGACCTAGCCATGCTGATGGCCAGAGCACACTCAAAGAACACAGACATCATTTCATTCAGGTAACCACACCTCGGAATATCCAACTTGAACGGCGTTGACTTACCCCAACACTCAATGTCTAGCTGTAAAATACAGTGTGGAGGGCTATGTCTCTAATTTTAGGTTTTAAGGCAAGATCAGTCCAATGAATTTTATGACTGGATGACCCCATCCAAACTGGCCTGATCCGAAGTAGGGGTCCCTGACTGCGTAACCAACAGCGTGAAGTCTAGTAGTGTAATAGGTCTCCTATGGAAGCGAAGGTCACAGCTCAGCTCTTTTTACTTGGAAGATGTACTTGGATGATGACATATGCCAAGTGGGGAATTACTGGTCTCCACTCATAGAAACTTGTGACTCTACCATAGGAGCTGGGCCCACTTCATCTCTGCTTACGATAATGAGCCAGTCGGACATTCACAGTGCCAGCCGCACCAGGCTTCCATATTTTCTTCTTTTTCAGTTCATACTTCTGTTCCCTTGGGGGACTTTTGAGAGTTGGTCATTTAATAGGTTAATTATTAACCCCTGATGGCTAAATTATTAGCGTTAGAAATAATAGAACACTAAGAATTTTGCTTACAGTTGCCTCCCTCGGGTAATTTTATATAGCACATTTAAACACGATTACAGTAAGGTTTATGCAAAAGACAGGAGTGAGTTATAGTAAAAATTGATGGAATAAAGAAATAGTCCCATTCTTTCTGCCATATTATGTATGGCCATAATTTCTGTCTAGATTGGAAAAAAGATTTCATTTCAGCACAACTTTACTACCAAAGCACACCCAATAGTACAGATTCCATATAAAAAGCACATATAGTGATAGCAGGCATGAGCAAATATTTGCTATTAAAGAAATATGACTGTAAAGAGTTGTGATGGATATTTTACCTAAAGAAACATTCCCGAAGATGTATGTCCAGGCAAGTATTAACCTATTCAAAGCAGTCACGGTGCCACTAGGGTTCATCACACGTCTGTGTCTCCTCTTTCAAGATAGATGACCATCTGTTTGCATAGGATTGGTCTTCAGTCAGTCCTAAATCTGCATTTTGCGTGAGTTTGATTTGGGAAATTGCCCAAATTCATTTGAAGCCAAATTGATGATTAGGATGATTTATACTGAGTAGGATTGTTTCAGGTTCAAGAATAAGCAAAACCTGTGTTTCTTCTATGGCAAATCAGGTAGCTTTTAAGGCACTTTTTAAAAAAGAGTCCCCAGCGGTGTTGAGCAACAGCTGCATCACAGGGAGAAACATTTGGCTTCTCAAGGTGACTATTTCAAAGACAAATACTCATTGAATATACAGGGTGAGGCAAAAGTAGGTTTACAGTTGTAGTATGCGAAACATAATGTATTCTTATACTGGAGGCCCAGTGCCACCGATGGGGTCTCTCGGCCTGGCCTATGCCCTCTCGAAATCCGGGACCCCTCGGGGGATGTCAGACTGCTGGTTTCAACCTGGTCCCCACAGGCCAGGCTGATGGACCCCACCGGTGCATGAATCTATGCACCAGGCCTCTAGTATGCATATAAGATCTTTGGTTAATCTCTTCCCACCCTCCCACTCCCCCTTTCCCTCTGAGATTCATCAGTCTGTTCCATGTTTCCATGCCTGTGCATTGAGCATCTGCCCCCTGGTGGTCAGTGTGCGTCATAGCTACCGGTTGAATGGTCAAACAGTCACTTGGGCTTTTATATATATACTAGAGGCTGATGCCTGAAATTTGTGCAAGGGGCTCAGCCCTCGGAGCCCCAGCGCCTCGGCTTCATCCGGAATGTCGTCTGGATGGTCCTTCAGCTGTTCGGTCTAATTAGCATATTAGCTCTTTATTATATAGGATAGATTATTAATTATTGTATTATTTCCATACGAACAACTGTAAACCTACTTTTACTCCACCTAGTATAATTTTTGCCTTGTTGCTGGAAGAGAAGTCTAACTACTTTAGAGTAACCGTAAGTCAGGTGGTAAGGTCAGAGTTCTTGGCTAGATGCTCTCCAAAATCTCTCCTACAATTTCAAATCTATGACATCAGCAGGAAAGACACATAAGTTAGTTTGCCTGACATAGGCTTAGAAGATTTCTTAGAAACTCCTGGAGTTGCATGAAATGGTGCTCCATTGCATCTCCACGGCCTTCCGAGGTTTCCCCGTTGTCCTACTCCGTGCTTCACAGGCCAGAGATCAAAGAATAATGAACTTAACTCTGTCCTCCAACTGTGTTTTCTCTGCAGAGGAGCCTACCACGGATGCAGTCCTTACACAATTGGCTTGTCAAACGTAGGGCAATTCAAGATGACACTCCCCGGCGGGGTGGGCTGCCAATCAGTGAGTTTTGAGATTTTTTGTCTTATTTCTCTAAAGGCTGCTGGGTAAGCGGAACAATTGACATTTAAAATAACTTCAGATTTTCCGGGCATTAGCCTTAGAAACGAATATAAAGCCCGTCATTCACCCGGGGCTCAGTTTGACTTAATTGTCTAAAGACCACTGGGGGAAAGTGTTCCTTAGAGAGACCGTCCAAGTCTGAGTAATAGGATTTTTAAAACTAGTTTTACTCTTAAATAAAATCAGGTAAATTTCAATAAATGCATTGAAATTAGATCTCAAACCTTTAAATGCATAAACTGTCTATAAAAATCACCCCTGTCCTCACCAATTCAGCATCAGACACCTACTTATTCTTATTCTTTCGGATGCCCTCACCCACCAGACCCTTGAGCAAGCTGTTTCCAGGCTGACGTTGAAACCAGTTTCCTTGGTAGAGGCCCACACACCTTTTCCTAAGAAAAACATGATCCCTGCAGAGCAGAAAAATTGAGTTTTCACTCTAAGTGGGAGAGGAACCTCGATATCAAATTAAGAAACCCTCTTGCCTTGATTGGTACCATGTGCTCCCCCAATTGGCTGTCTTCTGCTCATGTTTTGCCAAACTTCTCCTTTTGTCCTTTGCAGACAATGTGCCCAGATGTTTTCCGTGGTCCTTGGGGCGGAAGCCACTGTCGAGACTCTCCAGTGCAAACGATTAGGAAATGCAGCTGTGCACCAGGTCCCACGGGCGGGGAGGGAGGGACCTGGTGGAAGGTCGGGAGCGATTAAGTCACTTGGAGAAAGGCTGATGCAATTCCGGGGAAAAGTGGGGAAGGAAACGAAACTAGAAAGCAAGCCCTCATTGAATCACTTCTCATGCCCACTGCCACTGTCCCACCTGGCTGTTAGGAAAAGCACCTCTTGCTCCCACAGCCACGCTACACGCAGACTGTCACCTGGTAGTTACTTAAAGGAGCTCTGTTAGCTCTGTTAGCAATAGCTCTGCTATTGATCTTAAAAGAAAACACGGTTGGTGAATCATTTACCCATTTCCAAGGGAGGGAGGGGAGAGGAAAAAGAATACTTTTCGAAATCTCAAAACTCCTCAGGGACTCAGATGTCAGCCAAAATGAG
Organism: Myotis daubentonii; assembly: GCF_963259705.1. Classification (NCBI taxonomy): domain Eukaryota; kingdom Metazoa; phylum Chordata; class Mammalia; order Chiroptera; family Vespertilionidae; genus Myotis; species Myotis daubentonii. The sequence goes on from NC_081843.1 coordinate 111,988,331, forward strand.
AGCATCTGTCAACACATAGGGCCGTTCCTGAAAGCTGCTGACATCTCTCGCCAATGTTTTGAAGGCGTTCTCACAAGGAAAGCTTCTATTTAGCAAACGCATTGTTTTTGCATGTTTTACACGAGGGAGGAGGCAGGGGCATGGCATCTGTTCTTTGCTAATCACCAAGACCCACCTCAGATCTGTCGCCATAGTTCAGCACCGTTCCAGTAGCTGCTCCTCAGGAGAGCTGGAGGGAAGCACTAGGTGTTCCGCTGAATGAGCTTGAATAGAATAGTGAGCGTCACTGCTGAGAGGGAGTGCAAATGGAAGTCTTTAAAAGCAGCTTGGAAAGGAAGAACAGTCGCAGGCCTCTTAAAATGCAGATGGGATAAGGCAGATGGAGGTAGAAAGATGAAAGAATGAGCATTGGATCCAGATGTCAGGGGCACAGAACTTAAACCCATAAGGAATTATCCAGCTGTCATTCAAACTGTACAGATGAAGAAAGCAAAGTCCACACCTAGGAAGCAGCACAGCTAGGACTTGAACCCAAGTCCCTGACTCCAAAGCCAGTGCTCCCAACCTCTGAGCACCCTGGTTTACACTAATATCCCAGCAGGATAAACCCAGGCTTTGAAATAACGCCTGTTCCGCTGGCCGGGATCGAAGAGACACATGAAGTCAGGAGGCCTGGATCCCACTCCCTGCCCGACATGAGAGAAAGCCCCATCTTTTGCTTAAGTTTTCTCATTTGAAAGATGAAGATAAGAATATCTGCCTCCCTGACCTTTAATCCCAGGACTTCATGAGATCAAGGCAAGGGAATTTTTGTAGAGGAAGGCAGATCATAACAAGGCCAAGTACAATCAGACCTGTATATCTTATCTGTATGGCATCAAGAACCACTTGGGTTCACCTCACAGACCTCAATATGACTGCAAAACCACCAGCACAGAGCCTAGTAGACAGAAGCACTCAAGGGATGGTCATTCCCTCTACCCCTTGCCCTGTGTCCCCCTCTCTCTCCATTCTCTCTGCCTCCTCCCTCTTTGAGGTCTTTCCCTCAGCCGTAGGTCAACTAGATAGAAAATACCAGAACCTCTCTGGTAATAATCTCTCTATTGGCAACTAGAGGCTACTTGATAGTGACAGGCGTTCATCCCTGCTCCCCTGAACTTGTTGTCTTCAGCATTCTGAAGTCAGCTGTTTTGCTAACTCATATTTTCAAGAGACAAGGCTGACACCATATCTTTAAATGGAATTGGAATGCAAAAAGAGACTTTAGCCTTTGCTAGTGCTTTTAGGGCCTGAGAAGTTGGTCTTTGCTGTAAAAAGGTTTATTCAAATATGTTTACAAAAACATTCCAACACACAAAGTATTTTGGGTAGAAAGTTCCCATTGTCGGGTTCCTCTTAGGGTCCACTCAGGTGCCAATCTCCATAGAAGATGTTTCACCTCAGCGTCATCCCATCACTCCCCACGTTGACCTAAGCAGTGGTCCGTTTTGTGGGCCTAATATAGGGGGTCGTGTGGCAGATTGCATTGTCCCCCTTCACCCCCTCCTGAGGGAACTTTTATTCCCAAGTGTTCATTCCAGGCCCTGAATTGCAGATGTAACTGTGATGAAATTCACCGGTCAATAGCCACTGACCCCACAATGTCCTCACCCTGTTACTGTTCATGTCACTCTTCTTCACCTTTTGCAAGACAAGTCTTCTTTTTCTTGATTTTTCTTTCTTCCTTGGCTCCCCATTCTGCTTAACTCTTTCTCCATCATCAGCTGAAAAAAGAACTCTCCCTTCTCCACGCTGCTGCTTGGCTGGTATCCCACAGAGCATCCACTCTCCACCGCCTTGACGTTGTCATGGTGACACCACTGCATCAAGTCTCTCTCCAGGGCCAGCCTGACCTGGAGTTACAGCAATGAGCCAGTGAAGTAAATGTGAAGTGAAGAAAAGCTCTGATGACAGTGGATGGTCCCTCCCGTCGCTGAGCGTGTGGGCGGTGGGGGTGGCATCAGGAAAGGTCTAGCTCAGAGTCAAGCAAAATATTATCTTCTCTGGGTTTGGTTTTGTCCAAATTTAAAACATAGGGTTGATTTTGCTCTACCCTTTGATTTCTCTAATTATAAATGGGCTTGATAAACATCTAAATTATATCTTTTGGAATTGTGTCTATCCATCCTTTCAGGTCATCCTAGACTGTTTTCTCTTCCTTTCTTAAAAATAAGAAATTCCAATCTCTAGAGGCATAGATTTATTTGTCTACTATATCCTGCCCATCCAACAATGCAGCTGATGCTAACCATGTGCTTGCTGGGTTCGATATCCTTTCCATTACTCCCTTCTTCACACCCCAACCCCCAACTCTAACTAATCCAAGATATCAGGTACCTCTGTCAGGCCAGCTTTCCCGAACATCACTTATGGCCTAAAAAATATGTTGGGGGCCAGGTAGTGATTTTCTCATTTTTCAATGAAGAGCTGGAATACGAAATAGATTTATGCTTCCATCTTGAGGGTGATGACTGAAGGTCTCATCTTTAGCCTTCAGGAGACAGGCTGCAGCCATGCCTCTAAGTGAGTGTTAGGATGGGAGCTGGTGACTCGTCTTCCAGACTTCCACTGTCACTTCCTTTGCATCCGCATTGCCCTGGAGATCCCTCTACTGTCCACGGATATGAGTTTTTATGTTCAAAGAACCCATGGGGCTGTTTAGATCCAAGTTACAGGGGCAGGTAGAAATTCTGAAGGTTCAGCCATGTGGATGTGTCCATCAGGGACCTTTTGCTCTTCCAGAGGGGACCGCTTCCTGCTCTCCTCACTGCAGGGATGGAGGTCACCCGGCTCTAGTATATTCCTCTGTAGACTGAATTCTAATTGTTCTATAAACACACTGACTAGCTGAAGGCTGAGGCACTTCATAACTTTAAAATTGTGTAGCAACTTAAGTATCAACAAAAGGTACATAGAGTTATTTTCAAATAGATTAACATTCCCCCACCCCATGACATTTGAATGAAATCCATGCATCTGAGAGGATGGGTCTCCTTAGGGGAAGCAGCCATCTATAGAAAACTCAATGGCACTTCTGGGCATTTCCTCCCCAGACGGAAGGATGGAGCGGTTTGTTTGTGCCTTTGTGGTTGCCTTCGTCGTGCTGCTGGAGCCAGAGTACGAGCCCTTCTGACAGAATGTTCCCCCTTCAGGAATCAGGACCCTGCCATCCTGGTTTTCTGTATTCTGAGGGACTCCAGGCCATTTGTTCTTCCTGTTTTCTTTGGTCTGTGTTTTCCCCACTCCTCTGATGCCACTGCAATCCTTCACACACGTGGGGGTTTCGTTTCCTTGTTGGTTGTTATCCGCAGACTGCTGCCAAGCTAAAGACCAGTATATCGAGCAGTTCAAAGATACTCTCAGCACTTGTGTGGGCAAGTCAATTGCTGGATTTTTTGCAGAACCAATCCAAGTGAGTATATCAGCCTGAGATAGTCCCTGAGTTTACAGTTATCAGAGTTTTAACTCAGACATTCTAGAGAATTGTGAAATCCTTTAACCATTGCCGTGTCCCTCTCCAAAGTCAATTTATTCCCTTGGTCCCCTTGGAAGAAAAGAGAGCCCATGATTTTCAACTGACTTATAAATATACCATCTTCTGAATTTCTGGGCTGGACAGATAGATAAAACTATAAACTCCTAATATTCTGAACAACAGAAAACCCCAGCAATATTTAGTTGCTTAATACCCACACTGTGAGCAGAGGCCTTTCTACACGGTGGGACAAAAGTAGATTTGCAGTTGTTTGCATGGAAATAATGCAATAATTAATAAGTCATAAAGCAAGAATAAACCCTGTGTTTCACGTACTCACAACTGTAAACCTACTTCTGTCCCACCCTGTATGACCTTACTAAATCCCCTTAATTTACTCTAATTCTAATCTCAGGAAAGCATACATTTGCATTTTTTTCCCCAGAAGGCATGGCATAGGAATAATGACCTCTTTTCACCCATAGTGGAAGCAGTTCTAGAGACTGTTTTAAAAGTTGCTGGAATTCCAATTCGGGTCAAAATGGCAAAATGGGTGTCCGCCTCCTCCCATGACCACATCAAGTTACCACTAACCTGCAGGACAGTAGCCTGGAGACCCGCCTGAAGAGGAGCTGGCAGAAGTGCTATAACCAAGGGTAGAAAACGCCAGGACAGAAAAAAAATTTTATTTTGAGTATAAAAAAGTGGCTAAAAGTACTAATGATGATAAGCGATCTTCCTTTGTTTTTTAACACTTTCAAAGGCCGTGCTGCTGTGCTAAGTCTCCTGGGTTTGGACTCTTGCAGGGGGTGAACGGGTTCGTCCAGTACCCAAAGGGGTTTCTGAAGGAGGCCTTCCAGCTGGTGCGGGAGCGAGGAGGCGTGTGCATCGCGGACGAAGTGAGTGGCCCTGGAACATGCAAAGTGGGGCACAGGGGCAGCGAGGCGCAGGGAGAAGCCCTTTTAATGCCCCTCTGTATTCCAGGCAGAGAACGGCCAGGGTGGGTACAAGTTAGTGGAGCTTCTGCTATTGGCCGGCTGGTTTATTCGTGGATTAGTCGGTCTTTTGAACAAGTCCAGGCAGCAAATTGAAGTCTACCACATATTGCCATCACCGAAAATATCTTTAAATTCCGATTTGGGGTTACATCAGGGGCCACTTAAAAATCACAGAGGAAACTTAATCTCGTAACCAAATCTTCATCAAGTGATTGTTGCCGAGAGAGTGTTAACCATGCTGGCCCCATTCGCCTTACCTTAGTAACAAAACTTGTTTGGCAAGGATATTAAAAAAGAAAAAAGCCCAGCCTCTAAGTTAGAAGAGGGCCACCACTGGGGATACTCAAAAAATAGTTCCCGCCCTAACTGGTTTGGCTCAGCGGATAGAGCATTGGCCTTCGGACTGAAGGGTCCCTGGTTCGATTCCGGTCAAGGGCATGTACTGGGTTGCAGGCACATCCCCAGTAGGGGGCATGCAAGAGGCAGCTGAATGATGTTTCTCTCTCATCGATGTTTCTAACTCTGTATCCCTCTCCCTCTCCTTTCCTCTCTGTGAAAAATCAATGGAATATATATTTTTTAAAAAAATAGTTCCCAAAAAATTCTAACATAGCTTGAGTTAAGGCCTTGTTGGAACAGCATACTGCCTCAGGGGACGACTTTGAAGAATAGAATTCATTGCTTGTGTGAGCTCTAGCCTGTGTGTTTTTAAAAGAGACCAGTTTACTTATCATCACACCTCATATTAGAGTCTATTAAGAAAGTAATGTTTTGCCTCCTGATATGAGCAATGGCCATCGATGGGCAGAGGATGGCGCCCAGGCCCCCAAAGGTGCCCCCTGGCTCCTTCATCCTGATTCCACCAGCAATGGCGTCCCCACCAAGAGCAGGTGGGGAACTCCTATGCTGCATGCAGGTTCCAGACCTGCCATCTTTTCCTGAACCATTTTCCTCAACCAGTCAACCCAACGCAGACCTCGGGCTCCCCCTCAAAATTTTTTTTGTTTTGTTAATCCTCACCTGAGGATATTTTTCCATTGATCCAATGATTTTTAGAGAGAGTAGAAGGGAGAGAGAGACAAAGAGAGAGACATGTCAATTGATTGTTTCCCACATACACCCTGATGGAGTGGGCAGGGGGAATTGAGCCTGCAACTGAGGCATGTGCCCTTGACCGGAATCAAACCACCTGGACCCTTCAGTCTGCAGGTCAATGCTCTATCCACTGAGCCAAACTGGCTAGGGCCCCTCTCAGATTTTTTCTGCAGTTTCTACACATGCAGCTGGGTCTCTGTTAGCCTCAAGGGGACTGGACCGCCTCCCCTACCCCCACCGCCCCTCTGCAACCTGCTGGCTCAAGTTTAGGGAACGTCAGCCAATCAAAGTCCCAGCTGAAGAAAGTTAATCTGTTATTAAAAAGAAGAAAAATATATTCAATAGGTTTGCAACTCGCTCCATCAGTGAAAAGAATGAACTTTCACCTTTGGAGTCAGCACAGTCTGAAGCTGCCAGCCACACTTGCCCTAAGCAGAGGGAAGGCAGACTAGATTCACAGGAAACATGAGCTGCAGGGTTTTCTGAGACGTGGTTTTGTCACTTGCGAGAACAAGATGGGAAAGTAACTCAAGGTGACCTCGGAAGGGCAGTGGGAATGGCCAGGCAACGCGAAGACTGGCTGGAACTTTCCGAACACTCCCTGCATGCCAGGCCCGTTTTTAACGCTTCGCCAGCTAATGCCCCTGGCAGCTCTGTAAGGTACAGCCCATTGTCATCCTTCCCGCTTTCTAGAAAACTGACTTGAACTCCAAGCCGGTTAAATCACCCGCCAGGGTCATGCAGTTAGTAGGGTCAGAGCCAGACTCAAACCTACATGATGTCATTTGGGCAAATCCGACAGCTTGCCCAGCGGCCCAGAGCTAGGAAGTGGGACACCCCCAGGCTGGGGCCCAGGTCTGTCTGACTCCTGGGTCTAAGCTCGGCCACGTGGTTTGCCATCATGTCATTCTAACCGCTGGAGTCCGCCTGGGCAGCGCACCCTGGAGAGAGCGGGAGCCATAAGAAGGTCGCCTAGAAGGAAGCTCATTCAAGTACATTTCAGAGGCAGCAACTCCACACCTAGGTCCTGACCTGCAATGTGCGTATTAGAGATGATGACCGACTGACAGGCCAGGAGACTGAGAGCCAGGGAGAGGTCAAGGAGCCGTGGCCACAGAGGCCCTGGCCAAGTGCGATGGCAGTGGCATGCTGGTTGGCTGTGTGTGCTTAGGAGTTCCTTCTCCAGACCCTACGTGCCTGCTTTTACCAGGCGCTCTGCGGTGTTCTGGATCCAAGGAGGTGTAAGATACAGCCCCTGACATCAGACAGGTACCCTGGTATTGACAGCCTAAGGCGGGAGGTTCCGATGGCAGAGGCGGCTGGTTCTGATGGCAGCATGCCCAGATGCCTTGACTGGGGGCCCTGCTGTGCTCAGGAAAATCAGCCTTGACCACACGATGATGAGGAAGCTGTGCTTGAAGACAAGAGGAATTGGTGGCATGATAACAGGGAGGGAGCCTCCTAGAAAGAAGGAACAACATGAACAAGACAACGAAGATCAACTTTGGGCCCTGAGTTACATGGCCCAGCTGGGTCCTCCTGGTGACGGAACCCTCAGGAAGAAAGGAGGTCGCCAGGAAGAGGAAGGCTGTCCTACCTGGGCGGGTGGCAGGTGCCCCACCCCCACCTGCTTCCTGTAATTGCTGCCTCACCCAGCCGGGGGCAGGGGCTGCTCCTCCAGGCTCCTCCCTGCCCCCTTGCACACAGGAGTCGCTAAGTTTTGCTAAATCATAATGATCCTTGCCACATGCATCGTGTGTACGGCCCTCACAGCAGGCCTGTGACGCATGGCTACTAGCATTCCTACTTACCAGAGGAAACACAGGTACAGAGTGGCCTCAGAAACAGCCAGTCACACAAAGCTAGTAAATGGCTTTGGGGGCCTGAAAGCTCAGTCACAGATGAAGCGTTTTGTCAATGATAGTACAAAGATGGTGGTGACAATGGCTGGCAATGATGATCCTGAGGAGGAGGAGAGCTAAGCAGGAGGGGGAGGGGGGGGGGGGGGAGGGGGAGGGGGAAGGGGAGGGGGAGGGGGAGGGGGAGGAAAGTGAAGATGTCAGAGTCAGAAACACCAGCGTCTCCTGAAAGTTCCCCAATGATTTGGATTTGCTTCCTTCAGGTGCAGACGGGATTTGGAAGGTTGGGCTCTCACTTCTGGGGCTTCCAAACCCACGGCGTCCTGCCAGACATCGTCACCATGGCCAAAGGGATTGGGAATGGCTTTCCCATGGCAGCAGTTGTGACAACGCCAGGTAGGACCTCCGGGCAGTGTGTGGCTGCTGCCGGGCCTCCTGCATCAGCAACTGGAGAAGGAACTCGCATTGGAATGTGTATGGGTTGGAGACGGGTAGGGGAACTCACATGCATTTCCCAAGCAATGAAAAGAAAAACAAAAAAGGAACAGTCTGCCTGCCAGATCGTGGCCGGATGAAAGCAAGCGGCCCCTTCGCCCTTGCTGCAGGGAGGACTAATTCTCCCGCCTCCACCATGAAATGCAGGGTTCAGACACACTGCCAAGGAATAGGGAAATGTGCCACCAGCCCAAGAGATCCTTGTTAACCAGCCTGAAACCAACCCTGGAATTTCCAAGGGCTCATGTTCTGGAAGGAAACTCTAACTCGGTCTCGCCACATTAAGAAGCTATAGACTCAAGGTCCAGAGCATTAGATGTGTCTGTGGATGTCTCATCGACCAAACAGCTAAAGATGGCACAAGCTCACTTAGCCAGAACATGAACATTAACTGAATTCTGCATTTTAGTGAGGTCTGACAGAAAACAATTTTTATGAAATTCCTAAAATTATTTCATTTGTCTTCCCCACATGAGGCACGGAAAGCTAGTTAGGTATTTTTATTAAATGACTTAAGGTACAAAAATATGGATGTACTGGTAGAAGGTCAAGTATAATGAGCTGAATATATACTCACCCTGAAACAATCCGAAAATTATATTACTAAATCCTTGATGTGAGGAATTTTTTTTCCTCCTTAATCCCAAAAGTGAAAGACAGGGGAAAAAAGGTTTTATTAATGAAGGTTCCAAGTTAAATTTCACAAATCAAGATTTAAGGTACTTCTCAGTTCACAGGGCACATTCAAGTCTTTGTTAGCCAACTCCCCATTGAGTAAACAAGCTATGATTCCTTGTGCGCCGTATTGGTCAGCCAGGGATACCAGAACAAGATACCACAGGGAGCAGGTTAACCAGCAGACATTTCTCTCTCCCAGTGCTAAGACTGGTGGTCCCAGGTCAAGGCGCCAGTGGAATTAGTTTCTGGTGAGACCTCTCTTGCAGATGGCTGCCTTCTTGGTCCGTCCTCACATGTCCTTTTTGACAGAGGGCGAGAGAGCTCTGTTGTCTCTGCTTTTGAGGACACCAGTCCTGTGGGATTAGGACCTACTCTTATGACCTCATTTAACCTTAACGACCTGGCCCTACCTGCAAAAGCAGCCACGTAGTTAGGGATTCAACATAGGGACTTAGGTGGGGCCACAACTCCATCCGTAGCATCCGCTATCTGGTGAGTGAGGGATGAATTGGATATGATGTCACTTACAACGTCCCCCAAATGTTGTGATGGGAGGTTATAGATGGGAAGGTGTCCCCTTTTACCTACCTTTACCTTCTCCTCCTAGAGATTGCCAAGTCTTTGGCTAAATGCGTCCTGCACTTCAACACCTTCGGAGGCAACCCCATGGCCTGTGCCATCGGATCGGCCGTGCTTGAGGTACGTGCCAGCAGCCACATGGACGCCACTCATGTCACAAAACGACAACTTCAAAGCCACACACACATCCTCATAACTTTATCACATCGCATTATTGGAGAGGAGGGCTAACTATTAGTTCATGAATTAAAGTTAGATTCCCAGATTTTATTATAATTACTAGTTTATGAATTAAAGTTCGATTTCCAGTTATTATTCTGGCACCTGCCCTTCTTTTCTTAATGATCTAGTTTTGGTGCTCCAAGTATTGAGTAAGAAATAGATAAGAAACCTCACATGCATGGGAAATGTACTAGTAAGCATTCCCCTAGCTCCTGGTAGCACTGAAGTGTCTTTGTTAGTTGAGTGCTATTTTATGGATAGCGAGCAATTGTTATCTTTAATGTCACTTCTTTAATATCTTTACATAAACAAGCTCTTTTTCCTTATAATAGTTTAATTTTGGCTCTTATATATTCTTTCTTGTTTTTTTAAAAATTTTTTATTGATATCAGAGAGAGAAAGGGAGTTAGAAACATCAATGATGAGAGAATCATTGATCGACTGCCTCCTGCACGCCCCCTACCGGGGATGGAGCCCGCAACCTGGGCACCACCAGGAATCCAACTGTGATCTCCTGGTTCATGGGTCAATGCTCAACCTCTAAGCCACACCGGCCTGGCTTCTTGCCTTTTTTTTTTTTTTTTTTTTGTACTGTCATAAATTAAAAGATTACAGCGGATCTGTGATATGTGATTACCAGGTATTTTAGCTACTGTTTAGACCCACTCCATTGATTTTTGCCTGGGGTCACATCTGTAGGAGAAGACGTTGTGAATGCACTAGCTAATATGCTTGAAAGCATTGGCATAAATAGGTTTAAAGTATTTCTGAAAGAATGTTCAAGAAGTTGTGGGTCGGATGTGTCATTTATTTCATTCTGTAGACGCCACCAACTTTTTTCAAAAGTGCTGAGTCACCTCAACCAACATGGAAAGTAGAGAGGACTTAGGTGGACAGAGAGGTCTTCAACACGTCCAGGTTGGCCCGAGTCGCGCAGTGGCTATCAGTGAAATATAATGCAGTGCATGTTGCATGTATCGAGTCAGATCAGTCTCGCTGTGCGCACAAGAGGGTGAGAATCCTGTTGTCTGTTCAGGTGCCCTGACCCTGGGCCACACAGGGCCCTGCTCAGCTCAGCTCAAGAGGCCAGGGCCCTGCAGGGAGGCCCCTGGGCACCTGGGGGGAGCTGGGCAAAGGCCAACAAGCTGCCAGGAGGGCAGGCATCTGTGACCTTTCTGCCCTCGGAGCACCTGTCTTCTTCGCCACGGTCGCCCAGTGTTCGGCAGAGCCAGGCACCATGGAGCTCAGGATTAAGGGCTCTGCGACAGACTCATTGAGACGTGGCTTCCACTCTTTCCTAAATTCTCACCCACCCTGGAGGTGAGGAAGGAAGGGGGAATGGCCCCGCTCCCAGCACTTATTGTCTCCTCACAGAACTCTTGCTGTAGCACGTGGTGTGGCCACGCTGGACCTGGGCTCCATTCGTCCGGTCAGGTTTCTGTAAAGAGGGCCGCCTACACTCACCTCTCCTTGCTTCTCCATTTGAGAACTTGGCTTGATGCAAGGGCTTCTGGGGCTTTCTCTCAACAGGTGATTAAAGAAGAAAAGCTGCAGGAAAACAGTCAAGAGGTTGGCACCTACCTGCTGCTGAAGTTGGCTAAGCTGCGGGATGAATTTGAAATTATCGGAGACGTCCGAGGCAAAGGCCTCATGATAGGAATAGAAATGGTGAAGGATAAGGTAGGTTCTGACTTGCTGCTCTCTCTCTCTGTGGCTTCTGGGGGCACCTACAGTCCAAGTAGCAAGCACCGGCCGAAAGCTGACTTCACTCACCCCCAGGAGGGAGCCCACAGCACAGCACCAGTGTTGAGTGAGCACAGAATGCCGGCAGGCTCTGGAGAGTGCTAGAGGGTGAGGGTGGGGACTTGGGAAAGGGAGCTGGTCTTCTTGCCACACTAGGCAGAGAGCATCGGTGATGACTGAATGTTTAGAACTACAAATGTGGGCAAGGCAGGAAATTATTTGAGGGGGAGGCAGAGCAAGTGGTCCAGAGAGCTGGTGGAAGTAAGCGGGGAGGGCTGGGAGAAGGCTGTGGTAATGGTTAGGGTAAGGATGTTAAAGATCTGTGGGTGTGTGTGTGGGTGTGTGGGGGGGTGGGTGTATGTGTAGATTTCATTCCCAAGTAACCAGGGAGGAATGATGTGACTCTCTGATGACATTCCCCACGGTGACAAACTCAACATGACAGCAATTACACTTAGCATTTTCCCCAACCAGTTATTCCTCCCATGTTCACTGTTTCTCACCTTCCCAACTCCCCAGCCTCAGTATCACCACATAATCTGCGACTCCTTCTCTCCCCACATTTCTCACCTCCGTGTGCGTCTCTCAAAGCCTCCTTTGTCCCTACAGCTGCCCCTGCAGCCCCTGTGAGTAGGAAATTGTCCCTCCTCCCCTCAAAGCAGCCCTAGGTCCTCTAGGAGCGCAACAGCGGGAGAATCCTGGCCCAGGGAGGAATATGCAGACCGACCCCTTTCCCCCAACTGTGTCCATGGGGATTCAGTTTTCCCCTGAGCGACTTCTTGCTATTTGATCTAGTTTAGAAGAATCCACCAATGGCCCATTCTTTTAGTCTTTAGACCAGACCACAGATATACGACTCTTCCATTAAAACCACACAGCAGAGCCAGTACGAAGCTGGAATGTTTAAACCAGATTTAAAGCTCAGGGAGGACAACGGGAAAAGAAGAGGAGCATGAGACCAGACCACAAGCCCTGCAGACTGACCTTCAGCTTGTGGCCCAGTCAAGGGCTGCTTTAAGGCTCAGAGTCCACCCTGGCCCCAGCCAGGAGCTCCCTCCAAGACCGCAGGCGCCTCAACGTCCAGACTCCCCAGAGGAAAGCCCAGCGAGCGAGGAGCCCCCACTCCCCCCTCTCCCCCCCACCCCCCTACCCCCGCTCTCACTCTTCCAAACCCCACTTCCGCACACGCATGGACAGGTGACCAAAGACGTTCCTCAGACCTCGATTTGTCCTGGTAAAACATCAAGCCCCCCCACAGGCTGCACGACATCTCAGGTCAATGAGAAGACCTGGTCCTTCCCTCCCTCCCAGGTCCTCCATTGCCTAGTGGCCTGAACATGTGAGGATGATATTCCTGATCTTAAAGCTCTAAGACAGACAAAAATGCCCAGGCCTATTCCTCGCCAGGAACCAAAGATTTGGGGAACGAGTTGGATGAGGTGTTGGGGGGACGGGGTGGATACTGAAGCCTAGAGGAGGGGGGCAGGAGCCCCGAGGAGAAGAATGAAGCTGGGAGCCGCCTCCCTCTCACAGGAGGGAAGGGCTGGCCCCCAAGCCAGGACCTCGTCCTGGGCATCTGAAACCAGAGCCACAGCCGGTGCTGATGCCCGAGAGGCTGCCCGCAGCTGAGGCTGAGCCCTGCGCTCAGATAGGAGCTCCCAGTGGAGGCTCCCAGCCCCGCTGCCTGGGGGGGCCGCCTGGGGGGCCCTTAAGGAACACGGGTACCTCCCTCTCCTTCGGTGAGGCTGGTGTGAGCCCCCTCCCCGAGCTTGGGAAGACGTTATACTGACACAGTCAGACTTGAGAGGCCCAGGTCAGAAGGAGGCGCCCTTACTCACAGCCTCAGGAGACAGGAGACCACAGAAAGGGGACCCCCCGCACCCCCGCAGGGCCCCGGGGGCTGGCACTCCTGGACCCACAGGGAGGACCAACCTCAGAGGCCTCGGGACCTGGGACAGCCTGTGGCTCCCGAAGCGGCCCCCGCCCCCCCCCCTCCCCCCAGGGAAAGAGCAGATTTCACTCGCAGGGAAGAGGGGACGAGCGGGCCACCCCCGCTGCCCAGGCCCTGCCGCCCCGGGAGAGCGTGGCTGTCCGTGTCCTCGTGCAGGTTCTGAGCCACTTCCCGGCCTGGGAATGAGCTCTCCACGTGGCAGGACGGAGAGAAGAGGCGCGGGGGCTCCGCATCCAGAGCCCAGAGCCGACTCCGCTCCCGCTGGGGCAGGGGCCGTGGCAGCAGGCGCTAGAGCCCAGCTTCGGGCTTCTGCCTCCGGCTGCTGGTCTCTAGGGATTTGGAAATGAATCGGGATAAAAACAAACACCAGATAAAATTAATATCTAATAACACCCCCAAAAGATCCAGTCTGGCCATGAACAGCCTCATCCCGCTGCAGGGGGAGAGAGGGACCAGGAGGGACGAAGAACGCGGATTGCTTGAGCTGCTTCCCTTCCTCTGGGGAACAATGTCTCACCCGCCAACACCAAACGGAAAATATGTTTCATTGGCAGACGAGCCGCCAGCCCCTTCCCCGGGAGGAAGTGAGCCAGATCCACGAGGACTGCAGGCAGATGGGCCTGATCGTCGGCCGAGGCGGCCTCTTCTCCCAGGTGAGGGGAAGGCTGGCTTCCCTGGCGCTGTAGGGGGGCCCCTCCCTGACGCCCCAGGCTGCCTGGTCACTTTTCCAAAGGCGTGTGCTGGGGGACCCGCCCCTCCTCTAGACATCAGCTCAGATATTTTCAAAATGAAGTGGCAGCGGGGCCGTGGGGCCACGAGGGGGCGCTGTGTCCGCCGGTTTGGCGGTCAGCGTTCGGTGAGGACTAGCTAGAGGCAGTCTAACGCACCAGCAACAGGAACCGGCAGACCAGAGGACTTACGGGTCATCCTAACGTCATAGCCGTCCTGCAATGGACAGCGTGCCTCATGTGTGAGTTCCCTGCGACCTGTCAGAGCGATCCTGGTTGTCCTTCACGGAGCCCTGGGCTCTGACTTTGTAAACCCTAACCCTCCCAACACATAGTGGCTCCTGGGGCCAGGAGCAACCTCAGAGCGCTGGCAGGCCAGGTGACCCCGCAGGAGAGATGGGGGGCTACCCAGGCTGGCCCCTAAGGCAGAGCTCCAAGTCAGCCTCTCCCAGTGCCCTTCGCCCTCAGGCTGGGGGTCAGACACCAAGCTCCCATGCTCCCTGGGAAAGCCCAGTGCAGCTCCCGGGAGGACTGGTGTGGCCCTGGCCGTGCGCCGGCTGCTGCTGAGAGTACAGCAATCTGCCCCTCATCCCCCACACAGCAGGACGCTCACAGGACTGGCTGGGGGCAGAGATCTAAGGTTTAGGGCAACCTCTGCCCCCCCCCCCCACTTTGTGCCTGTCCTTTGCCATCTTTCTCATTTTAGATGTCAGTCATTCTTCCCAGCCTCCCTGCTCCATTCCTGCCCCTCACGCTGCTTCAGTGAACACTTGCCTGTACTTCTCTGAGGAAATGGAGCTACTAGGCAAGATCCTATGTACACCCCTCTGTCCCACAGCCGTTCCGTACAGCCTTTCCCACAAGCCCGGATGGGAGGTGGCACTCCGGCTCAGACTCCGTGCCCTTGTCCCTCCCCACCTGCATCTGCAGCTTTCCCTCCCCCTCAGCTTCCCAGCCTGCAAACCAATAGGCTTAGAACTGTCCCAGCCCAGCCCACACCGGACCCCAGAGGGCCAGAGCGAGCACTGCTGCTAGGACATGCTTGGTGGGTTGTTTCTGGTCCCGGTCACAAATATTTTTCTGCACAAATCAGACAGGGCAACGATTGAAAGACCCTAAGATGGGGCGTCAGGGAGATGCCCGACTTACGCAGACATAAACCAATTCATGGCTGACTTGCTCAGTTATTCCTTAGTTACCTGGCAAACACGTGCAAAGCGGCCATCGCTGTGCCGCGTACTAACGCTGCGATGATCAATCAGATCTGGCCCCTCCCTTTATGGCGCTGGCAGGAGAGAAAGACATGGGAACAGAGAAGTACAACAGAACAGAAGCTCGCAGCAGCTCTAAAAAGGAGGAAAGAGAAGGGACCCCCGAGGCCAGCCTTTCTGGCTACGTTGAGCCTTAAACGATGAGATAAACACTGGAAGCATGGGTGGAACATGGCAGTGTGCAAAGAGCTGCACGCACACGCACACAGTGTGGCAGCAGCCTAGGGCAGGAGGCAGTCACTGAGAAGAAGACGCCTATTTGTCAGGCTCGGTTCTAAACACTTCGCACGACTCGTTCAATGCTTTCAACAAGCCTATGAAATAAATACTATTATCACCCATGTTTTATAGATGAAGAAAAAGAGACACAGAGAAGTTAGTTAAACTGCCCGAGTCACACAGCTAGTCAGTGGCAGAACCAGGATCCAGGCTCAGGCCGTCTGCTTTCTGGATCTGTGCTCGGAGGAGGGTGAGGCTGAGAGACCGGACTGGAGGCAGGGAGTCCCGGTGGGGGTTGCCAATGCTGCTTGAGCTTGAGCAGCCGTGGTTGTGAGGGCGGAGGCCCCAGAGCACAATCCTGGAAGCGACATGCCCGGGACGGCATGTGGAGCAGGAGAGTCAAGGATGGAGCCCTCGCGTCTAACTTGGTTCAGGATAAAGATGACTTGGGCTTTCACCGTGCTCCATTCGAGGGGTTTATGGACATCCGGGCCTGTAGCTGAGTCTGTAGCTCAGCGGAAAGGAAGGTAAATATCACAGTTTGGGGTTCATCAGGGTGAGTGGTGAGCTGAGGACATCTCCTGGGAAGTGTGTCTGCGTCAAAAATGCAGGGAGGCGAGGCTAGCAAGCTGTCCACCAACATGGAAAGGGCAGGTGGACGAAAGCGTGCCTGAGTGGAGACAAGACCAAGGGCGGAGAGGTGTGAGGAAAGCTGGAGGGTGTGGAGCAGCAAGAAAGTGGACAAGTTCAGAAGGAGGGACCCAAGTGCCAAGCGCAGCAGAGAAGGCCAGGAAGGCGAGGGCGGAAGCACGCCATCGGGTTCCGCACTCAGCAGGCCCTGGCGGCTCGAGCTGGGGTGCTGGTGGCAGGCTGACAGGGGCAGCCGCCACCCTGCAGTGGGTTGAGATGTGAACAGAGGGGAGAGGAAAATGATGGCCAACAAGTATCAACCTGTCTTTTTAGTGAATTTGCATAAAAGGAGAAAATAAGGTTTGTCTGACAGCTAGAGGGGCCAGGGGACCAACAGATGTTTACTCGGTGTGGTTTGGATGTGGGTTATGAGAGCCTTAAACCTGCTTGTCTGTGGCCTGGGAGAAAGTTGAAAAGAAGTTGAAGATGCAAGAGAACGTGGGATGTTTCCTGGGGTGAGGTGATGGGAGTCCCCGGGGCCATCGCCACAGGTGGAAAATGTGGAGCTGAAGGGCAGAGACACCTCATTCTCTGAACGTTCAGGTTGGAATGATGTTCAGGTTAGGATAGAAGAACGGATGTGGGAGAAACCAGCTCTACGGAAAGATCTTGCCTGCCAGTTTCTGAGAAACATGAGGCAAGATCATCTGTGAAATAGAGTCAGAGGCATAGGCGTTGAGCGAGGGAATTGAGAAGAATGAAAAAGGTGTAGAATGAAAAGGGGAATCTGACAAAGAACAAGAAAAATGTAGGGGACCAGCAGAACTTGGAGGCCCTGCCTACTAGTGCTCTCCGGCTGCCAAGCAGCGTGATGTTCTTTAACACTTCTTGGCCACCTCTGTTGGCGCCAAGCAGTTCCATTATAGCTTGGATCAGAGCTGGGACTTCGTGGGTGGGCATGGGTGCAGCTGCAGAAGGTGGAAGGAAATGCAAGCGCAGTGAGGGGGCAGGTGAGAGAGTAGTTCACACGATCAACCACGTGCTCCAAGCTGGTTAGGAAAAAAAAGAGATCTGAGTGGGGCGATAGATCTGAAGATAAATGGAGGGATGAAGAGACAGAAGCTTTCATTTTAAGGACAGACATAATGGGAATCAGAAATTGAATTATTCCTAGTGAAGAGCGGGCTCATGGCACCGACTTGGGTGTGAATGGATGCGGAGAAGCAGAGATGATAATTAAGAAAGTAAGAAGCTAGTTTGTTGGCTTGTACACACATGGACATGAAGGTCGCCCTCAGTGGTGGCAGAAATGGGGTGTAGGTAGGTACCTAAGACCTCAGTGCAGGAGGTGGAAGGGCGCGGAGGTGAGCAGGTGACTAAAAGGAAAGGGAGCACAGCCAGATGGTACAGAGTTTTTACAAGACCGGAGGCGAATGGCCTGGGTACCGCATTGGAAAGGGACCAGCCCACCAAGGAGACGCAGGAAATGCCGTAACAGCAAAGTCTTAGATTCTTAGTTTAGGGCATTCGCTCACCTTCACGTTTGATTCTCTGACGACCCCTTTTTCCTGTCCCCTCAGACGTTCCGCATCGCGCCCTCGCTGTGCATCACGAAGCCAGAAGCTGATTTTGCAGTGGACGTATTTCGCGCTGCGGTCACCCAACACATGGAAAGAAGAGCTAAATAAAATCTAAAACGTAAAAACCCACAAGCCTCAAGAACTTCCCACTGATGTTCAATTTGAGGGATTTCAGAAGCACCGGTGTAAGTTGTAGAAGTTGACTGCCTACCAGCCAGATTTGTGAACAGAGCCCCTGTTCTGCTGGGAAACCCTTCCGCAAAGGATCTCTGTCCCTCGCTCAGAGAATAAATCCTTCCTCACTAGGTTAGCTGTGCTCATTGAAGTCCCCTTTGCAATGATTGGCTGGTGCCTGATACGTGGCCTATTTGGGGACAATGAATCCTGAAAGGCGATGTTTGGTGCAGGTGCCTTCGGGGGAAGGTTTCTTCATCCTTCACTCTTCATCACTCATTGTGATGGGACTCCTCAACCATATCAGCCACTTTGGGGCCATGAGACCAAAGCTTATGTGCTGAGGTTGGCAGGTGTTGGGAAGCTGAGTCCTTAGCCATGTCAGTGAGCCACTAGCTTACCCAATCTAGACCAACCTTACCTTGAGGCTTCTTGTTATATGAGATGATAAATTCACACTATTGCACAAGCCTTTTTTATCTAAGTTTTTTTTCTTATTGCAGCCATAAGCATCCTGAGAAATGATGCAGAAAATACCCCAATTTTTTAACTTCTTTAAAATATCTATCAGAGACTCCTTCTCCATTTCCACTGCCATCACCCCACCCTGGGCTAAACCCTCATCAATCCTATTACAATGGTCTCCAATATAAGAATTTCCCAAACTCTAGTCATTAGAATGCACATTCATCGTATTTGTTCCCGTAAGTGTTTACCATCTGGCTTAGAATTGACTTCATATTTTTCTTTGACTTTTTTCACTTAGGTGTTTCTGAGAGTAACCTTCTGTAACTACAATAAATGAGAAATCAGTACTGTTTGTCATAACTGGAGAATAATCATAAAACCAGAGTGAACACACAGCAATGTACCCGGAGCCAGTTGCGTACAGTTGTTCTCAGCCCGTGGCTAACTCTCTCTTTGTTCAAAAGGGAGATTAGAAAGTATCTGAGGGGTATGAAAAGATGCTGGCAACGTGTGATCCTCTCCTTAACACACACAGAAGAGGATGCACAGAACTGAACAGGAAATAACTTTCCCAGCATGCCATGCGATGTTTATTTAAGCTGTGCCTGGTTTGAAGCATGTCCTAATGGTCTACTCCACCAACACATCCTGCACTCACTGTGAGATTGCCTCCCTCCAGCACTGACTTAAACATACTCTTACTTTGCACAGAACCTTCCAGTTGCTCCCCATTGTCCCCTGGATAAGATCAAAACCCCTTTAACAAGTCCTCCAGTGTCCAATATCCAAACAAAGCAAGTTCAGAAGAAAGGTCATTGAATTAAGAGCCAAATGACTCGAATTCTAAATTCAGTTCTTCCACTTATTTGCTATAGATGACCTTGGGCAAGCCTTGCATCTCTTTCTTACCTCACTTTGTTCCCAGGTGTATCAATACTTGCCCTTCCTACCTGCTGAGTTGTCTTGGGGTTCACTGAGGTAATGGATGTAAAAGTGTTTTGCAAACTAATGAACTATGCAAATAGAAATTTCTTCACTTCAGCCTACATATCTCTTCTTTCCTTCACTACAAAATCTCCCAAGAGCAGCTGGGGCTCATTTATACTTCCTTGCCTACCGTCCATGCCTCAACCACGAGAATCTCATTCCTGCCTCTCATTCCTTGGAAACTGCCTTCTCAAAAGGCCACCAGGGCCTTTGTTATGGCCAAAACTTAGTTTCCTTGCAAGATTTTTTCTAAACTCCTGCTCCTTCTTGAATAGGATTCCCTTGGCTTCTGCAGTGTGGTCCTTCTATCTCAGACGGCTCCTTCTCGGTCTCTCTCCTGGCAACTCCTCCTCTACAGGGCTCTATCCTGGGCCCTCTCCTCTTCCATGCTACGTTCTCTCCCTGTAGGACCTCCTTCACCTCGGGAATGTCACCCATCCTGTGGCTGGTGATTGCCTTCCAAATAATCATCTTCAGTCTCAACCTTTTTCTGAGCCCAACCCCAAATGAGTCCCTTCTTGATTAATGGTACCTATTAATGGTACCTAGTGTCTCAGGCTCACACGAGGTCATTCTTTTTCTCCAAGTTATCTTTCTTCCTTTCATATGACTAAGTCTCATTAATGCTTTCTACATCGTTTTTCCAATATGACTCAATTATACCAACGCTGCCTTAATTTGGACCGTCCTCATCTCTCCTAAGTATTTAAACTGCCTCCTACCTGGTATCTCAGACTCCTTCCCAATCAGCCTCTACACTGACAGCAAAGTCACTTACTATAAGGTTCAATATGATCACATCTCTTATCTCTTGAGACCTCTAGGGGCTCCCTATTGCCTGTGGAACAAAGTCCAAACTCCAACTATTATGATGCCCAAGAGCCTTCACAGTTGCTCCCACGCCACTTTTGCCAGCTTTACTCCCACCATTCTTCCCACATCATGCAACAGTTTTTTGTTCCCATAAGTCATCGTACCTGGAATGTTCTTCCCCTTTTTCGCTAGTGGAAATTATGGGGTCAGGAAGTGAACAAGAAAGCCAACCCTTACTTCTCAGTTTTCCTTCAAAGCCTTTCTACCTTCAATATTCCTTTTTGGTTTTAAGATAAAGAAAAACTATATTAAAAATACATTTATGGTAAGCATTTAGAAATTTAGTAAAATATGAAGAAAAAAAACAATAAAACACAAACTTAAATTAAGTTTTCATGCTGAGGCCAACGTCCCTGCCACTACCAAGACATCCACCCCTAGAGGAAGGGGCTGAAGAATTTCACTGTTCAAATGAATCCATGGGACATATTCCTGGTGGCTTCCCCAGTCCTATGGGATCTTGTGTGTACCGACCAGTGTACCCCAGTAGTCTCTCGCCTCGAGGGGGCATTGTAGAGTGAAACTCAGCAGTGGAATTCCAAAAGGCAGCCCAGCCCTGGGTCTCATTCCTTGACCATGAAGGTTGCATGGCTCTGTCCTGGGCCTGTTGGTCAAGCCAAAGTGTTCCTCGTTCTTGACCAGCAGTTGGGGACTTAAGATGCGTAAGCCACCAGAGACATGGAGCAGGAAGGACAAAGATGGTGGCCTCAGATCACGTATTTATCTCCTCCACTCACTAGTTCATAACCACGATGGTTTCCTACGGCTTTCCATGTGGAACCGTGGGCAGAAGTTTAGCACCACCATTTCTCTCCCTCCCTCTTTCTGCGCTCCCCACGGGAGGTGGGAGGTGAGCCAGCTTGCATAAGGCAAGGAGCCCACGTTCTCGCCAAGCTTCATTTTATTTCCTTTCTTGATAAAAACTGTCTAAAGTAAAAATAAGGAACGCTCAGCTCAAGTAAACTTTTTTCCACCCAAGGAACATATTGATAATTAATCATGTGGTTAGAATACAACATTAAAATATTGGCAACTATTTAAAAACCCTTGGACTGACAATCCACTCAGGAGGGCCTAATTTTTTTAATCACATCAAGCTTGGTGATACCATTAGCAATTATTATTATAAAAAGATTTTTAAAAAAACACTTAAAATTGTTAATACAGTAATAAGCTATGTTATCCTATTTGTGTTATAAAACTCCATCTTGCCTGGACAGTGTGGCTGTGGTTGAGCATTGACCTATGAACCAGGAGAATATCGTTTGATTCCCAGCCAGGGCACATGCCCGGGTTTCGAGCTCGATCCCCAGTAGGGGGCGCGCAGGAGGCAGCGATAGATGATTCTCATCATTGATATTTCTATCTCCCTCTCCCTTCCTCTCTGAAATCAATAAAAATATATTTTTTAAATAAAAACTCCACTTTACAAAAACTATCAGTGTAGTTTTTAACTCTGCAGGAAGTCAAACTAACCTCAAAAAGTATGGGAGGACTTCATTCTTCTTCCACCTTCAGGTCTCACTCAAATCTCACCTTTCCTGCAAAGAACAATAAAAGAAGACTAAACACCATCGCCACCGTAGGGCATCAATCATCATCTTAGTTCAGAAGTGGGTTTCATGGCCCTGCGAGCAGATGGCTCCGGTTAATTCCAGCTGAAGCTCACTTCCCACCGGTGCGAACAGTAAGAGCCGCACAGCTCTGCCTCCTTGAAGAACACCACGCCAGGAAGTACCTCACCAACACAAAGCTCCGCCTAGGTTAGGCCTGGAGACAGAAACAGAAGCTTCTTCTCCCCGTCCCTTTGGGCTTCGACAGAAGCAGGCCAGCCTGGGCCTGCCGGTGGCAGGTGGCAGGGGCGCCCGGTGGGACGGAAGGCGCTGTGCTGGTCATCCATGCCAGAGAACGGCCATGGAGAGACGTCAGGGACACGGTTTGATCAGCCTGGTCCGAGGGTCGCTGCAGAGAGCAGCTAATGAAAACACGGGCTTGTCATTAGATGGGACAACACCACGGGTGGAGGCAGCCGCACGCGCTCTCCAGTTGATGCGTTTTGGGCAAATTGACTTCTCTGAGCTGAAGTTGCCTGGGGCCCAGTGGAAACCCCACAGAAACCCCGTGAGGATTTCCATGAGAAAATACATGGGCAGCTGCGCAATTAACATGAACTCTTTCCTTAGCGTCCCTTTCCCTTTGACATGGGACGTCCTTAGGTGGCACTGGGTTCGCACCATCTTGGGCTCATGTTTCTTCTCCTGCATATACGTCATCTCCCTAACCAGGCCCTGCACTGCTGGCAGGGCGACCCTGTCTTCTCCATCCTCACATGCTCAGGGCCTAACGCTGGGCTCCTCTCAGAAAGGCAAGAACTGACTCCTCAGGCTGCTGTGTACGTTTTACCCATAGATGCCACAACGTCACCAGCAGCTGAAGCCACAAGTAGCACATCTGAAATAAACAACGATCCATCTGATACACCTTTTATATGTATGTGTGTGTCTATTCAGAAACACATATATTTACAATGGAGAATATATATTTAGAAACATAATATGTAACTGGAAACATATGTACCGCAATATAAAAAAAGATACGTATTTAGAAATAGAGATTTAGACATCTCATGGATTGGTTTTTATGCAGTTTGCTTCCCGATGCTGGTGTACCACAGAGATTTCCACCTTGATCTCTTTTGTTTCCCTCTCTGTACACTTTACCTGGGTGATTTCATCCATTAGCTAGGAGGGCTACAACCAGACGCTGAGGATTCCCAAACACATCTCCAGGGCAACCTCCTCCTGGCCTACAGACTGCCTTTCAGCAGCTCCTGAGACACCTTGCCCTGGGCACCCACTGCATGCTCTTCCTCCTTCCTGGCATGCATATGCCCTCCTGGGTGCAGGGAGTAGTATTTGAACCAAGTGCCTTCCTGCTGCAAGTGCCTGGTGCCAGGAATCCCCCACCCACACAGCCAGTCTTAACCAAACTTCTGATTCTTGCTTGCCTCCCTGCCCTCCCTGTGAGCTGCCCCATCTACCTGCTGACCTCAGCTTTCTTATCTATTCTCATTGCCCCAGCCCTGGCTTCAGGGCTGATGGGCAGTTCTGTTGCTGGCTCTTGGCACACTTTGAGACTCCTTGGTCCTGCTCTGCCCTGTTCCCTACCTTGTCCCACTGCCCAGACTGGACGGTCAAGATCCTCATCCATGTGAGAGGGGCTGTCCCTGTTATCTAACCCTCCGCTCTCGCTAAAAGCCCTCTCACACGCCTCATTGCTTGCCACATGAAGCAAACTTGAAAAAGCAAGTGGTAGGAGGGAAGAGTATGGACATTGTGCCAGAAATAAAATAGTGTTAGGATGTGATGGTATTGGGGGTGAGGTAGGTCAATGTAGTGTGTGAACTCTAGCAGAGGTGGCATTAAGAACCAGTGTCCCGCTATGAGGGAAGGGGGTGGGGGTGAGAGGGTAAGAGATCAACCAAAGGACTTGTATGCATGCATATGAGCATAACCAATGGACACAGACAGTAGGAGGGTGAGGGCATGTGCTGGGGGGTGGGGGCAGCCGGGGAGAGGTCAATGGGGGAAAAAGGAGACTTATGTAATACTTTAAACAATAAAGAATGTTAAAAAGAATAAATAAATAAATAAACACATACATACCAGTGTCCCAGCTGAGCTGGTCTCCAGCTAGTTCCATGCGGCACCACCACCCACCAGGACCGGGTGCCGGGGCCTGGTCCACGCTCCTTGGGAGGTGCTGCCAGTTCCACCAACCTGGGCAGGAGGGCCCTTTATTCTCAGTAACATCCCTGGAATCAACTCCTGTAAGCTGGGAACCAGCTCCAGGGAACTCCTGCTTCCTTTCTTAGAGCAATACCCTCTCTCAGCCCCCCCTTTCCTCCCCTAGAGCACTGCCTGCTCCTCTTCACATATTTCTCCAAATAGGATCTTTACACCCCAAATCCACTCCTCCCCTACTCCCCCAGCTCTTCCAGAGGGGCTGTGGAGGGAGGTGGGGGGGGGGGGGTTTAGAACAAGGAAGCAAGAAGTGTTTTCAGTCCATCCTTCCAGCGCAGCAAAGACGGGGAAGAATGTTGGGGGAGGGCATGACTGCATTCTCTCCCAAGGTGTGGCTGTGCTAATCCTGATGGGATGACAAGGAATTAAACTTGAGCCAACTAAACTTTAAGTAAAATGAGACCAGGATCTAGCAAGCTAAAGTTTCCACTTGAAGATGGATCATGGGGTCAAAATAGAACAATTATGTACAGCTCGTATGAAATCCCAAAAGTATAAAAAGGTAGACAGTGAAGAGAGAGTCTCCAGCCTGACCTTTTCTGATAAGGGTCAAATATCCAGCATATATAAAGAACTCCTACAGCTTAGTAACAAAACAGCCCTTTTCACCTGGCTCACCTTCCTTCAACCATTATAGATCACAAATGCATCGGTTGGTTTGTTTAATTATTTTTAATGTATTTTTATTGATTTCAGAGAGGAAGGGAGAGGGAGAGATAGAAACATCAATGATGAGAGAGACTCATCGATCAGCTGCCTCCTGCACAGCCCCCACTGGGGATCAAGCTCACAATCCAGGCATGTGCCCTGACTGGGAATCGAACCCTGACCCCCCTGTTTTACAGGTCGACACTGAACCACTGAGCCATGCTGGCTGGGCTGTTTTTTGTTTTGTTTTGTTTTACTGAACATGATATCTTACAGTTTATTTTGTACAGTAGTTTATTAGCTCCTAATGGATAGTTAGGTTATTTAGAATATTTTGCTTTTACCAAAAAACAAAAAGGGGGGGGGGGGCTGCAATTAAAACCTTTTTGTATAAGTGTGACTATAGCCCCAGAACACATTTCTGGAATTATCCATTTTAAATATATTCTTATTGATTTTTTGAGAGGGGACGGGGCTGCCAATGGGCTGCCTCCTGCATGCCCCCTACTGGGGATTGAGCCTGCAACCTGGGCATGCGCCCTGACCAGGAACTGAACCGGCAGCACTGCTGCATGGAATGACGCCCAACCAACTGAGTCAGACCGGCTGGGGTCATGACATTTTAATGGCTATCCTGGTACTGGCCTTTACACTGCTTGCATTTTATTTCCCCCTAGAAGGAAAAGTGTTGAATCAAACGGATTCCCCATTTAAAGTGTCGATCCGCAGTGCTATGTTGCCTGCCCCAAAAGCGTGTCTGCTTGCATTCTAACCGCAGTGGAAAAGCAAGTTATAAAATGGTACCCAGAGGACAAGTTGTGTTTTAAAAGTACCTGTGCCTAGAAATAGTCTGGGAAGTACACATTACAGCTGGGTCTGTGTGTGATTCTAGGTGAGGTCGCCTTTTTAAATTTTATCTTAGAGAATGGGAAGGGGGGAAGGGGCGGGGGGAGGGAGAGGAAGAGAGAGAGACATGGATTTGTTGTTGCATCCATTGGTTGCTTCTTGTACGCGCCCTGACCAGAGATCAAACCCACGACCGTGGTCCATCAGGATGGCACTCCAGGGCCTGGTCTTCTTTATATTATTCTGAATGTTTCCCCAAATTTTCTAATTCCATTATTAAAACACACACAATTTTCAAACTAAAATGAAATCAGGTTTTGAAAAACTATAGCTCCTTTCTGAACAATGAAGATTAAACTCCAAAGTAGAAACAGGACAAATTGCCCCTGACAAGCTTGCCAGCAATACAAGAGCATGACTTGAAGACACCCAAAAGGGGAGGGGAGGGATTGACCAAAGAATGTATCTGCATATATGCATAATCCACGAACAGACAATAGTGAGAAGGCCTGGGGAGGGGTGGGAGCAGAGTGGAGGGATGTCAATGGGGGAGGAAAAGGGGACATCTATCTGTGTTACTTTCAACAATAAAGATAATTTAAAAAAAAAAAAGTATTTCCCAAATTGTCAATCTGGCAGATTAGAACAAAAGCATCATTGTGGGAATTAAGAACAATTAAATCAGTGCACATGCAGACGTCCTAAAAACAAGGCTGCCAGTAGAATAGAGCTGCAAACTGCATCCAAGTTACTGTGACAGGTGGACGCTGGCATGGGCCTAGCAGGAGGCCTGTCATCAAGCCTTTGGCTTCTCCAGAACTGCCGGTAGCCCAGCCCAGGCCAGGCCCAGCTGCCCTCAGGGCATCTCCCATGGTCCAGCATCCTCTGCGGCCCTTCTGATGGACTGCAGTCCCAGGAACAGGGAGCTCATTGCGTCCGTAGAGACTGACTCCCCTGCTGGATGAGATGATTGACAATTCTGCTTCATAATATGCTGAGACTACTGGTACCTTTGGGCCACAAAAGTCTGAGTTCTTATTCAATTTGAAAAGAAGAAAAGTGCCCCAAAAGATATATAAACTATATACCATTTTATCTAAATGTTAAGACTATGACCTTTTCAGTTTTTGAAATTGTTAGAGCCTCTGACATTCATACGATTTGTAGGGCAAAGGATAATTGGAGCCTTTTCTGTTTTCATGAAGCACACGGTGTCCGAAAGGACATGAATGACGCTGGAGCCCTGACTGGTTTTTCACAGTAATTATCTGTACAAATGAACTGCACCTGTAGCTTAATTAGGGTCACCGACCTTCAAGACAGGTTCCATTGGCTGGGACGGTAATTAATATTCTAGTGGCTCTGCGCCCAACTGAAAATCAGAATTTGAAGAAGGGGAGAGTGGATATTGAGGAAGTGATAGCCTTTGCTACAATGCATTATGGAACATGCCAGGAACAAAATGGAGATCTTAATCCTCCTATTTCCCCTTCTACGTGGGTGTATTTTGTTAGCAAGAGTTGGAACATTGATTTGTACTTCCGGATATTTGAAGTATTTCATGAAAACCGTGGTAGTCAACCCTCGTTACCCACCACCCAGAATTAACACCTGCTAAAATTTTCCTTCAAATCTTAAAAAAAAAAAAAAAATTTGACTCAGATGAGGTCCCTTTTGTTGACACCCCCATTCCATTCCTCTCCTTCCTTTCTGACTTTTCTGAATGACGATTTTCCCATTGATGTCTCTATATTCTCTTTATAAATAACTATTTTTAATTGCATAAATGGCATACGTTTCATCTTCTGGCAGCTCATTCAATATTTTTCCAAGGGCTAGCCACTGACACCACAGCTCAAGCTCACCCATTTTAGCTGCTTGACTGTTTGGCATTTTAGAAATAGGCCACGATTTATCCATTTTCTTGCTCAAACATTTAGGGAGTTTCCATCTTTTCGTGGATGCAAACAGTTCAGCTGTGAACATCCACGTCAGGCTCCCTGCACATGTGGACACAGGTCCTCAACAGCCCTGCTTCCCAAGCCTGAAGCACGAGTGTGAATGCTGCAAGGGTTCAGGATCTGGAGAAGGGGCCGACACACAAACGAAGACACTAGACAAGAAATATAAATTTAGAAATCATGGGGGAGCCAGGTGGAAACTTCTCTCTAGCGGAGAAGCTCCCCAAAGCCCTGAACTGATTAGCATTTATTCAATTTTAGATACACATCTTGCCCTCCGTTAGCCATGGCAATCCGGTAGCAGACAATCTCAAAGGTCAGTCAATATTAATAAAGATTTACTTTGAGACTATTAGGTCAGGAAATTGCTTCGAGCCACCACTATCATGATAGAGCAATCGGTGCATAGCTTTAGCGCTTGCTAAAGCTCAAGGTTCACCAGCCTTCCGAGTTCCTTGTTGCACTTGCATGATAGTGTTTGACAATAGATAGCTTCTGGCGCATGAGTCTCCTGAGAACCTGTTAACCACAGACCCTCCCTCTGCAGGTCAGGGGTGGGTCTTCGAGCTGCATTCTGACAGAGCCCCCAGGAAGCCCGCGCTGTGCGCACTGAGAGAAGTGACCGCAGGCATGACCTAGGGTTGCTGGGTCAACTTTCAAAAATCATCCAACGGGACCAGTTTTATTCCCAAAGAAATGAATGTGTTCACTTTCCTCCACCCTCACCAATACTCGATCTTATCAGGACTTTTGCCTTTTGTCAATCAGAAAGCATGAAATGAGGATTCAATCCTATTTCCCTCATTATTAGTGACAATGACCACCATTGCAAGTTGTTTGACCATTTAAGCTTTCCCTGTTCATATATTTTATCCGTTTTTCAAATGCAGTAGTTCTGTTGTCTGAGGACCCTGAGGGCCCAGTGGGGAAGGGGGTCCACTAAGTCCTTCCTTTTCCAATTTCCCATCGTGTGACGTCCGATTTCCTTCATCTACTTTAACACAGTGACTGGCTGCAGAAGTGGATATGTGGATCCAGCTGTCTCCTGTTAAGCTAGACATTACAGAGGTTTTCAAACATGTGACATAAAGCCTCTTCTCATTAAAATTGTTTTGAAAAATAGCTGTTTTCTATAATTGTTATTTAACATGTATTTTTAAATAAATTATTTAAATTTAGTACTTTAATGTCTAATGAGTAAATACCAATAGAATACCAATAACCTACCACACAGAAACCCTTTGGGATTCTCAATTCTAAGAACATAAATGGGTCTTGAGACCAAGTCTGTGAACTGCTGCATGACTGCGTGCTGTCACCCAGTCATTGGTTTGGAGGAGGTTCTTGTGTTTTAATGTATTCTGGACCCTAATCCTTTGTCATACATGTACAGCAAACATTTCTCCCAGTTCGGGCTTGTCTTTTTATTTATGGTGCCTACTGGTCTACAGGACTTTTCATTTTGATTGAGTCCTATTTTCCTGTAGTGTTGTACTTTTTCTAAGTACATTAGGAAGGAAATTCCTATAAAACTTTATGCACATTTAATGCAACATGTTCACTTCTGTCTAAAAATATTTTAACTGAAAAAGATTTAACTCATTTCAAATCACCATTATGTAGAAAGCTTTTGTATTAAAAAGCACTTATATATGTGATTTTATTTGACCTTCAGAATAATCCTGCATGATAAATGGGGACAATATTATTATGGAAAGAACTGTGTCACAAACAAGGAAAATGAAGAGCTGAGAAGTGAAATGATTTCGCAGTGTCATGCACACAGGATCAGCAATGAGATCTAACTTCCAATCACAACTGATGAAGATCCCTTAAAAATTATGGCTGGTTTTTGTCAATCAGAATAAAAGTGACAAGTAACCACAATCAATCCTCACATGAAGCAGAAACAATTAAATGCCTGCATGGTTGGCACAGGGCAAGCAAGGGAGGTCTAGAGGGCATTTGCGGGACATTCAATGCCTTTCAAGATGATGTCCTACTTCCTACTGCATAATAACATGTGACTACATGCCTACCTGTGCATTAATATTCCTATTTCATAACTACAGGCAATTTGTCTAGTTCAAGTTAGAGAAAGGTGGAGTGTTCAGATGGAGCCTGGGAGAAAGAGACCAAAGACAGAAAAGTGACCAGTATTTTCCATGAAGAGAGCAAGGAAGAGGGGGAAAAACAATTAGGAGGAAGTAGTGATAGAAGTTAGACACAGAAGGGGAGGAAGGTAAAGACATATATATCTAAGGGAAAAAGACAAAAATGAAAGCGTAAGGAACGAAAGCACGGAGCCAAGTCCAGCACAGATGTACCACATCCGTACAACCCCCGAGGCTGTCAGAAAGCCTTGCATCAGGGGCTCGCTCTCCAGTTTACACGTAACCGAAGACTCCTTCCTTTGGAGACGCAAGGAGAGAAATAAGCTCACTGAACGGAAAGTGAGGAGTTCGAAGAGACTTTCAAGACCAATGAAAAGAACTGCCTATTTATTTAATCCATCCTAAAACCGACTCATCACTGAACATGTTTGACCACACTCACTTGTAATGACTCTCCATATCTCTTTGGATTTAATATTCATCTTTGCTACAGAATAGAAGGCATAAATAGCAACTTTCTTAAAAAATCTTTCATTAAAAACGTTTTTCTCCATTGAATGATGTAAAAAAACAAAACAAAACATTTCTAAAAATAGTGATGAAAAAGCTCAAGGCAGAATATCCCTAGTTAATGTATCAGTATAAATTCTGCACCATCTGCTGTGCTGACCCATCACACTTTCCAGCTGTCACTGCGCCTGAGGAGGAAGCGCCGTATAATTAATTTGCTTCCACCTCCACAATTCAAATCAAAGCAAGAAGCCAAGCTGCATGTCGATAATTACCAGTAAAATCTCAAACTGAATCAACATACTCATACCTTGGAGAGACAGTATTCTTGAAACACAACCATATATGTTCACATAGTTTCTATCTTTCATTGTCCTCGAGGGGGAAAATACATAGTAATTAACAATAGATTCTTTAGAAATAATTATAAAATTAGAACCAGAGTCATGGTATCAGGTGGAAAAATAAATCTATGGCAATTTTAAAACAATCTGGAATCATTGACAAAAGCAGTAAATCACATAAAAACACTTAATGAGAAATTCACAAAATAAAACAGAGAGGGGCATTTGTATGTGTTAAAATAATTTAATTCTCCCTGTACATTCTGTCCGCATGAGCCAGAAGAAACCAAGAATACGCACTTTACAATATTTACCTGTTTTGAGATATTCAAGTCCGTTCAGATGGCAAAGTAGAATTCAATCACTAATGAAATGTTTAAAAATATATATATTAAACAGAAAAATGTTTTTACAAGATAAAAAATAATCTTCCACATGCAATAAATCGCAGATCACTGAGACTTTAACTCTTTAGATGATTTCAGTTCAGTTTTTGGTTTCAAAATCTAGAGACAATCAGAAAGAAAAGGCGTTGGCAGAATGCCTATCTGTTTTTGCGTTTGTCTTTCTTGCTTCGACTACTTGTTACACCATTTAAAGAAGACGACGAGGGCGCTCTTGCATGCCCCGTGGCCTTTAGATGGTCAAAC
The DNA here is from genome assembly GCF_963259705.1 of Myotis daubentonii. Classification (NCBI taxonomy): domain Eukaryota; kingdom Metazoa; phylum Chordata; class Mammalia; order Chiroptera; family Vespertilionidae; genus Myotis; species Myotis daubentonii. The sequence goes on from NC_081843.1 coordinate 112,019,271, forward strand.
AGTTTATTCCGGGATGGAAACTCGCTGTGGCAGGTGGTACAGCTGATCAGAACGTCACTCTGAGAGGGGGAAACCAATAATAAAAGCAAGTATTATCTGAGAGCAGTATGTTTTCATGTCCTGATTAAATATCAAACAATCGCAAAATAAAGATCTTTTAATAAAATGGACAACTACCAAGACAGGCTCAACAGGGGCAGCTGTTCCTGAAAGTTAAGTCCCATTAACCACCACCGTCAACCTTACGAGTTCTGAGACATGCAATAGCTGCCCCCCTCAGACTGGACCAGCCGTGGGCAAACTACGGCCCGTGGGCCGTATCCGGCCCGCTTGAAATGAGTACTCTTTTATGTACTGATGTTTACTTTGAATTTATATTAGTTCACACAAACACTCCATCCATGCTTTTGTTCCGGCCTCCGGTCCAGTTTAAGAACCCATTGTGGCCCTCGAGTCAAAAAGTTTGCCCACCCCTGGACTAGACCAAGGCTTTACAGTTCAGAATAATGGGAACAGAGCAGGAACTGTTCACACAAGCTGGTATTTCCCATACGTGTCTAACTCCTTTAAAGGAAACAATGAGGGTGGCACAAGTCTAAACTCCACATTGTCCAGGGAAAGTGCGGACAGGCCCACACGTATCAGCAGGTGCAGAGGGCTCACCGAACACACGCACACGTTCGGAAGTGGAACTAGGAACCTGGGCTACAGCGCTCAAACCCCGGACAGGCTCCCACAGGCACAGTGACCTACCAGGGTCTGCGGCCCAGGCACTCTGACAGATTTCTTCGGATCTTTGGCTTTCTTTCCTCTGGGTGTCGGAACACTGGCAAATAAACGGAAGAATTCAGCATAACCCAATAATTATCATTTTGCTCCCAAGATGACCCAAATGAATGACATGCACTTTAATGGCTAATTCATTCATTTTAATGGCCATGTTAATTAATTTTCACATTTCAAATAAATAGCTTTAAAGAGCAACTTTAGAGATCACATTTTATATCAGGTTTGTCACAATAATTAAGAAATTTACCTAAAATGGTTGAAACATAAGCTAAAACGAGACCTGTCAAATTCTCTAAATTTTCATACTGTGTGTTTTTGTTAAAAAGCAAAGCACTTCATATTCCATTTGAAGCAAACCATCGTCACTGCCAACCAGTACCACACAGATAGTCTGTGACATTAAGTGTGGCTCCTGCAAGTGCTACTTCTTGGACCAGATCCCGCCTGTCTCCATGAAGTGAAATGAGGAAAACAGCGACACTGTCATGCACTTTCCGTAGAGTGACATCTGTCCAAGGGAGAGGATTTTCTTTGTCAAGAGACTGTCCTTTCTGCTGATTAGCGGGCTTCCCCGGACTTTCTCCCAGAAGCTGCCGCCAGGACAGCCGTCCACTCCTGGTCCACTTTCACTCTGAGCTGTCCTCTTCCCAGCCCTCGAGGTGAATGGTAGCTTCCCCAGTTATTTCATACTCCCCTCATGTGTGCTAACCACGTTCTTAGGATAAAATCCAAGTGCAACTACACAGAACAGACAGCCTGGGTTACAGGGATGAGCTATGACAATGCTGCCTTACTATTCTTCAAGCAGAAACCAAGAATCTGTGTTAAGTTAAACGGCCCATACAGGCACACATCATTCTATTGCACTTCCCAGATGCTGTTTTTACAAATTGAAGTTAAGACCCTCCACAGCAAAAAGGTTACAACGGCTTTACTGTGGTGGTCAGGAACCAGGCCCACAATGGCGCTGATTAGGGTGTAACACAACATCGGCAGCATTCAACCAGCTTTGAAAGCATCAAGGAAAGGACATAATGGCATACATGCTACAGATTACAAGTTACTAATTTACTAAATATCATCATAGATATGCCACAAATATACCCAAGAGCACTTAGGGTGACATTCCTAGAGAACAATTTATCATGTTATGAAAGACAGCAGCTGCATCCCTGAAGCTCAAATTGAAGAGCTTTATTTTTTTAAAAGGACTTTATATCCATGCAGGTTTTTTAATGAACTTCTCACTAGGTTACCAGCGTCACAGGGGCCCCAGAAAGGCAATGGACACCCGGGGGTATGTGTGAGTGTGTGTCTGTGTGAGAGTGTGTGTATGTATGTGAGTGTGATTATGTGATTAAGTGTGTGAGTGTGAGACTATGTGTGTATGTTTGTGTGAGGGACTAAGAGTGTGTGTGTGTAAGAGTGTGAGACTGTGTGAGTATGAGAGACTGTGTGAGTGCGTGTGTATTCACACCCCAGCCCTGACACTCCTCAGCAGTGAAGCCAGTCAGACCAAGTCCTGAACAGAGAGCAGCTGTCACAGCCTGTGGATTCCGGCGGTGATGCTCCAGCTGAGTGGGCACAGCCTCGTCAGCAGCTTGATCGCAGGGGGGCCTGGGGATGACTGACACAGGGATAAATACGCGCCTCAGCGGGATAAGGGAACAAAACTGGATCAAAGCGACTGCTTCCTGATTTTGGCCATTTGCTGAAATGTCTGTGAGCGCGTCCTCTGGCATTCTCTCCAACACCCTTCATCTGTATACATGTGTCTGGATATATACACACTGATAGACACATCCACTTCCCCCCACCCGTCATGGGAAAGAAGCTTCTACTTGACATATGACAAGATACCCTCACCACCAGGATCAAGATGGAGACAACCACATGCACCTTGGCCTACCTTCTCGCTTCACTTTTCGGGTCCTCACACAACTGACCAGCCTCTGGGACCCTGACACTCTCTTGGGGACCACCTTCTAATTCTTTGGCACTGTCTTGATTTAAGTTGGTATCTTCTGGATCAACTTTCACTCCTTCTCCTATTCCATTTTCATTGCAATTATCATCATAATTCTAGGTTATAAACACATGTGCATTACAAAATAAATACTATAATAGTACTGGCTTCTTTGGGTTATTCGGCCAAATAGTTACAATAAACAATGACAATGTCCCAAGCCCCCTAGTTAAAGTGTATCTTCAGGCAATAAAAAGAAACAGATAATTTTAAAACATGAATGCTCTCTCTCTGGTATTTCACCATTTTCTTTATGCCGTTCTATTTAAGGGAATTGAGCATCCATGCATTTTGGTATCTGGAGAGTCCTGGGACCAATCCCCCACAGACACCAAGAGAGAATGGCAATTCTTGAATTTGGACCCCAGGCATGAAATGCTTAAACTACTTAAATTTCTGAGTATATCAACATTCTTTCAATAACCACAATCATTGCAAGTTTCTAAACAAATGTTTCTTCTGTGAAATTTTAATTATGTTTTCAACAGAACAAACTTGATGATACAATGAGAAATCCCAGGGGTCACGTGTCCAGGTATTTTTTTAAATACGGTCACTCAGCTAATTAGTATTAGGAGAATTCCACATGCAAAATTTTAAAACATCCTGACAATAATAATTAAATAAATTAGCTGCATATATATATAAGGGGGGGGGCTTAAAAAAGAAAACATTTTTCAACTCCTTTTAATCGTTTTACAATTGACATGAAATTAGAGCAAAAGTCCTTCTCCTTAATACTATTCTCCTAATACTAAGGGTTTCGCTAACATTAAACAGCAAATCTAGAGTTGTAATGCTCTTGAATTTGGACCCCAAGTATGAAATATTTAAACTACTTAAATTTCTGAGTATATCAACATTCTTTCAATAACCACAATCATTGCAAGTTTCTAACCAAAAGTATTCTCCTAATACTAACATACCTGTGCTGGTTTCTGTTTCTTTTTCTTCTGTTTTTTAGAAAGCCTAAGAGCAAATATAAATGAAAATGTCAAACACTTGATTCTAAAGATTTATGAAGTAAAAAGAAAAACAATTAAGCACTAGTGATACAGAGAGAAATAAAAAAAATTAAAATTATAAATATCATAAAGCATTAAAAGGAAAATGATCACATTATTTTAGAATATTGTAAGTGGCTCAACTGACAGGAATTAGCATATCAATTACCTAGGTATAAAACTGCTTTTAAATATAGTCATAATACAGTGTGTAAAATTATATTTGATATCATGTGTTTACCTATTTCAATACTATAAAGTTCCCTTCACTAGAAGAAATGCAGAAAATACTAGCATCACAGGCTGACTTCTTCGGGATACAGCAGCCTCTACAGCAGTGGTTCTCAACCTTCTAATGCCGCGACCCTTTACTACAGTTCCTCATGTTGTGGTGACCCCCAATTTCATTGTTACAAATTGAACATAATTAAAGCATACTGATTAATCACAAAAACAATATGTAATGATATATGTGTTTTCCGATGGTCTTAGGCGACCCCTGTGAAAGGGTCGTTCGACCCCCAAAGGGATCACGACCCACAGGTTGAGAACCGCTGCGCTACAGGCAAGCCCAGCGTGGCAGCATGTCTACGAAATCTTTGGAAGTACCTTTGTTTGGGTGCATCCTCCACTTCTTCCTCAGAATTGGCATTCAGCAGATTTTCATCCGTCTGAGATCCTGAAAAACTTTCTTCCTCCTTCTCCAGCTGTTGTTTCAGCAAGGCCACCATTTCCCGGTGCCTCTTGGATTTTTCGTGATTCCGCATGCTGAAAGGACAATGCAACTGAGTAACTGCGACAGGCTTACGTCAGATGTGCCAAGTGTGGCTGGGGGTGCGACTCAGTTAATGTTCTCCTTTCTGATCAACCAGGCAGACGTTCGTGACTACGGAGAGAGAGCACCCTGTCTTCTTGGACCTCGGGCCCTAGGAACCCAGCACTCCATCCATGTTCCTGCACCCAGAATTCCCCCTCCTTCTGTCCTTTCATCTGTTCTCCCTTTTTTCCCCTCAAATTCTCTATTATTTTTATTTTCCAAGTCTTTAAATTCAAGCCTTCTCCTCTATTTCCTTTAATCACTGATTACTTGCAGGGGCCTGGAGCGATGACTGGGAAAGTACAAAACCACACTGTAACTTTAAAAGGAGACACCCTGGATTTGAGAGACGGTGATGTGAGGCCTTGACGTAGAAGAGTTTACCTCCTCATGCTTTTTTCAGCAGCTGCCTTCCACCTTCTCTAGAGGCATCCCCCTCTCACTCCCACCACCTAAAAGTGAGTTCAGACACGTGTGCCCCTGCAAACTCTGTGCCCCGTGGCCACTAAGTAACACTACACAACATGGAGTCGACAACCCTTCGGCTGTGAGAGTAGCGACACTAGAAAGCAGGAAACTTGTGTCTCTGTCAACACTCTCTCATCTGCTCAAATTCTCGTGTGCTTGTTTGGGTTGCTGCTCTCCCCACAACTAGTATCTCCTGCAGATCAAGGTTCCTTGGAGAAATGGGAACATTTCGTGCCAGATAGGAAGTGCTCGGCAATGACTGGGCATGTCAAGGACACAGGAGCAGGTGGAAGGACTCTCACTAACCACTGACGGGAAACTGGAGCAGGAAAAGGGCAGTAACAAATAGAAAACACTGAAAAAGTCCCTAAACTCAGACTGACACAGACAGGTCCACGGGGAAGTGAGGCTCCTGTTTACAGCAGAAAGCCACATGCTAATGACCATGTGACACGTGTAACGCAGTACATGCCCCTCGACTGGGTCCCAGATCCAAGTGAGAAAGATGCCACACGGGACACGACGAGGATCACCTGACGAAAGTGGAATACGGCAGGAAATGACAGAAGTGCCGTGTCAGTGGCACCCGTTTCCTCCAGCTGACAGCTGCACTCTGACTGTAAGAGAATGCGCTTAGGAGCACTGCACATGTCCCGTACTCAGAACCGTGTGTAGCGAGAACAAGCACACGCACATGGGGCAGCCTGAGCAGCCGTGAGTGGCGTGCTCTACACTCTGTCCTCGCGACTGGTCTGTGAGTTCGATGTCACTTCCAAATAAACAAGACTTTCTAAACCTCCTTCCCGGCGTCTGTTTCCTGCTGCTGCGTCTCCAGCTCGCCCACTCCTCACTGCTCCATGACCTCCGCGGGGCTCACCCCGACAGACCGTTTCTGACGCCCACATCCTCACTGTCATCCCTTGGTCCCCTTTTCTCTTTTCTGCACCTATTTTGCTTTTTCCCTTGCTGGTTCTACATTTCCCCCCATATTCTTTACTCTCCTTAAACCAGTACCCGTTTTAATACTTCTGTCCCCACTGTCCTGTACGAGCAAGTCCTCCGCGCTCTCCCGCCTGGGAGCAGGCCTGTGCTTTTCCCCTCCCCTTCGCTCTTTTTCCCTCAGGTGTAGTACCTATATTTCGCTAAGCAAAATAAGCCAGTCAGAGAAAGAGAAATATCATATGATCTCACTCATATGTGGGATATAATGATCAACATAATTCTATGAACAAGAATAGATCAAGAGACAAATGGTAGGGGAGGAGGGTTAGAGAGCAACCAAAGGACTTGTATGCATGCATATTAGCATAACCAATGGACACAGACACTGGGCCGGAGGGGGGGGGAGGGTGGTCAATTGGGGAGAAAGGAGACATATGTAAAACTTTAGACATCATAATAATAAATAATTAAAAAACAATAAAAAATAAGAGATCAAGGAACCAATAAATAAAGCCCCTCCTCCCCTCAGTAAATGAGTAAATGTCCCCTTGAAGGACACGGGGAAGCTCCTGGTGGCAGCGATGGCCTATATGGCAGCGATGGCTGGCAGCGAGTCTGCCACCAACAGAGAGATGGTGTAGCCTCTGGGCCCATATGACCGCACCTTCTTTGCCAGAAAAGCAGCATTTCTTTCTGAAGACCACGTGCATGTTTACAAAGCAGCTGCCCACAGGAATGCTGGCATGACCGATCACTCCAGGGGCTGACCTGCTGCTACAACGGCCTTCTCCCCAGGATGCTGTGAGGACTAGGGAGCTGCTACCAGCAGCATTTTCTTTTCAGGACTTGCAAAGCGTTACCCTCGCCTCAAAAGAAAAGGTGAGTTCAAAGACCTCAAACTTACGCCTTTTCCGTCTTGAAAGATTTGTCACACGCTGGGCAGTACAGTCCCTCATAAAGCTCCACGCCATCGGCCTCGTCGCTGTCCTTCCCTGCAGGAAAGAGTTCGCAGTAAGAAGCCTGTGCCATTCGAACACAGACCCACAACATGCTAACAAAACGTTTACTTCCTTACCAAGGAAAACAATGACGTTACAGGATTCGAGCTGACCCTTTAAAAGCAACACTAAATTATAAGAAATGAAAAGTCCCTTTAACTTTCTATTTCTCTTTATAAGTCTACTCAAAAGACAAAAAATTCTCAGAACCCTGGGAGTGAGCAAAGTTCAGAAAATCAGAGGTCCATAGTTCTAGCACAAAGCAACTTTTTCAACAAGGTGTTTTTAACTTACCTCTTGAGCAAGATTTGGTACAAACACATTTATATAACTGTAATCTATTCTTAAATGCTTAAATAAACTTAGCTCACAACATTCTGTCATTATTGGACAAGTCATAAAATAGCATACTACATGTAAAGTTTGACACTGTCTCTACAGACTATTTTTTATAAGCCTGAAGATTTATTACACTGGAATAATTACTACCAATACAGTCCAAAAATCTAAGCAATTAAAAAGCGCAATGAAGTCTTTGCACAATACCATCTTCTATCTTTATAGGAAATAATATTAAAAGTGATGTTAATATGGTTCTGAAGGACAGTCTCATTAAAATCATAAATGATCAGAATACATGCAAAGTTCAGCATATGGTATTACTGTCTAATTATGGGTACACTTTCAAGATATCATAAACATGAAATAAGCTTTGATTAATCAAAGAGTTAATAAAGAATGCTGGATTTGAAGCCAAAATCTGGATTTAAAATGGTCATATACACCCAGGCATATGCCACAGCTTCTGTCTTAGTTTCTTCTTTAGGAAAATGCAGCCAATTATATGAGCAAAACCTACATTTAAGGGCTATTGTGGGAGGGTCAAGCAGCAAAATGATGTATATGAAAGCATGTTATAAATTATTTAACTCTACGTAATTACACCACCTCACGTTTGTAGAGTGTTTATAATTTCCCAAACACTTTCACATTTACGTCTTATTTATTAATAAAACATTCCATTTCCTAGTCATTTTGATTAATTAAAAGTTGGTCATTTTATCACTTGGTTTATTAGTCTGAAAAAGCACACCTGTAGGTATGTCAGTGCACCAAGCGCCTTCTATGAAGTCAGAAATGAAAGGGAGAATCTACCATGTATACACACCACACAGGTTCCTACACAACATCAGCTTTTCTGGAAAGAGCTGCTATGAAAACGTGACCTACTACTTAACTGCATTTTTTAAAATAACCAGTCTGCGGTCACATCACACCTGTCAGCATGTTCACCTATTTATCAACATACTGGAGGCCCGATGCACGAAATTCGTGCAAGAGTAGGCCTTCCTTCCCCGGCTGCTGGCACCGGCTTCCCTCACAGCCCTGACTTTGTCCGGAAGGTCTTCCAGAGGACGTCCAGTCTAATTAGCATTATGCTTTTACAGATGTATACGGCCAGAAGCACAAATTGTTTAAAACATGGTCAGAAAAGAGTTTACCAGAATTAGCCAGCTTCAATAGACAACCTTTCCTTGGTCCACACAGTATTGTTTTTCATGTTAATTATCTGTCACACTTAAAAACTGGGAGATGTCACATAAAAATCCAAAGTCCCAGCTTCACTTAAACCAAACAGATGTGAAAACTCTGGCAATAGCCACTGGAACGGGTATCCCAGGTTCTCCTCCCTCCACGCTCCCATTCCACTGTCTTATCCCTTTCCTGGCCCCTGTGAGCACCCGAGTGCATCCTGTGCACAGAAACGTGACTTCCCAGCGTCCCGGTGAGTGCAGTTACCATCCTGTCCGTCTCTGGGCTCGTGCTCCTCCCCTTCGTCTTCCTCGGAGCCGTCTCCGAACTCCTTCTCGTACCGCGCCTCCATCTCCCGGAGCTCCTTCTCCAGGTCGGCCAGTGCCATCCAGCTCTGCTCCTTGTACTGCTCGGCCAGTCTAGACACAAACAGCACAGTCTCCGCACTGCGCTCCCCGACCCTTCAGGCTCCGAGTCCATCCCCAGAGAGCTTCCTACCACCCCCACCCCACCCCCACACTGTCAGAGCTCACTAACTTCACACCTGCACCGAGTTAAAGGGCAAAGTCACTGGAAATCTGTTAGCTGTCCTGGTTGATTTTAATTGCTCGACTAGATAATGGGTTTTGTAACTCTTAGCAACTCATTAAATGGTTTCAAGTGATGTTAAGTTGTAAGTGCTAATTTTCAAAAGATGAGGGATGGGGCAGGACGAATTTTTAAGAAGTCATTTCTTTTAGAGAATGCTGTAATGCTCTGGACACAATGCTTTTACAGTAACTCAAAAACAACAACCCTTTAAAGGCACCAGAAGGACCTAGACAGCTGAGAGTACACCGACTAAGAGGCAGGCCTGGGCGGCGGTTAAAAGCAAGGCCCTGGTGACTCCCCGGGTCCAGCCCGCCTCTGCGATTCGCTGGCCGTGCGACCCTGGCCTGTCTGCCTCGCACCCGCGAAGGAACGAGGATACAAACCAGCACTTGCTCCCAGAACCGCTGGGAGAAAAGCCCGGAGCGGGGCCTTGTGCAGGGCGAGAGCCCGGGGCCTTAGTTACTATTAACTTCCACAGGCGTCTGGAAAGGTCTCAGGTATAAAGGGCCTCGAAGGACAACATCCAATTCAAACACCTTCTCACAGATGAAAAAGCACTGTGCAACGCCAGGATTTAAACGGTGAAGCCAAGATGCCTCAACCCGACGTGGAGGCACCTCCTGCTGTGGCCCCGGGCCCCCCAGGGCCCCGCACGGCCAGGCCCCGGCACGTACTTGGCCTGCTTCAGCTTCTGCTGCCGCCGCATCTCCTCAGCTTTGCGGGCCTTCTCGGCGTTCTGCTCCTCCACCAGCCGGCGATGCGCCTGCACCCTCTTGTCTCTCTTCCGAATGAAAGCCACCAGCTGGCGGACAAGCTCATTCTTCTCCTTCCTCGCCTTATCGCGAGTCTTCTTGTTTTCTTTCTCCATGGCGCGTTTCTCCCAGCGGTTGGAAGCCTGTCGGGTATCATATTCCTCTTTCCAAGCGAAGTTCTTCTGCGTGCAGAAGCTCTGCCAGTAGGCGTAGAAAGGGTGGACTACCTGGCGACAGAGAAAACAGGCAAAACGCTCGCCTCTATGTAGACTGGTTTCGGTCAGGCAGCAACGTTAGTGATGCAGAACATCTTTCCTATTTAAAACATTGCTATTAATCAAAGGCGAAGACAATCCTCTTAAGGCTTTAACAAAATCAATCACTATTCAGCATGAATTTAATGAGGAAATGAATGGGATGGAACCACAGTCAATTAGGAGGGAAAGGTCAAGAAAAGGGGAGGCTGCTGGGAAGAGAAAGGAAGCAAGTCACAGGATAGGAGCGGGAACTAGGATCCATTTTTACAAATAAACAACCAGGATGTGCGACGCACTGATCCACGCTAAAAGCGTACAACAGCCGTGCACACTCCTCACCGTGTCATAGTCGCTCTGGGAGTCCCCGAAGGTCGGGAAGTCCTCCGCATCCTCCTCCAGCACGGATTCCAGCTCTTCCTTCGCAATCATTTCAAACACATTCCGATACACCGCGTAAAAGCCCTAAAGCAGGCGACAGAAACACACATTCCCACACTTTATAGTCTAATCACAGAGTGAGATTTTAAAATGTAACGTGAAAAACTTTACTGCTGAAGGATGACAACCCCAAACTCTGTCCGTGTAAGTACATCTACGTTCCAATTGGAGGTTTTTAATATGCGGGTACTTTAATATGAAGGCAATGGTGGCTTTTTGTTTGTTTTCAGAATGAACAGTTTCACTTTCGATTACAGAATTCTCTGCATTTGAGAGTCTCACTTAAATGCTTGGTAAGAAATGGTAAGGGAGTCCACGCCTTACCTTCTCATCATCTCCATAGCCAGAGTAGCAGGTGACGGTGAAGAAGTGAAGCAAGTCTAAGCTGTCATCTTGATATTCCCCATCAAGCCCACCTTTGAGCAGAGCCTCTCTATGATTATCATACCTGAGCAGACGAAGAAATGAGCAGCGTCAGGGAAGGCGAAATGCATAAGAATTCAAAAGGACTTCTTACTCGGAAACAGCCAGAATGCTATTGCAGTCCATTTTAATGTGTCCAACCCACAACCAAAAAATTTTAAGAAAAAAATGTCAACATGAAAAGACAATTTATCATAAACTTGCTGGTTAAAACTCTGGCTAGCCCACTACCAGCATATATAGCACTAGCCAATGGGAACAAGGGACTGTCATGCGCCAGGGAATCTCCACGCCACTCCCCGCAGGTGGCTGCAGTCCCAGGAAAGAAACATTCCTGAGCAGGACGGGGTGGACATAATCTCGTCCACAGACTACTTACAGACGTGGGATCTGAGAATTTAGCAGCATGAACTGAAATCACTCTTATGTCTACGTAAACAATGGAGTAGCTTCACGCACATGCAATTACCCACAGAACAACTCCGTAAAGTTTGCTAACAGGAAGCTGAGGCTCAGGGACATTGAACAGCTTGGTGTCCACAATCATAAAGACTGTAAGCAGCAAAGCCAGACGTCAGAGCCAGGTCCGAGCACCGGGAGAACTCAGAGGGCAGTGCCGCCTGCACACAGCAGCAGAGGAGAAACATTAGGCCCCTCTCTGTGATTTCCATGTAAAAGGCGATTTTATAGGAACTTCCTTTACAGCCTTTCTCTCTGGAGAGCGGCCGTGGGCACACTGGCCCCGAGGACAGGCACAGAGCATGTGAACCACCCGGTCTGCGGATGAGCAGCAGGTCCTGCAGTTACAACAGGCTCAACACCTATCCCTCTGCGGCGAAAGTCCCAACACAGACACTGTTCGGATATGATATTCAATGACCAGGTCATCGTTAACAAAAGATGTAGAAGCTTAACTCGATTTCTTTATAGAGTATAATTGTAAGGAAAGTATTACAATTCTTGTATTAAAACACTGTACCTGTGTGTTAAAAAAACAAAACACTCTGATTTTATTTATTTTAAATGATGAGGGAGAGTTGTGTCCCACATATTTCTGCATTCACTGGTTTATTTCTGCATGTGCCCTGACCGGGGATTGAACCCACAACCTTGGTGTATCAGGATGATGCTTCAACCTACTGAGCAACCTGGCCAGGGCTGTACTGTTTTTGAAAGACAAGTCAGCATGCTTCCTTGTCTGACATCAGAAAACTGTCACACACCAAAGAGACACCATTTAATGAGAAGTCACTTCATATATCAAAGTTAAAACTATCTTCACTGCCAAGCTTTCTGCATCAGGAGCTATGAAATCAGACAGTTGGAGTAGGAATTCCCTCCTACTCAAATACTGCATTGTATATGAGTAGGTGACAGAAGTCTCAGAACACACCAAAAACCATTAACGATTTAAATGTTTTTAAAAACCCTCTACTGACAATTCTTCCCAACAACATACACGAGGACGAGAGGGACAGCGTGCTGCTCACCATGCTCTTTCCTGAGGGTCACTCAACACGTCATATGCTGCTTGGATTAATTTAAATTGTTCAGCTGCTTCTGCGGCGTTATCCAGATTTTTATCTGTGAAAATAAAGTCACAGAAATTCAGTCATCAAAAAAGTAGGACAAAATCTAAAATCACAAAGGCCAGAAACACATGAGGAGTGTGCAAAACAAAGGAAAACCAGGAAAAGGCAGAGATACTGGACGATGGTTAATAATCAGAACCTAAGTGTCTACTCGAGTAGAAAGCTCAGGCTTCCCTAAGCCTGGTGCCTCCCGCACTCACCCTGAGCCCTCACCCTGGGTCCACAGATGGAAAACCCTGAGTAGCGTGCACCTTCTTTTTAGGAGAAACAAAATATACATATATAATTGGTTAGGAAGAACTGCTATTATTTAATGCTAGGTTATACTTTCTGTTCACAGCCTGTTTGTCTTCCTGATTAACATATACAAAAATAAAGTTTTAATTAGCTATACTAGTCTTCTTAGCTGTGTTTCCTTAACCATGGAATTCAGAAAGCAACTTTGCCTCAAGATGGCAGCCACCTTCCAAGACGACCCCCAAGAACCCCCACCTCCTGGCATCGCACCGTGTGGTCCCCAGGGGTGGTGTGTCTGGCCGACAGCAGGCAGCAGTGTGAGCAGTGACATGGGGGATGGCACGGTATGGCGCTTCTGAGATGTTCTGATGAAAGACAGCAGTTTCCATCGTGGGCTCTCACTCCCTCTGGGCTCGCTGCCATGGCATGACGACACCCAGGTGGCGATGGAGAAGCCACGCGGTGAGAATGAGGCCTCTGGCCGTGGCCAGCAGTGACTGAGGCCTGCCAACACCACGTGAGCGAGCTTGAAAACAGGTGTCCCAGACAGTGAAGACACAGCCTCTTAAGAAACCCTGAGCCATAACCACCCAGCTAAGCTGTTCCCAGGCTCTGATCCTCAGAAGCTGTGTGAGTCCATCTGATGAATGTTTGCAGTGTTTGTTGTTTTAAGCCCTGAGTTTCTGGTAGTTTGTTACACAGCAATAGGTAACTAATATGCTCAGAAAGTAAACTATTTGAATCCAGAGCACACCAGAGTTCTTTAAGCTATAGCTCCATAGTTGCCCTCTAAGAGGCGAGAGGAAAATATGACCGATGTGTATGCCCTACAATAGTCTGGCAGCCTTAGGGCAAGGCATCCTGCCTCCTCCTCTCAGGTACCATTGCACGGATCCCACGTCCTTCAGGTGGTTGGTTGTCTGCTCAACAAGTAACAGTGACAACACTGTCTCAAGGCAGCAGTTGGCCATGGCTCTTTTTGCTAAGATGCTTTAGCACAAAAAGCTTTCAATATTATTTTAAAGCTAGAGTCCTGGTGCATGAATTCGTGCATGGGTGGAGTCCCTCAGCATGGCCAGCGATCGGGGCCAATTGGGGCCGTCTCGTCCAGTCCCGATCGGGGCCCCTTAGGGCCAACCAGCCGGGGGGGGGGGGGGGGGGGGGGCCACGGGAGATTGGCCAGCCACAAGAGATTGGCTGCGGGAGTGCACTGACCACCAGGGGGCAGCTCCTGCATTGAGCGTCTGCCCCCTGGTGGTCAGTACGTGTCATAGCTACTGGCTGGTCGTAACGTTCTCTTAGGCTTTTATATATATAGATCATGGTCCCTTAGAACTGAAAGGAGGACGAGAGTCCCCCTCCCTGTTTGTGAGCATACAATGCAGGTCTAAATCCATGTCCACAGTGCAAGCCCATCTGAAGCAATAAACATCTCTCGGGGCCGCAATGCTTACACTTGGACGCCAGCTGCATGGTCAGGAGGATGGAGCAGGTCTTGGAACGTTTCCTCAAGCAGCTGGAGCTATCAAGATGGGCCACCTCTGGATTCGTTGATATGTGAGATTAATAAATGGCTCTGGCTTAGCCACTGTAGGCAGCCTCCTGTCACCTGCAGCTAAACACAAGCCTGATATGCCTTGAGGGTGAGAGTCCAGCTAAAAATAGTCATGATTTCCAAGTCTTCCTCAAATCACTAATAAGAATCTTGTCAGATAAGTAAAAAGCACAGTTGAGATGGAGGCTGAGTGGCAGAACACGGCAGCAAAACAAAGCAGGTGACTGCTTGGGAGTGGAGGTGGGTGGCTCTTCTTCACCTTTTAATCAGCACCACACTGGGTTGTCCTGCTTCTTCCCACTCCCTTCTCTCCTCCCCCAAAGAAGTTTGAAGAAAGCTAAAGCGTTTAAATGCATAAAACCCACTAATGTACCACCTGAAAATAAGATCTAATCTCTCACTGAAACATCTTTCTTAAATAATTTTTTTTCAATCTGTCATATGGCTTTTTATTTCCGTTAAACATGCCTGACCTGGTTGACTAGCAGGTTGAGCTGAGATCCAAAAGCATGAGAGCGTGAAGTTAAAAAGCACTAATTTAAAAAATGGAAAGCCCACGTGATGTATTATTCACCAAGTGCAAAAAGCCACAGGCCTTGCGAATCCAGCCATCACAGTTTAAAAGGCATTCATTCTCACATCATTCTCTGTGCTTTTCTCTTCACCCACTATGCTTTTCCACTCCCTTCCAAGCCTTTATACAGTGCCTTCTGGAAAATTCCATGGACCGTGCCACTTAAGCCAGGCTCCCTGAGAAGGCTGCTTGCTTCCCTCTCAGACTCCTTCAGCCACACCCTTCACAGGGCAGGTTGTGCGAGAGCTGGCGTGACAAATAGCATTGCTTCCTGATCCATTCATTGGCCATCCCTTCTTCCCCTCCTGTCTGCTCCCCTCCCAACCACTGCGCTTACGCACGGAGAATCCTGGCACCTGGCTCAGCTTCCACCCCAGGTCCTGGTGGTCATCCTGAGGACTTAATGTCCCTTGGCCTCCAGTCTTGCCTGCTCCAACCTACTGTCCCCACGACAGCCAGCGAGATACTTGAAAAACGCAAACCTACCATCTCGCCCCTGCTCCCGGCACTTCACTGGCTTCCCAACGCTCTCAGGTTAAAATCCAATCCCTAGTCCAGTCCCCACGCCTTCAGGACCTGGCCCGACTCCCCTGGCCGTCCTGGACTCGGCCATGCTGGCTTTCTGCTGCCCCCTCCACCTGTCTTCTCTGTGTTCCCGCTAGGCCTCCACGGAGATGTCCATTCTAGGGAGGCCCATCTCTCCCACAAATACCAAAACCCAGTCCGGGCCGGTACCTGTGCTCAGGGGCACCTGTTATTTGCCTTCAGGCTGCCCTTACCTCACCGACTGACATCGCCCTTCTCCTCGCAGTGTCGCCCCGACGACCGCATGGGCCAGCAGGGCAGGGACCACTCCTGTCTCCACCCACTGAGCAAAACTGGCTAAACCAACCCATGTTTTCAGACTTTGGTCCAGCTGTCCACTGGGCCACGTGTGTCCACCGCGTGCTCTTCCCCATTCGGTTCAGCTCACCCTTCCCTGGGTCATCCTCGGGGACCCAGGCTCCTGCCAAGGGGAAGCCTCACAGCCCCTCAGGACCCAGGGGGGCTCCCTGGCCTCCTGCATTCCCGGGGGTCACCGGTTCGTCTATCAGTCCAATGGCCAATTCCGTGCGCTGTGCTGTTCTGCTTGCCCCGCATGTAACTCTTTTCTGCGTGTGAGGCATGTTTTCCCAGCAAGACGGAGGCATTTCAGAACCCAGTGACTTGCCCATCCCGGAGGCTAGAAACGTGCTTATTGATCAGTGCCGATAGGAAAGCCCCTTATCAGCCTGGAAATGCCGAGATCCCACTCCTGCCTGAGCTCCCCGGGCTGGGAGATCACCCGGCCACACCGTCACCCCGGCCGGGGCTACGGCATGAAAACCACGCCAATGAAGACACTTCTGGGTCAGATACAAACTTCACCGGCAGAGGGGTCCTGGCCTCGGCCTTGATTTCAAGGGGACGGGAGCCATCGTTACACTAAGTGGCAGGGACTCCGGGACCAGTTCAGGGAGGAGGAAAGCTCGAGGAACCTGGGCGCAGGGGACTCGGGGTCCCGGCGGAGGGGCCAGGGCCGCCTCACCCCGCCGCCCGGGGTCCGGGGTCCGGGGTCCGGGGTCCGCGAGGCGCTGGGAGGAGCCAGCGAAGTCCCCGGGGCGCGGTCTCCCCACCCAGCGGCCATAGGGGCTCTGGGCACCGGCGGGGTGGCGCCTGGAAGGGACGGGGTGCCGGAGCTCGAGCGCAGCCTGGGTGGAGGGCTGCGTTCACCGGGGGCGGGGGTGGGGGGGCCGGCGCAGGGGCCACGGGCCGGCGCAGGGGCCACCGGCCGGGCACCGGTGTCTCGGGCACGGGGTCCAGGGCGAAGGGAGTTACAGGGCGGGACGGCGGAGTTACCCGGGTGCCATTTCAGGGCCAGCTTCCGATAGGCCTTCCTGAGCTCCTCCTCGCTGGCGTCGCGCCGCACCCCCAGCGCCTCGTAGTGACACTTCATCGCCCGCGCGGGCGGGGGGCCGGGGCCGGGGCCGGGGCCCGGGGCGGGGCAGGGACCCGGGCCCGGGCTGCAGTGGTGGTGGCAGCACTGACTGTCCGGACTGTCCTCTCTCGCGGCGGGAGCCGGACGCCAGCACCGGGCCAGCCAGCGAGCGCGGCGGCGCGGGGCGGCGGAGGCGCGTGGCCGGGTCGGGCGGCGCGGGCTGCGGCACGCGGATGCGCGGAGGGGGCGGCGCCGGCGGCCGCGGCTCCGCATGGGAGGAGGGCGGGCTCTGCGCCGGAAAAAGCTGGGGGAAGGAGGCGGGGCCTCGGCGCGGAGGCGGTGGGGAGGCGGGGCCTCCGCGAGGAGGCGGGGCCACGGCGGGCGGGAGGCGGGGCCACGTGGCTGTCATTGTGAGGGGCACAGAGGGCGGTCAGTATGAGTGGCACTAACTGGGCGGCCGTCCTGGGGGTGAAATGGGTGGAAGAAAACTGGAAAACATCTGGTTGTGGTTCTGATGATAATTTCTTAACTGAGCCCCGTTTTTACAGATGAGGCGACTCATGCCGGAAGTAATCCAGTAGTTTGCTCAAGCCTCCACAACTAACCAATGCCAGAATTCGGTTGGACGGAACAATTAAAAAACACCAGTTTTTTAACTCTTCCACTCTCTTCAGCTGCCATTTAATGAGACCACTATTTCCCATTTTGACCAATAGGCATAGGAATAACATCAAATAAGATAACTTAAACTAAATTTAAGAGAGAAGTATCACTTTTTTAAAATAACATACTAAATGTTTAACCACCAATATGGATGAAATTGTACCGACCCCCCATCCATCACTCCTTTCTAGCTAGCCTCTAAACCACATTTCCAAGATTGGTTTAGGTTAAGAATTGCAGTTAAAGCATAGTATTTAACTAGGTCTTCCTGATCTAACAGATACATTGTATTACAGGATGGAAGATCTGTACAACTGTTCCAAACAATTTGGTAAGGTGTCAAAATAGTAACCTAATTCTCATTAAAATGCACCAACACAGCAACATATTTCACTGTAATGTGGAATGTTCACATACATCAGCTACTAGTAGGCTTTATTTGTAACTCACGTATCGTTAGAAAAGGGTGGGCTCCCCGACACTTATTGTAAAGTTGGGGTGCTGAAAGTTTAGGAAGATATATCCTGCTCCCTGCACAATCAAAACAAACCAACTCTAAACTTCACCAAGTTTATCCACACAGCACGATCCAATCAAACCTCTAACTTGTGCACTTGCCTGCTTTCCAAAGAAAGAAAGTACTATACAACCTTGGTTTTTAAATTGCTAGTGCATAGTGCCGGAAGCCGGTCCATCCTTGCTGCTTGACACAGTCGCTGCAGGAAAGAAACATCTGCACAGCATATGTTTCAAGGGACCTGGCGTATATAGCATACTGTTCTTAATATGTTTGCTCCCCTTAGCGCTGTGTTTTAACCAAGGTCACCTCTCCGAGAAAGGTTGTTTCCCCAGGTAGGGATTTTTCCCTGAAGTCAGGGAGGGGATAAAACTCCTTAACTAAGTGCCAGGCGGGTAGTTAATCACTTTAACTACAAACAATCATGCTTAAGCTACATAATCTTTACTACCTGGAATGGAGATGAGAAAAGCCCTAACCTTTGCAATAGAAATTGACAGGATTAAAATCAACTGGTATAAATACGGATGTAACAAGACAATAAACACCAGAACTTCGCTGGAGATCCTGGACAGAACTTGGCTGGAGATCCTGGCTAGAGATCCTGGCTAGGCTGCTGATCAACTGAACGCTGTCTCCGTGTCATTCCTTCTTTGCCGACTCCGTCCACACCTTTGGGGACCCCTGGACCTGCTGGGGTTGGACCCCAGCAGCATAGGAATTGAGAAGTTTGAATGCAGGGAGAAATGGGAACATTCCCCCCTCTGAGAATGGAATTGTGTGTTGGGGGTGTGTGGGGAGGGAGTAACAAAGGACTTTTTTCTTCAACTACATCTTATTTTGCTTACAACCTCTGAGTCCCTTGCCTTTTTCCTTAAAGGGATCTATTTTTGCCTATAACATTACATAGAAAATTCAACTATTACACTAGACATAAACTTCAGTCTAAAGGAATGTCTTTATTAAATGGGTTGGCTTCTAAATGAACGTGGACTTGGGCGATGAGGAATTCTCAACCAAATGAGGTATTCATATAAATGACTGAAAGGGAAATTTGGCAAAAGAAAAATGTGGAAACTGATAAAGTTATTAAATTGGAAAGCCCACTGAAAACTCTGCAACACACACATCAAAAAGTATTAAGTACTCAAACTCACATCTTATGTTCATAACCTGTAATTAACTTCTTGAGATGTGGGTGTTTTTAAAAAAAATCCTGAATACAGTTATTTTCAGACAAGTCCAGATTTATCAAGATAACCTGACCTGAATTACCTACATAATTTAGAAGACTTCAAGTAGCCTCATCATTTAGATTACTTTCAGATCAAGTAGCCTAATTATACACTCAGGAAGGCGTTTCTTAGTCGAAAACTAAGAGAAAATGAAATGAGGAAAAATTTATCATCCTGCCCATATATTTAAAAAAACAAAATTAAACTACAAATGAACCAGGAAAGACATCTCGAATGAACTTACTATATAAGAGCTCTTACAAATTAGTAAAAAATAACCAACACCCCAAAAGGAGATGTCATAAAAGAAAACCAACACCTAACCTCACCCCCCCCCCCCCAAAAATAGTATTACTTTTTAACTATCCAATAAGCAAAGATTATTTCACCATTGCAAAGGTACAAGGAAATGAATGCTCTAACTTCTGGTGAGGTATATTTAGGGAGGCAATCAGAATGTTTTAGTGTTCTGACCCGAGTCCTATTACTTACAGGAACCCACAAATGTACAAAATAATTTGTGTATACTGCACAAATGTTTACTGCAAGCACCTCTACAAGAAAATATATAACTGAAATACTTAATAACAATAAAAAACTGATATATGATAGAGTGGAATAC
Organism: Myotis daubentonii; assembly: GCF_963259705.1. Taxonomy (NCBI): domain Eukaryota; kingdom Metazoa; phylum Chordata; class Mammalia; order Chiroptera; family Vespertilionidae; genus Myotis; species Myotis daubentonii. The sequence continues at coordinate 112,039,261 of NC_081843.1, forward strand.
TGTACAATCAGTAACCATATTGTAGAACACGACATGGGAAAATGATTGTGAAATAAAGTGGATGACAGACCACCACATGCATGACCCAATTTTATTAGTTACTAGTATGTAGTATATATACTACTGCTGAGGATATATATATATCCTTTTTGCTGCAAATCATTCATAAAGAGATTAATTCAAATATTCTAGTACCTTCTAACAACTGCCTTGTATTTCTTCCTTTTACTATCAATAATTTATACCCACTGCTTCTAAAATGTTTGTAATTTACAAAATGCTTTCAATGCAAGTAATTTTTATTGTACCTTTTTGAGATGAGAAAACAAGATCAGAGGTTGGCTTGTCCAAGGCTCATTAACTGGTGACTCAGAGACTCAAACCTCGTAAGATGCTCTCTTTCCTCCTGGTCAACCCTTCTTCACCATCGGAAATGACTCTCAAAGCGCCTAATGCTTTGTTTTACTAGTAATCACCCAATAAATTTAAATTCCAGCTTTGCTAAACCAAAAAAAAAAAAGTTTTTTTAATCCAAGAGGGCAGGCCTAACCCTTAAGTGCTCTAAATTTTTAGTAATACCAAATAAGCTTTGAACAGAAATTGAGTTCTAGGGATATTTTATTTAGAAAAAGATACTCCCAAAGCCACAAGATTTTAATTTTTTCTTTTAAATGCCACACTAATTAGATGTAAGATAGTCCTGAATAATAAAAGTATTTACACATTGAATACAAAATAATATAAAATAACTGAAAAATTAGTTATCCAGTGATTCATTTTGCATTTCCACTGTTCACCTTCTGTTTCATTTTTCTTTGTCTTTTGTAAACCCTTTTCTTTCTTGCCTTCAAATCAACTTTTGGCTCTGGTTTTATCCACTGTATTTCTATAGGTTTTTCCTCAGCTGGTGTAACAAAAACATCTGCAGTGGGATCATGTGGAAGAATAGTCTTTGGTTCTTTCTTTCTCAGTTTTTGTGCCTCTTTAACCTGCTGTTTCTCCTTATATTTTGCAGCTGTGATGGATCTTATGACACGCCGATGCTAGAAACAAACAAAAAAACACATTAGATGTTTTTGAAATATGAATAAACATTTTACATATGGTAGCAAGAACATAAACTTAGGACCTATTTCCCTTAAATCCTGGGAGCAATTTAAAAAAAAACAAACAAAAAAGTAATTTGCAAGACTGTATGCAACAAAACCCAAAGTCAGTTTCACAGTTAACAGAATAGTAATTACCTGACAAAAATTCTTTGGGCCAGACTTTTGGAACATGGAAGACCACTAAACAAAAACAGCTTACCATGTTTGGTGACTGGTAGTGAGGATTTTCATATAAAGTTGGTCCTCCAAAACTTCCCTGGAAAATCTTTATGAGATTTAAGACAAAGCGAGGTCCTATTTCTACAAGAGCAGCATCTTCTTCTATGATCTTTAATAAAAAGAAAACATTTCATTTTGGTTTGGATATACTATTCCTAAAAGGTATATTGATTATAACCTCACTACAATAAGCCTAAAAAACTGAAAATAAAATTAAGGTAGAGGTGAAACCCGGCAAGTGCCAAACCATCAGCATTTCTTGAAATATATTAGTTATAGTAGTTATCAGGAAAAAATATAGAGGCTTTTAAGTATTCTTTTAAAACTGAGTAATTTAAATTTGGTTCATATCCTGCTTCTCACAATGCATGCATCCTTGAAAACCACTGGTTAAATGTTTTTAAAACTGCGGTTACTGTAACAACATGTATTGAAGCACACTACAGGGGACCCTTTAAAAATTGTAATCAATTCCTAAGTTTTTATAAACCTAATCAAATGAAGTTAAAGGTATATAAAAGTATAGTACAGGGTCAAATTTATTTCTGAATGGCTACTGATTGAGGCCACTTCTGAACTACAAATATTAACACTGTGTATTGTTTCAGATATGGCTGCCCTCAGAGGTTAGGGAGTTGAGCTCCCTTTGCAAGATACCCGGTGTAACAACCCATGAAGAGCCCAGTCTGCTTCACATGCTGCCTGGAACCTTGGATGTTTTTCCACCTCCCCACCTCTCTGCAGATTTATTATCCTGCCAAATTCCTTCTTCAAGATTTTCAGAATCACCTCTCCTCCTGAATGAGTCACAGTGTGACTCACCTAATAGGTCTCATTAAATGCCTTCTATAGAGGTTGTTTTTCTAAGTTTTAACCCTACCCCACGGAGGTTCTAACTCCGCTTACATTTTACAGTGTCCTTTATAGCACCTAGCACAAATTTAGAACTCAGTTGCTTCATGGATCTTCAGACTATCTCCTTTTAAAAAAAACTAAGTATATGGTCAATATGTAGTGGTATTGTTTGTCCTAATTTATTTCAAAATATAATTAAAAATTAATTAAAGCTAACCTGAAAGTTCCGAAACCATATCCTATTATCCAAAACAGTGAAAGTAAATACGTGGTCCACAAATGGTTGGCTTTTGGGATGGTAGCGTGGTGTACTAAAGATCTAGGGGGGAAAAAGAGTATGTTAGTTCCTTACTCTACGATACAACCCGTTTTAGTTTTAGATCGCTGAGTTAAGAAAAAGTCCAAAGGAAGATACCGATATATAAAATATTAGCAAAGGTACTTTCTACTTACCTGAATTAAGAGTTCTTTTAGCAAAGCATAATGTGGTGATTCATCAAAAGCCTGTAAAAATAAAGTGAGCATATTAATTGTCAATAGCAAAGTGCTTTGTTTAAAACTATTTTATGTTCACTAAACTGACTTATACAACTAACTATACCCTCGAGAAACCACCATGCAGAGTAAAAAGTTAGACTTCTTACACTAACTGCAAAACTTACAGGGTCAAAAGACAAAAGGGGCCGAGAACCTTTCAAACAGTTTCCAGTCATCTTTAGTTCAGCGAGGGTATGAACTAGAAAAGATTATATTAACAAGAAAAATAGTTATAATTTTAGCACAATTATTCCAAACGTTTTTCAATGTTCTCATAAAATTTTAAACTGAGTCAACTTACTATTTTGAACTAGGAATTTAGCAGATGGTCCATGAGGTGAATTTGAAAGCCTGAAAAATAGGAAGAAAGCCTTTTAGTTAGAATCTCAAACGTAGCAAATGTTTACTTTGTATTTATAGTTAAAAAGATACTATAATGTGCTCATAACATTCATACATTTAATTTTTTTGAAGGTTTCAACTTTTGTGAAATGAGTTCACTTCATCCCCTGGCCCTGTCTTTTTACAAAAAAAAAAAAAAAAAAAAAAAAAGAGCCTGAAAGGCGTCTGTAAGAGGTACAAAGAATAAATCCATTTAAAGAACAAGTTCCACACCAATCTTACTTAATACATTCTCTTACCACATATAGAGATCTTGTTTCTTCTTAGCTTCAAAATAGATACATTTATTGCAGTTTTTCATCTCACAAACCTAAATGGAGCAAAGTATAAAGAAATGAAGTAGGTAAAATGAGATCTACAGCAACTCAATGCATTGAATACCAATATTCTTCCAAAAAACTTAAGCAAATTAATGAGCTACAAAAGTCTAAATCTAGTAATTGTATTTACTCACAAAAAGAAACCTTTCCAATTCCTCTGGGTGCTCTGCCCAAGGTAAACTCGATTCTCTGCCTGCCTCTGGTGTAAACATCTCCTCTTTGGGGCCTCACTCTGACTGCTGGGAACCGCTTCTCTGACCAGTCATGTACAAGCTACAAAGACTGAAAACAGATGCCCGAGGGGTAGTGCACACTATAATGAGCCTCACTACTCGTAGGAAAATACAGTCCTTACGGAACCAAACACATACTTTGTAACGGTAATTCTGACTTTTAACTCTTTCATTTTTTTAATTTTAAGATCAAGAAACTTAGGTTTTTTTCTTCTTCATTTATACTATCATTTCTGTGGTTCGGTCCTGTAAAATCACTCAGGGATTGGTGAAAAACAGAAATGTACAAACCCTATTTTAATCTGAATTAAACCTCAACATCTTGAAGGTTTACAAAGTCACACTTGAGAAATATACAAACGCAAACAGGAATAAAGTCCTGTAGTATTGTAGTAATTCATAAACTACCTGGTACCTGATGTAGTATTCATAAACTCTAAACTTTAAACCTAACAACTTAGAAAGTTCATAGGTCCAATGCTTTTCTTTCTGGTCCTGGAATGAACCCAGCAACACTACGTTGACCATTTCCCAGTCCAGCCTGAGCTGTGGGAAACCCAGGCCCTGCTTTAGTCTCCTGCGTTCACCACTATTCTAAGGCTCTGCATGGCCTGCCGCCCCCATAGCAGGCAGCTCCACGGTGACAAGGGGCTGCTCTGCAGACACTGTTTCCACAGCACCTAATGCCATGACCTCGCACAGGTTCAAAAACGTGTGCTCAATGGATCAAAAACCTAACAGCTAAAGAAAAGTATCTTTAAAAAATTCTTCTAAGTTTTAACCTCATTACTACTTTGTAGTATCTTAAGAGCAAGTACGACATACATCACTCTACTTAACACATTTCGTACTGCTCAGGAGTTTTCTCGTGTTTCCCGCGCCATCTGTTAAGGACCGCTCACGAGTGTTCTCGTTTTTCACGCCCATGGAAAAAGGAGCGAATTTAGATACTTATGTAAATTTTGTTTGGTCCCTCTTCATAGAGGAAAATGCTTGACGCAGTACCATACGCTAAAAAAGTACTAGGAACTTTAATTGTTTAATTGTTTTTGTAAATAAAAATGTTATAATTATTGAAAAACAACACCTAAAGCGCAGAATGATGATTTAAATAACGTGCAGTTTGCCCCAAAACGTGCGGTCCCTGGCGTTTGTCTTGGAGATTTCTATGCAGTACGCAATGTGTTAACACTGGCAAAAAGCTTTCTACAATGTGGGGTTTTAAAAATACTTTTATTTTATCTTATACATGTTGACTGATAATTCTGTATGTGTACCCAAGTATGATAAAGAGAAGAATGACCAAGAAATAATACAGAAGCACTAAACTATAAGACGTAGACAGTGAGTACTATTAACAATGTAGAACAGTGATGGCGAACCTATGACACGCGTGTCAGAGGTGACACACGAACTCATTTTTTTGGTTGATTTTTCTTTGTTAAATGGCATTTAAATATATAAAACAAATTTCAAAAATATAAATTTTTCAAATTCCTGACAAAATGTTAACTGGAAAAATCTTGGCACTGAAAAAATATTTTTACTAAGGTTGCAAATATCAAAAAATTTCTGTATGTGACACAGCACCAGAGTTAATTAAGTTAGGGTTTTTCAAAATGCTGACACGCCGAGCTCAAAAGGTTCGCCATCACTGATGTAGAAGGTAGATTATTGAAGATTTAATAAAATCTGAGTATCTTTTATAAAGCAATGTAAAAAAGTCATTGAATAATTGACTTCCTAAATATAGTGTTCCCAGCATATTTTACTTTAATTACTTTCTAAAATTACCTCATTAATCACAAATAACTTATCTTTACGATCCATTTTAGTATCTATAAAAAGAAAAAAGAAAAAGAAAGTAAATACAAGGTTTCTAAGCACCTTCAATCAAATCACACATGCTTTCTAGAAAATTATTTCTAAAGTGTTTTTGTAATCTTTACTTTAATGCAATTTTGTCAATATTCAACATGATTAGATCTGAAAACACATGACCTCTTGAAAATCTTGATTCTTTTTAAATGTGAAAATGAGTAATGAGCCCTGGCCAGGTGGCTGGATTGGCTGGAATGTCATCCTGTGCACCAAAAGGCAATGTGTTTGACTCAGGCTCAGGGCCCATGCAGGAGGCAACCACGTGATGTTTATCTCTCACATCAATGTCTCTCTCTCTCTCTCTCTCTCTCTCTCTCTTTCATTTCTCTCTTAAAAAAGTAAAAAAATTCTCACAACTGAACACCATGTTCTAGGACTCCAGTTTACAAAACACTTGAACTAAAATTTGAAGTAATGAAAATTTCTTTTAAATATGAATCACAGTTGCTAAAGGAAACTAGTAAAACAAAGAATTTCAAATTATCACAGGAAAAAAGAAAACCGATATAAATTAAAATTTTTTCTTATTACTGTCAGAGATCTGAAGATGTAGTAGCAGACCCGAGTTCAAGTTTAGGAAACACTAATTAGTAAAGAAAGACCTAAGTTACTATCTAGGATCAACACAGACACAGAAATAGCTCCATGATGGCACTGGCCACAGCTCCAAACTTAAAGCTAGATGTTCTTCACCTGCCGGACACCGAGGGGGAGGAGGAGTCCCACCTAAAGGTGCCTGAAATCCTGCTCCAGGTCCATTAATCTGTAGATGGGGACAGTTGTTGTTGTTTGTAACTTAACGCAGAAAGCAACACAGGCAGTCCTGAGTCATTTAAAGGACAAGCCAGGACGGCTGAGAGCATTACTATGGAGGCATTTCTTCTGGACCTTCAGGAATGTTCCAGGAATCAGGATCTTTGCTTAAGAAAGTGAAGCGAATCTAAAATAATAAAAGCGTAATATGCTCATTAGACCAAATGTCCTTCCTTCGTGACAACAGCAGCGGGCGGGCGGCACAGTGGGCAGGGGCCGCGGCAGAGGCGGCAGACGCCCCCGGTGGTGGCAGGAGGGGGCCAGGGGGGTCCAGGGGGGCCCAGGCCCTTGCAAGAATTTCGTGCTTCGGGCCTCTAGTGTTCAATAAAGTTTGCAAAGAATTCCTGACAAAATGTTAACTGGAAAAATCTTGGCACTGAAAAAGATATACTTTTGAGAAAAGTGTACTGGTTCTTGACCTCACAAGATTGAAAAACTGATGTGTGACTTGAACTGGAAATATATAAATATGCACTTTTATGAACATAAAATTATAAGTATAACATAAAGGCACCTGCTTTAGAATGAGGCATCAACATTCTTAAGTCTTGCATTAAATGTCTTGTTCTGAAATTTATTCCTCTGGAAGAAAAGATGAGAATCCGTTCCTTATTTTTCCACTTGCCCTAAAGAAAAATAAAATGTTAAAAGATTTTTAAATCTCAGAGTGAGCCTACTTTGTTTGTTTGTTTAAAGCTTCCAAGTAGCAAGCCAACAAGCCTGACCAAAACTTTAATTCAATCTCTCAGTAGCATTCAGACCTCAACTGCCACCCAGAAATCCTCTCCTTGGCTTCCTTCCTTTGTTTTCCTTCAGTGTCTAAAATTCCTCCTCCTCGCCGAAACCGGTTTGGCTCAGTGGACAGAGCGTCAGCCTGCGGACTGAAGGGTCCCAGGTTCGATTCTGGTCAAGGGCATGTACCTGGGTTGCGGGCACATCTCCAGTGGGAGGTGTGCAGGAGGCAGCTGATCAATGTTTCTCTCTCATCGATGTTTCTAACTCTCTCTCCCCCTTCCTCTCTGTAAAAAATCAGTAAAATATATATTTAAATAAAAAATAAAAACAGCCCTTCTCACCCATTACATTTGTTAAAAAAAAAAAAAATTCCTCCTCCTGACTCTACAGATTCTTTCTTAGCTTCTTTTACTTCTGTCTCCCCAGGAGATTTCTCATAATCATTCCCATAGCATGAGCTGTCAACTCTACAAAAGGGTAAAGAACTCCGTCCAGTCCTACTAATCTCAAACTCAATTCTAGAATGCTAACTCTCAGATCTGGTCAATTCCCCTGTTCTTCCTTTTTCTGATATGTCACCACCATCTCAGTCCCCCAGGCTTTGAATCTTCCTTGCCCTTACTCTTTCACCCCAGAAGCACTAGTAAATGCTGTCAATTTCCTTTGCAACAGCTCTTAACCCTTTCCCTCACTCACTGCACTCCTTCAGGCCCTCATAGCCCTTCCTACTGCCAATCTCCTAACTGGCTAGCCTTCCTGGCCAGGAGCCCCATGCTGACGTGGCTGACAGCACCAGCTTAACCTTAAAGCTCAGCTCCATCATCCTACCTCCTAGGTTTTTCTAGACAAAGTCCAAAATGGCATAGCTTTCCAGTGGATTCTAAAACACATTTATATTTTCACCTCATATTGTCCCAAATCAACCCTACACTTTAGCCAATCGGGCTCTACATTTTTTTTTTTTTTTTTTGAGAGTGCGCTTATTACAGCTGTGGAGTAAAAGAAGGAAGCCTTAAGGTAGACGAAGCTCCGGGAGAGAGACTAGGTGGAAAAGCTTTGGCTCTCAAGAAACATTACGGGAAAATACGAGCCGAGGTGGGGCTATGTGAGCTCACAGCCAGAGTCAGAGAAGGGCCTTGAGACAGGTTCCGGGGTTGGCCCGGATGAGCTGTTGCTGCCCACTGCGCCCCTGGTTCAAGTCCCAGGGGGTCCCTGACAGTTCAGGGGAGGGCAGGGGAGGGGAGGGGAGGGGAGGGCAGGGGAGGGCAGGGGAGGGGAGGGCAGGGGAGGGGAGGGCAGGGGAGGGGAGGGGAGGGGAGGGGAGGGGAGTGCTCCTGGAGAAAGAGCACCTGGGTTAGTTGTTTTAATTCTCAGCGTTTCCCACACTTCAACACCCCTGATCAGTTTTCTCTTTCTCTCCCTTGTATAGTTCCCTCTCATTTCTGAATATCAGAGTTCTGCCCTTACTTTGAGATCCAGCTCAAAGGCTAAATAATTCCTTTACGATCTCTTACCCTATATCATCCTCGGGTAAAAGTAACCTCTATCGTCTGTCCTTCAACGGCATTTTTCAAATCAAAACTCATTGATATCAGATCACTGCGACTATCATATTCTTTCTTGGTCCTTAAGGAAGAATGAGAGCACTAACATTTACTGAAAATATACTACATTCTTCACAACAAAAAAGGCGATCACATTTCCTTCCTCTGAATAGGCAGATGAGAAAAAGAGCCCGCGATTTCACTGTTAATGACAAGGCTAGAATGTAAACTCATTTCATGTCATTCCCCGGAGCTAACTCCCTCCGCAGTGCCTGCCCCTGCAGCACAGAGGGCCACCCACTCACCACTGATTAGGGGCTCATCACAGGACCGCTTGGAACTCATTACTCTTTAGGGTGCACGCTAAGCTGGGGGGCACGGGAATTAACCAATCAAAGCACTTCCTGTCTGCACAGTCTGCGATCTAGCGGCTCGCTTCCTTTAGAATAAAAACCACCAACTCAAATGAATTCTGTCGTGGGTCTCTGTCTAAACTCCAACGTTTCGGGGGGAAAGGAAGAGGTCGCGGTCCAGCGCTGCCATCCCAAGGCCGGGAACCCGACTCCGCACAGCGCCCGGCCCGCTGGCTGTTGATAAGTAAACCCCACCTTCCACCCTCGCTTCCGCCGGTTACCCCTCGAGTTACACACCCGACAGGTCGGCGCCGGCCGGGGCAACGCTGGTCCGAGCATCGTCCCGACCCCGAAGGGGTGGCGGCTCCCTTCCTGACGCGGAGCCATAAGGGGCAACGGGTCTATGTTTCCCTCACATCGCTGTTCCTCTCTCTCCCTAAAAACCGACAAACATCCTCGGGTGAGGATTTAAAAAAAACAACGAAGTCCCAGCCCCAAGGACAGTCCTTTTCAAAGCACCACATGAGCTTCCGGACCCCAGCCGCTGGCGATGGCAGAACACGGGAAGACTAGTTACTGCTCAGGGATACGGCCAACATCTCGAAACAACTCTAAGGGGGGCGGGGGGACTAGGAAACAGAACCGGAACCGAGTGCTCCCGAAGTCGTCAATTTCCCGCGGCCCCGTAAGAGCTCGGAAACGCGCACGGTCGCTCGGCCGGACGCCTCCCGGGGGCAGCCTCGTGCACGAGGGTCAGATGGGAACGCGGTGGCCGGTGCGGCCGGGAGAGCTGACACCCAGCTCCCGCAACACAGAGCCACTCGGCCGTGGCTGGGTCGGTGACCCCCGGGGAAGATGCCGGCCGCCGGGGAAACCCGGGGGCAGCCCTCTACCTTGCAAACGGGGCCTGGGATGCGATTCCTGTCTTCTTCCTCCGCTTCCTCTGCCTTGTCGCGCGGCTTCGCTGGAGGCCTGGCATCTTTTCCGTTCTTTCTCGGCCTCTTCGCCGGGACCGCCAGGCCTCCACGCCGCTTCCTCTTGGTGGCCGCCATCTTGCCGCGCCGCCCCCGCTCTGGGCCTTCCTTCCGGCAGTGCCGCTCGCGCCCCTTTCCCGTCTCTATGGTCCCGCGCGCTCGGCGCTGGGTCCTCCGCCAGCCTTTGGCGCCCTCTTCCGGTCGCCTCTCTAGGCCGCGCCCAGCTCTATGGTGACGGTGGCCGAGACGGCCCGGCGGTCTGAAAGCTGTGGCGGGAGCGGGTCCACTTCCTCCCCGTTTCCCCGGGAGCTGCACCTCGCCTACCCGGTGACCTGGGAAAGGCTCCCAGGCGTCCGGACCCCACCGCTAAGGTACGGGTTTCCGCGCCTGGGACCCGGGGATCCCGGGGCCAGTGAGCAGATGCCCCGGTCCCCTCCATCCCCCCGCGGCGGGCTGGGGAGTCGAGTTGCCTGGGACTCAAGGGGGGGTCCTCTGAGAAATCGGGGCCCGTCGCCGGGCTCCGGGCAGCTCACACCAACTCGGTGGGGATCCTTGGCCCCGGTTCGACGTGGCGAACCTGGCCGTAAGAGTTGTTACCTTACCGGTTACCTGTTTTCCCGATTCCCAACTTTTCGTGTATTAATGTCCTCTTACCAGAGACCAGGGAGCCGTCCGGCACTTCCCCCCAGTCACAGTGGCGGTGGGGTGGCAGGGATGGGGTGCAGCCCCCCCGCCCCCGGCGCAGCGGCGGCCGCGGGGGGTCGCGCCGGCGTTGACGGGTCTTGCGGGCCCCCCAGGTGCTGCGGGCCCCCGGGAGCAGGTGCGGGAGCCGGTGCGGCGCCGGACGATGCCCCTCGTCAGCCAGCGGGTCCCCGACGACGGCGGCTGCAGCCTGGTGGCCAGCCTGGACAACGTGAGGAACCTCTCCACGGTCCTGAAGGCCATTCATTTCCGGGATCACGCCACCTGTTTCGCCACCAAAAATGGCATCAAGGTGACGGTGGAAAATGCGAAGTGCGTGCAGGCGAATGCGTTCATCCAGGTGGGTCCGGGGCCAGCCCCGAGCCGGTGCCGTGGATACGCCGCGCCCAGATCAATGAACCCCAAGGCTCTGGCGGGCGTCATTGAAGCTGGAAAACAGCAGGGCGTTTGTTGGGCGTTTTTGTTTTTTTCTCTCCGTTACAAATTCTTTCCCCCGTGTTTGACAGAGATAATGGTTAAAGCTAATAACGCCCACGATTTATTAAGAGTCCACGCACTCTTGTGAGTGTTTTCTATATTGAACTCGTCCAATCCTGGCAATGGTCCTGTGAGGTGGGCTGCTATTCCCATGTTACGTATGTGGACACTGAGGACAGTCCCGGAGCTTGCAGGCGGCTGAGTTGGGATGGGAACCCAGAACACTTGTTTGCAGAGTGTGTGCTCTGTACCACTAGTTCCCTTATTAAAAACTAGTTTTCCTTTTCATTGGTTATCATGTAACGTATTTGTTCTTACAATGTTGCATCTGTATGGCTCAGATTTCAGATTTAATTGAGCGTGTTTTGGAACACCTCAGTGCATAGTATGACTTCAGGGATAAATGAGACATGGTTCTTGCTCTCAAAAGAAATTGAAAACTGTTACCCATGCATGATCAGATTGTTTGGCAACTTTCCAGGTGACCTTAGCCGTATTGATGGCTCCAAAAAGAAGACTGGAGAATCATGTGGGGGATAGTTTAAATCCAAGAAACTAGATGAAGTGTTGCATGGACCTAAATCCCTGTTATACCGTTAACTATTGACTAGTGTTATTCTTTTATTTTTATTTTATTTTTAAATAAATCTACTTTTCTTTTTTTAATATATTTTATTGATTTTTTACAGAGAGGAAGGGAGAGGGATAGAGAGTTAGAAACATCAATGAGAGAGAAACATCGATCAGCTGCCTCCTGCACGCCCCCCACTGGGTATGTGCCTGCAACCAAGGTATATGCCCTTGACTGGAATCGAACCTGGGTCTCTCGAGTCCGCAGGCTGACGCTCTATCCACTGAGCCAAACCGGTTAGGGCTATTCTTTTTTTTTTTTTTTTTTAAATATATTTTTATTGATTTCAGAGAAGAAGGGAGCGGGAAAGAGAGATAGAAACATCAATGATGAGAATCATTGATTGGCTGCCTCTTGCACGCCCCCCGCTGGGGATCCAGCCCACAACCCAGGCATGTGAGGTTAACTGGAATCGAACCCAGGGCCCTTCAGTTTGCAGGCTGATGCTCTATCCACTGAGCCAAACCAGCTAGGGCTTGACTAATGTTATTCTAATGGATGATAGTTGAAAAAGCTTAAGATGTGTTGATTGATAATCAGAAATTATTTTCATGGGGTTAGCATAATATTTTTTAAAAAACATTAAAGTGAAATCTAGAACCTTATGTGAGGTCTCATTCTTAAGTATACTTATTTTTCCATGTTTACTTTTTTTCATAGGCTGGAATATTTCAAGAGTTTAAAGTTCAGGAAGAGCCTGTTACTTTCCGAATTAATTTAACTGTCCTTTTAGACTGCTTATCTATTTTTGGATCAAGTCCTATGCCAGGTGAACCATTTAATTATCATTATAATAATTAACTATTTTTCTGGACATAGAATGGCCAGGAAACGTTATTAGAATATAAGTACATAGGGGCCTTGACTTACGAGTTTAGTTTGTTCGGAGACCGAGCTTGTTAAGGAGCTCGTTAACTCAAATTACTCTATCAACTCAATGCAAAAAATCTGCGGAGAGACAGCTGGTATCTCAAAAAGCTCGTTAGTTGGGACACTCGTAAGTCAAGGCCCCACTGTACTTGTAGGGAGCGGCTATATGGTCAAGCCTGGGACTGACCTGTTGCAGGGCCACAAACAAGACCCAGTTTAGAGGGCTCTGGCTTAACCTTCTAGTCCTCTTTAGTTCCTTCCTAGGTAGCTAATGGGCTGTGGGAGGTGTAGCAAGTGCTGCCAAAACAAGTGAAACTCACAAAAACATTGTAAACTGTGTTGACCAGTTCCCTTGTTTTGCTTTGTGTGCTCTGACTATAAAATAAATCTTCGGCTTGCAGACGGTGTCTCTCTGTGTCCTCATCCAGGCTCAGGAGATCCAGTAGCCCCAGCTGTATTCTCTTTACCTGTCTTGAATCCTTCACCAACCCTCCTCAGGCTCACTGAACCTGGCCGTGCTGGACGCGGTTCAAGTACTATCAGCATTTCTTTAGAAAATGAATTGCCAATTCATTTTTCAATGGTGACAATCATGGATTCTGACTTTTTATAGTATTAATAGAAAGTGTGCTTATGGTTCTTTTCATATTTGCAAAAGTATTTACATTCATCTTTTTTCAACTTACAAAGCTTTTAAATTTGAACTAGTGCTCGTTTCAGCAGCACCTTAAATTTGAACTAACCAAAAGAAGACTTGAACTTGTCTTAATTGTCTTTAACATTTGTGAAATGTTTTATTTGCTTCTCTTCCCTAACTTGTCCAGAATTACAGTTAGTGGTAGAGAAAAATAGAAACCAATTCTCCTGACTCTCAGTGTACTGCGTTCAAAATGTTTTCCCTTTTCTCCCATTAACTCCTGTTTATAAATTGTCTATTTTCCTAAATGCTTTTCTTTAAAACATTTATGTTTTATTTGTTTAGGGATTGTTTTATGAATAGAGAATTTGGTTGCTATGGATATACTAGTAAAACTACAGGGAATTCCCAGAAGAATGATTTTACTTCATAAGAAAGGAATTGAGATTAACTCGAGAAAATTCAGTTATGATTCTCTAGAAAATATACTTTAATTTTATACTGACACTTCCATTGTTAATTATACATTTTCTTTTTTTAATCCTCACCCGAGGATATTTTTCCATTGAATTTTAGAGAGAGGGAAAGACAGAAATATCGATGTGAGAGAAACACGTGGATTGGTTGCCCCCTGCATGAGCCCTGACCAGGGCCGGGACAGCGGAGGAGCCTGTAACCTAGGTACATGTCCTTGGCCGGAATTGAACCCAGGACCCTTTGGTCCGCAGGCCAAGGCCCAAACTGGCTAGGGCATTCGTTACATTTTTTAGTGCAGCTGGTTTTTCATAAAAGCATCTGCCTTCCCCCCTTCCTCACTGTGGCCCTCCATCTTTCAGGAAGCTAGAGGAGCTAGAGTGTCCTGTCATACCCCTCTCTGTCTAATGGTTTGCAGTGTTAAAACCCTAACCGCCATGAACCATTCTCTCTTTTTCTCCCAATTTGATCTTAAAATTTTGGAAAATGTAAGAATGTCTCCCAAAAGAAAAGATCGGAAGGATCCTTAAAGTCAAGCACGTCAAACTCGTGGCCTGCGAGCTGAGAGTTTGACATGCTTGCTTATAGTGAATACACTGGCATTTAGTACAGATAATATCAACGCAATCCGCTGTTGTACAAATTAGACCTTCAAGAAACAGCATGGTCTATTCTGCGACAACTCTGTGACTTGCAGTATCAGACCATGTACTCTCCGTCCTGAAATTGTGTGTACATGTAATCAAGAAGGTATTTCGGAGGTGTTCTGCCAAGCTGGAAAAGGATTTCAGAGTTACATTACACTTTGTTCCCAATTTTCTTGCAATTATGTTTGGAATTCGCTGATGCCAGCATGTACATCAGGAAAGATGTGATCCTTTCTTATAGAGACACACATTTATGCTAGAAATTGGGCAGGATAAAGTGTTCTTGAGGAGCCTTATGTGTCATTTGACAAAAACCTGAACCCAGAGGATTACAGCTAAGTCCAAAGTGTGATGCATTTCCATTGCAGGGAATTTAACCGCACTTCGAATGTGTTACCAAGGTTATGGTTGCCCCTTGATGCTATTTCTGGAAGAAGGAGGAGTGGTGACCGTCTGTAAAATCAATACCCAGGAGCCTGAGGAAACTCTGGATTTTGATTTCTGTAGCACCAATGTGATTAACAAAATTATTCTGCAGTCAGAGGGGCTCCGTGAAGCATTTTCCGAATTGGACATGACGAGTGAGGTCCTGCAGATCACCATGTCTCCTGACAAGCCGTATTTCAGGTACTTCAAGGCAATGCACTTACAGCCTATGTCCTTTCCTCCTCCTTCCTGTTTACACGTTTGCTAAGGGTGTAGGACTTACACAGAGTGTTATCCGGGGTCCTAGAATTTCCAGCACTTTAGCGAGCTTTTACTCCTCTCCCACACTTTTATTGATCAGGGCACTTAAGATCGGGAAAATTAACTCACGAGTTCATCTTCATAGCTGCATAGTTAGGCAATGTTGGTTTCTAGATGAGTAGCTCGGTCTCCTATTTTAAAAACTAGTGGTCTTTTCATTATTGTACTACTTAAACTGTTGTAGAAATAGTGTCAGAATATTAATGAGTAAAGGGTTTTAAATATCTACTTTAGAAGAACTGAAGGCCCCTCTCATGGCATTAGGTAGTTAAATATTTGGCTCAAGGTCTGTTAAAATATTAACCAAAATGCAAACCAGTGGAACCCTACTTAAACAGTGATATGAATTAAAATTCCAGGCACTTACTAGTAAACAGCGTATTTCAGAGGGACCCCACCTATATGATCTCGCTCAGCATGGGCAGCTGGAAGGTTCCTGGTTGTCTTTCAGATGAAATGATTTCGTGGTGGAGACCTGAATGCACTTCTTAAGGAAGTGTCTTCTGTTTGGATCCTAGTGTGGCTTACTGTTGGACCAATGAATAAATGACTTCATCCTTTTCTACTGTAGGTTATCTACTTTTGGGAATGCAGGAAGCTCCCACCTTGACTATCCCAAAGATTCTGATTTGATGGAATCCTTTAATTGTAACGAAACCCAAGTTAACAGGTCAGTTCTGGTGATGAAGAGGTGGTAAAATACCAAATTTCTATTAAATAAATTTTTAAAAAGTTTTAAAACTTTCAATCTGTTGAAAAAAAGTGTAGTATTTTAAAAAATGATCAGTAGGTTCTGGGTTTACTTGAGGATTTGGGGTTATAGTGGATGAAATTATTTTTAATGAAAACATTAGCAAATTGACTAAGTATTGGATTTTATTGTATTTGCTACTTGGTAGTTGTTGGCTAACTTTTGTTCTTTTCTGGGAGTTCTGAGCACAGTTGGACGTGCGTCCAAATAACAGCTGTTTATTTCCTCTCCTACAGATACAAGATCTCTTTACTGAAGCCCTCTACAAAGGCATTGGTCCTGTCCTGCAAGGTGTCTATTCGGACAGATAACCGAGGCTTCCTCTCGTTACAGTATATGATTAGGAATGAAGATGGACAGATATGTTTTGTGGAGTATTACTGCTGCCCTGACGAAGAAGTCCCTGATTCAGAATCTTAAGTACGACTGTGCACTGTGATATTCTATGTCGACATTCACAATAGGTCATTCTCATTCTTATGATTTCATACTGCATTTCCCAAACGGAAGAGGCATGGAGGAGACTGGAGCAAGATCCCTGTGCCTAAGTCACTGGGAGTAGATGTTTCTTGTAGTCACAGATGACCCAGTACTGGGCTATCCTGTGGTCCTGTGTTTTGAACTCATAGGAATTATTATGAGCCATGATGAATAAGTTATATATTCTATTTAAGTAGGACATTTCAAAAGGCTGAAAATTTAAAGTTTGATGGAGCCATATGTGAAATGTTCTTTTATTTATTTATTAGAAAAAGCAAAGGCATATGAGTATTGCTTATTAGTTTGAATTCTGGAGAATATATCTTAAAGCAGTGGTTCTTAAAGGGCTATGCCCAGACCAGCACCATCAGCATCACCTAGAAACTTGTCAAAAACTCTGCGAGTTGCCCAGCAAAGCAGGCCCCTAACTCCGGAAATTCTGATGTATGCCAAAGTTTGAGAGCCACTATGTGAAAGGATACTTAAAAAAAAAAGCATTTGATTACATTGAAGTGATTGCTTTTCTTTGTGATTTCTCCACAAACTTTCTGAAACTTAGGCATCACCAAACAAGTCTGAATATATGACTTATTTTTAAAGTATTCATTTTGAAGACATGAACAAGATATAAAACAGTCTTCAGAGTTAGAGGTTTTCTCCAAACAGTATAGTGAGTCCTGCAGTGAGTACTTTATAATTCCTTCTATTTCCCTGTAAGCGTTTCTCAACCAAACCAAGGTGGAGCAAGCCATTGCGTGATTTTGTATTTCTTGAGTAATTCACAATGAAATAATTTTGTGGGATATAGATATTTAATAAAGTATAATACTGAAATTATCCGACCTGTTTTCTAGTAGGAAAAAATACATATCTAAAATGAAGTTTCTGTACCAGGCGACAACAGCTTCGTGTGTGTCAGTGGGAAGGCACCATTGGCCTTTTGGGTGGGATGGTTCTTCATGGGGAAAAACTCATCCCACTGCAGAATTCATCTAGCCTCCCTGGTCCTGACCTACTAAGGCTGTCATTATGACCATCCTCCCCCCAAATAAAAGTGGCCCCTCCTCTTGATGGTTGAGAACCACTAAATAATATTCACCACAACTGGAGGGTATATTTGGAATGCCATCCTTTAAAATGGGCCACACAGCATCCGAGAGATTGGTTTGGAGAGAATTGGAGCCAAGCACTTCAGAGAAAGGCCCCCCCTGGACAGCTGTACGCACTGTTCCCAGACACATTTCCAGTCTGTATTGAGCCCAGGGTGAGTATGCACCAGCTAACACGTCCCCCAGGCAATCTCAGCATGCCTGGCAGGTAGGCACAAAAGAAATTGGAGTTTTGTAAAGAATTGTATGTGTTCAAGAAGGAAGTGAATAAATCTAAATGTCCAAATATTTTTTGTTTAGATAAACACCAAGAACAGAACAAATTAAAACATAATTCATGCGCCTGGATTGCAGGCTTGATATCCAGTAGCGGGTGTGCAGGAGGCAGCCAATCAATGACACTCTCTCATCATTGGTGTTTCTATCTCTCTCTCCCTCTCCCTTCCTCTCTGTAATAAACAAACATAATTATGAAACTATTTCATCAATCAACATGTCAAGGACTACAGTTTCCCTTTA
Organism: Myotis daubentonii; assembly: GCF_963259705.1. Classification (NCBI taxonomy): domain Eukaryota; kingdom Metazoa; phylum Chordata; class Mammalia; order Chiroptera; family Vespertilionidae; genus Myotis; species Myotis daubentonii. Next base: position 112,057,280 of record NC_081843.1, read on the forward strand.
AATTGAAAACAGTGCGGTTATTTTTGATTTTTGTTCACTGGTATGTCACTAGAAAGGTGCCCAGCATATAACATGCATTCAGTAAATATTAGATGATGAAAGAACTTCCACTTTCAGATTATTGTTTAGCATCTTATTAGTCACTACTTAATTCCCATTATTTAGCTCTGAATTTATTTTGGTCTAGTAGTGTTTTTTTAAAAGTTGAACCTATGAAGAATTTAAAATATAAACTGGTTTAATAAGAGATTGGCATTTTTGCACATTTAAGACTTATTTTGGCTACATCTATCTTTAGTTATTTAGAATTTAGAAGCTAATGAATTTGATTCTTTTTTAAATTGCTAACATTGAGGTACTACTGATGTAATAAAGACTTCCCTATATGTGTGTTCTGTGTGACCTAGGAATTGGCTAGTTTAACTTCGTTCTAGCGCCTATGAAAGAGCACTAGGGGGAGCACTTCCTCAGTCAAATTCACGTCAGACGGAGAAGAACATAATCTTACTTTTAAGACCTTTAGTTTTGCCTTTTTGAAGTTTATTTCATTTCCGTTTCAGTAAAATTGTGCTTATCATGAATGGGTCAGTACTGTTTTTCCATTTTTAATATGCTTATTCCCTATTTGATAATGTACTTACACCCAGAATCCTATATAATAAAAGGTTAATATGCAAATTGCCCCCTCAAGCGGGAGTTCAACCAAGGGGCAGGGTCTTCAGGCCAACAGCCCACGGCCCCTCCCCCTGGCCAGAGGGCTGGTCAGACCCCCCCCAACCCGTGCACAAATTTGTGCACCGGGCCTCTAGTAGATAAAATGATTCAAAATAATAAAAATCATTTGTTAAATTCTACTTTTTATAATAAAAATAAGTAACAATCATTTTATAAGAAGCCCTGGGATTTCTGTGGTGTCATCAAGTAGTCCTAGTAGGAGTTAGTCACAGTGACTGCCCAGCACATCTTCCCTGCGCCCCTTCCCTGTCCCACCTCCACACTGCCTGTGCCTGCCCCTTCCCTGCCCTGCCCCACATTTCCTGTGGCTGCTCCCTGCCCGAAACAAAACCTTTGGGGTCCTGAGAAATTGGGAAATGGCACAGTCTTCTCCTTTTCCCAGTTATGTATTGGATGGGGTTTTGTACCCGTGTCAGCTTACATGCTCCCCGCAGCAGTTGGCAGCTCTGCCATGGACTTCCTGCTCCAGGACTGGACAGCTGTGCTCTGACCAGAAACGCCACAGGCAGCTGCCCCAGGTGCTCCTGGTGCCATGGATCCGTCACCGCCAGAGGCTTGGATAGCTAACAGATCAAATGTTTGAAGTAGGTTTTCCTTTTGAAATTAGTAGTTTGTTGATCAATCTAGTAGATATTAGGAGTGACTCTCGTTGGTAAAACTACAAGTATTCGGGGTTTGTGAACTTAGTAAATTATTTCAGAGTAGTTCCCCATCCTTGCAGGAAAAGGGGATAAGGATGTAGTGAAGCCTGTAGCCCAACCATGTCAAACTCAAAGGCTAACGGCCAAATAAACGAGGCATGTGGCCCACGGGCCTCGAGTTTGACATGCTTGCTAGCCTGTGCCTTCAGGCCTTGTACCTGACGCCTGCCCCTAAAAGGTCTTGCTTCTTATCATGTTGTCCAAGGATTTCTGGTTGCTTCTTGTTGACGGTGTAGGACAGTCCCCTCCCTGGAATATTATCAAGTTCACCTTAAGTGGGCCTTTCCTGGACTGTGGTGAGTGAATGGAAACAGAGAAGGGCTTCACTAAGCACAGGACAGGTTGCTAATAAGTGTCTATTAAAACCAGTGTGTGGAACAGTCTGATCTGGGCTTGGTTTTTGTTTTGTTTTGTTTCTAATTTGGCACCGAGATTGTAGGAAAATAGCTAACGCTCATGACCTGAAAAATGTCAGTGCCATTAGCTGACTGAGAAGAATGTAAGAGTTGTGTGTGACAACATTGACTCAGCCAGTTAGAAACATCAGAGATTAGATTGGATTATCCAGGTTGCTCATTCCACTGAGTGGACGGAAAGTAACTTGGTTCCCATCTAATTTTCCCAGTGAGAATGCAAGTTTACATTAGGTTGTAGTGTACTGAGCATTCTCATGTGGTTTCTTAAAAGTGGGCGACTCCATGCCCTAACCAGTTTGGCTCAATGGATAGAGCATCGGCCTGCGGACTCAAGAGTCCCAGGTTCGATTCCAGTCAAGGGCATGTACCTTGGTTGCGGGCACATCCCCAGTGAGGAGCTTGCAGGAGGCAGCTGATCGATGTTTCTCTTTCATCGATGTTTCTAACTCTCTATCCCACTCCCTTCCTCTCTGTAAGAAATCAATAAAATATATTTTAAAAAAATTTAGTGCCGCCAAAACCGGTTTGGCTCGGTGGATAGAGCGTCGGCCTGCGGACTCAAGGGTCCCAGGTTCGATTCCGGTCAAGGGCATGTACCTGGGTTGCGGGCACATCCCCAGTAGGAGATGTGCAGGAGGCAGCTGATTAATGTTTCTCTCTCATCGATGTTTCTAACTCTTTATCTCTTGCCGGGAGCCGGTCCATCCTTGCTGTTTCAAGGGACCTGGCATATATAGCATACGGTTCTTAATATGTTTGCTCACCTTCTTGGCGCTGTGTTTTAACCAAGGTCACCTCTCCGAGAAAGGTTGAATCCCCAGGTAGGGATTTTCCCCTGAAGTTAGGGAGGGGATGAAACTCCTTAACTAAGTGCCAGGCGGGTAGTTAATCAATTTAACTACAAACAATCATGCTTAAGCTACATAATCTTTACTCCCTGGAATGGAGATAAGAAACGCCCTAACCTTTGTAATAGAAATTGACAGAATTAGAATCAACTGGTATAAATACAGATGCAACAAGACAAAAACAGACAGAATTCAGAACACAGAACCTACACAGAACGTTCTCTAGAGACAGAAGAACTTCGCTGGAGAGAGCATGCCGGAGGATCCTGGACAGGGACTGGCCTCAGAACCTAGAGACAGAACCTAGCGAGACAACATGGCAAAAGATCCTGGACTGAACCTGACTACAGAAATATGGCAAGAGAACCTGACTAGAACCTGGTGACCGAACCTGGCTGGAGAACCTAGCGAGGGAACATGGCTACAGAACCTGGCTGGAGATCCTAAGCAGAACCTCTCTGGAGGTCGAGACCAGAACTTGGCTGGAGATCCTGGCTAGGCTGCTGATCAACTGAATGCTGTCTCCGTGTCATTCCTTCTTCGCCAACTCTGTCCACACCTTTGGGGACCCCTGGACCTGCTGGGGCTGGACCCCGGCAATATCTCTCCCTTCCTCTCTGTAAAAAAATCAATAAAATATATTTAAAAAAAAAATTTAGTGCCACCCAAAATGGAATCTGAATGGCCACTTTCTCTGGTACTTTGTTTTTCATCACAGTTATTGTTGAAACTTCATTTTCAACTGGGTCTGTGAAAATGGAAACCACTCAGAATGTTCTGGGTAGGAAGAGCAGCCCCACCTCCAGGCAGGGATGCAATTAGTGTGACGTACTGGGCTCTGCCAGAAGGTCCATGGAATAAGCGCCCTTCAGCCCGGACCGAGACCTGGGTCCTGGGGCCAAGCCTAGAGCATTCTGGGAAGTAGCGAAGGGAGAGCCATTGGTGAATTAGCGCGTTGTGCTTCTGCCACAGCGGAACACTGCTCCGCGCTATGCCCTGGGTGCTGACTGACTATTAGGTTTTACAGGCTGAACAAGTGACTGAAATAAATTTCTTAAATGAAATACCAAAATGTGGTTAGATAAACACTGAGTGAACGAAATTGACATTTGGATCCCCAAAGACACAGGGACTTCCAGCTCTATTAAGTCAGCCCAGGTAACAGAGAAAGGCTGGAACAGGAGAAATACAAGTTTTTATAGTGTCACCGCAAAGGAATCTGATTTCTCCTTTGTCCCTGAACACACACAAAAAACGTAAAGGTCATAATTCGAGATTGCCAATTTTTCTTCTTCTAGATCAGTGTTTCTCAACCTGTGGGTCGCGACCCCTTTGGGGGTCAAACGACCCTTTCACAGGGGTCGCCTAAGACCATCGGAAAACACATATATAATCACATATTGTTTTTGTGATTAATCACTATGCTTTAATTATGCTCAATTTGTAACAATGAAAATACATCCTGCATATCAGATATTTACATTACGATTCATAACAGTAGCAAAATTACAGTGATGAAGTAGCAACGAAAATAATTTTATGGTTGGGGGTCACCACAACATGAGGAACTGTATTAAAGGGTCACAGCATTAGGAAGGTTGAGAACCACTGTTCTAGATACACACTTACTTGTTCAGGGGCTAAGAGTGTGTTTTTTAAAACAATCTCCATGAGCATTTCTTTCCTAAAACAGTGTATTTAATTCAGTTTTGTGGGGTCAGTACAGTGGGATGGGAAGAGTATTCATCTGTGTGATCCAGGGAGTCAGCTTTGTAATCACCAGGCTGACCTTGAACAAGCTGATCTCTCCCGTCCCTAGCTTCTTCATGGTTAAGAATCGAAAGCCCTGTATGACTAACATTGGATGACTTTAGTAAATCAGATCAGGGCAGGTGTTTAAGATTAAACAAAGCTGTTTTGCTGACCTCAAACAGGTTTTGGTTAAAAATACTTCCAAATTATATATTCAAATATTCACCAATAAACTACTTAGTTATTGTAGAATGTCTAAGAGCGAGAGAGAGAGAGAGAGAGAGAGAGAGAGAGAGAGAGAGAGAGAGAGAGAGAGAGAGAGAGAGAACTGAAAGGAATGGAATTAGAGTTAGAAAAAGGGAAATGGAAGGATATGCGGAGTCCCAGTGAAAAGTAACTAACCAAAAGAAAGCGTGTGTCTAAAAAAATACTGCTGTCCCTCAAATTACAGATCTGGTCCCTGGTTTCCAACAGCTCTGGGTCATTTCACCTGGAGCGCTGCTGCTGCTGTGGCTGCTGCAGAGACCTCCTTTCCCTGGCGTCCTGAGCTCTGCTTTGATCCGCCGCTGCGCTCAGTGTTGACAAATACACGTCGTGGCCCACAGTTTCTGTTACCGGCGAGGCTGGCTTTATCGGCGGCTGCCTTGTACAGAGGTTTCCTCTTTCTGCCAGGAGGCGACGGTTAGTGCACGTTATGTATAAGGTTCTGGCCCCCTCTTTCCTCCTTCCAGCACCCAGTCGCTGCCTTGCAGAGCCTGAGGGCTGAATTCAGTCTGAGGCGACTATTTCCCCAGGAGACCATACCTCTAAAATGCCAGCTCTTCTAAAAGGCCTCGGGAAATGGTATTAGAGCAAGCATGCCAAACTCAAAGGCACGTAGCCTGAGGGCCCAAGTCTGACATGCTGTACTAGTCTGGTTTTCTCCCTAAAGACCAGGGAGCTCTTTCCTTGACTTAGATGGCAAGCCAAGGGTATCTGAGCTGCCGCGTTACTTTGAATCACAGCTGCAAAACAAACATTTAATGTAGGGCCTTTTATCTAGGTCCTGATTTTCAGGTGATTTCTTCTCCGGAGCACAGAGATTCACAGCCGGGGCCTTAGAGGTGCTGAAAAGAGGATCCATCTTCCCCGTCTCCAGCCATAACGAGTCCTGGGCTCTGGGCTCCTAACACTGGAGGGCTGGACTGGAGCTGCAGTAATCTGGTCCAGAAATACGGTTTCCATTAAGTGTTCCTCGATCACCTCCTGTGTAGAGGTCAAGCTGCACAGTGTGGTCTTCAAAGCCCCTATTTGGGGAAACAGTCTGTCCCACAGAAATATGAGATACCAAGTTTTATGAACAACTTGAGGTTTTTTCATATGTAAAACCCACTAAGACTCGGATTCATTCTCTACTAAGATACAGAACACTACCTGCCACTTTAACTTCCGTCTCAGTAAACCAAAAGGTCATGTGAATCCAGTTTTGGAGAATGGGCACAAATGAAATCAATTGCCCAGGGCTCTCATCAAATCAGAGGCGGGCCAAGGTCTGAGCGTGGCCCCTGGCGGGGACAGCAACTGGAGACGAGCATCGGGCCTCTCCCACCACAAGATGGCAGGATGCCCTCGCCTAAAGCCCGCAGGTCCCTGGCAGGACACTAATTTCCACAGCGAATGTGTTATCTTCTTTGGATTCAAGTAACTGTGCCAGACGTCTTGTCCATGAGGCTCACTTCTGAGATGTTTCCCGTCAGTGTGGTGGTAGCTTTTCATTTCCTAGCCTCTGTCTCCTTTTGCTTCATACACCAGTGGTGTGACCAGAAGGTGGTAAAGTCAAACCCTGAGTCTCAGTAAAAATGAAAATAGCTGTTATCTGTTATGTGTTACATGACCACTATAGGGCCAGGCACTGTGCTAACTACATACATTATATCCTTCTCACAGCAACACGAAGAGGTAGTACTACTCTCAGCCCCAGCCTATGGATGAGGAAACCAGGATTACACGTAGCTACAAAGTGTTGGGGCTGGGGTTTGATCCCAGGTTTGTCTGTCTCCAGAACTAGAGCTCTTCCCTACCAGGAATCATAAAGGAACACTCGCATACGGATGTGTTGAAGTCATGTTTCTATGATCAGATAAAATAGTTTGCTGGTGAGATAGTCATTGGTCAATAAAGACTTCGTTATGTGCTGAAGTGGGGCCTAAATTCTTTACCAAACTATAAAAGTCTTCTTTTTCTAAATGTTGTTATTTATTGATTTTATAGAGAGAGAGGAAGAGAGGGAGGGAAGGAGAGAGAGAGAGAGAGAGAGAGAGAGAGAGAGAAAGAGAGAGAAATATCGATTTGTTGTTCCACTTATTTATGCATTCATTAGTTGATTCTTGTATGTGCCCTGACTGGGGATCGAACTTGCAACCTTGGTGTAACAGGACAATGCTCTAATCAACGGAGCTACCCAGCCAGGGCTCCAAAAGTATTCTTGCACCTTTAATGTAAGCATGTGCTACACCCCTTTGCATAAAACTGAACCTTAGGTAGCTTCTTTATGTTGGTTCTAAAGACAATGTAAGGTTTTATTTGCCAAAATTTAAATCTCTATTTCTAAAAGAAATATATATATATATTTTTTAATTTTTAAAAAGCATATATGTGTATATATGCATATACTAGTATATATGTGTGTATGTGTATATATATATATTCATGCACTGGTAGGGTCCCTAGGCCTGGCCAGTGATCAGGGCCAATCGGGACCTTCCAGCTTCTCAGTGGCGGGCAGGGCCTAAAGTGGAGGTGAGGCCCCGCACTTTCCGGATTCCTGGTGCTTAGGAGGAGCTTGATATGTAAACGATTAAAACTGAAGAACTTGTCTGATTTAGGGAAAAGTTAGACTAGGCTGTCTCAGAGTTTACTTCCATATCTGAGATTGTCGGCGCTGTTTCTATACAGTAAAATCCTACCTGAGGCCCCTGGAACCAGCATTTCACCTTGGGATGAACTCCTAGTCCAAGGGGCTCGTTCTGCTTGCTCTTCTGTGCAGAGGCTCCAGGAGACCATGCCTGGGCTCCTGGCTGCTGAGAGTGCAGGAGGGCTGCCGAGGAGGTGGGGCAAAGCAGAGGAGGCGGGGCAAAGCAGAGGAGGCGGGGCAAAGCAGAGGAGGTGGGGCAAAGCAGAGGAGGCGGGGCAAAGCAGAGGAGGTGGGGCAAAGCAGAGGAGGCGGGGCAAAGCAGAGGGGGCGGGGCAAAGCAGAGGAGGCGGGGCAAGGCAAAGCAGAGGGGGCGGGGCAAAGCAGAGGAGGAGGGGCAAAGCAGAGGAGGCGGGGCAAGGCAAAGCAGAGGGGGCGGGGCAAGGCAAAGCAGAGGAGGCGGGGCAAAGCAGAGGGGGCGGGGCAAAGCAGAGGGGGTGGGGCAAAACGCACATGCTCACCTAGGGGCCCAGCTGAGCTCAGGCCATCTGGGATGGATTATCCCAGGACACTCTGAAGCCAAGAGAACAATTCTGGTGCTGGTTTCCTTCTTTCCCGTTCTTTCTTTCTTTCTTTCTTTCTTTCTTTCTTTCTTTCTTTCTTTCTTTCTTTCTTTCTTTCTTTCTTTCTCTCTCTCTCTCTCTCTCTCTCTCTCTCTCTCTCGCTCTCTCTCTCTCTCTCTTTCTCTCTTCCTTCCTTTCCTTTCGTTCCTATCTTTCTATCTGGGCTTTGGCACAGACGCCTACAGGAAGTGGTACTAGAGCAAGCATGTCAAACTCAAAGGCTAACACAGGCCAAATAAACAAGGCATGTGGCCCGAGGGCCTCAAGTCTGACATGCTGTACTAGTCTGGTTTTCTCCCTAAAGACCAGGGAGCTCTTTCCTTGACTTAGATGGCAAGCCAAGGGTATCTGAGCTGCCGCATTACTTTGAATCACAGCTGCAAAACAAACATTTAATGTAGGGCCTTTTATCAAAATACCATGATTCTCTGTTGTAAAGCCCTTTATACTTGCTGAAGATCTAAGTCCATTGCCACATGGCTTTTTCCCTGCGCCCATGCAGTGGGCTCCCTCTCCCAGCACCGATGGGGTGGGGAGCTGGGAGGGGAAACGCTGCCTCCCATCAGGTCACGCAGCAGATGCACCACCCTGCGTCCCTGTCCTCTGCCCGGGCCACTGAAGGCTGAGGAAGGGCTCCTGTGTGAATCTGGAGGGAAGTCGGGGTTAAAATGGAAACCAGTCCCAACCCTTGGTCTTCGCAGAAGCCTGAGCTTCCCTGGCCCTGGGAAGCAGGCCCAGGGCCAAACCAGCCATCTGGCTGGGGCTCCAGCCAGCCCACCAACCGGCAGCAAGTACTGGATGGCCTGGGCGGGGTCCTCCCTGCTGCTCCATCGGAGCCCTTTCCGCGGGTGGAGTGACCACAGGCGATGTCCTATCACCCTCTGCAGCAATAACCTTGCTAGTTGCCTTTGCGAAGTAGGCCAGAGCTAGGTTCCACCTGTGGGCGGCCAAGGACGCTCTCCTAGAAAAGGAACAAAGAGCCCTGGCCGGGTGGCTCAGTTGGTTGAGCTTTGTCCCATGCACTGAGAGGTTGCTGGTTCGATTCCCGGTCAGGGCACCTGCCCGGGTTGTGGGCTCAATCCCCAGCACCGGGCGTGCAAGAGGCAGCCAGTCATTGATTCATCATGTTTCTCTCTCTCTCCCTTTCTAAATGCAATAAAACCATTTTTTTTTTTAAAAAAAGAAAAGGAATGAAGAGGAAAAGTCAGAGAGGCCACTTGCTTTGCAAACACAAAACTGATTCTAAGAACTAAACAATTTGGCCTTCATAGGCCAATCGTCTCCGTGGTTGGCTCAAAACCCAGCCTTGCTGTAAACAAACACCAATTAACCTGCCTTCTACCCACTGGATTCCACTGCCTACCATTCATCAAACCCATTAATATGTCCTGCTGCAGCCTCATTTTATAAAAAGCAAATGGGAGAGACGACTTCCAGCAATTCACAAGATGGGACAATTTACCCACAAACATAAATTCTCTAAAATCAAAATAAAATTTTATCACCTCTGGCTCCCTCTCTTTCAGGCCTAAGAAAGTTTGGCTTTGTTTTGTTTGATTTAGCTTATTCCTCCTTCGTTTAAAATGAGAGGCTAGAGAAAACATTGTAACTATCCTCCCCAACGGAGGAGGTCAAAGAAATCACGGTACATCGTCCAGGAAAGTACTTCAGACATTCAACATCATGTATTCTTCTTGGACTCACCAATAAGGGGGTACATCCAAAATACACTAAGTTTAAAACAGTTATAAAACTGTACTTAAAATAGGAGATTGACACGCATATTTACATAGCTGGTATGAACATTTTATATACATACACACACATATATATACAGTGGGGCCTTGACTTAACGAGTGTCCCGACTAACGAGTTTTTTGAGATACCAGCTGTCTCTCGGCCGATTTTTTGCATTGAGCTGATAGAGTAATTTGAGTTAACGAGCTCCTTAACGAGCTCCGTCTCGGAACGAATTAAACTCGTAAGTCAAGGCCCCACTGTATGTATATAATGTTCATATAATTTATTTATGGGTGGTGATATTACAATTGATTTTTATTTTCTCTTTCATGTCTGCCCAATTTTCAAGTTACCCCCCTAAAATGGGGAATGTAATATTTTAAATGAGAATAAGCTAGTATTTCAGTACGGTCTATCTTTCTAGAGATAGCACGGCACAATGAGAACATGAGGAGTTCAAAGCTGGTTTCCACAATTATTAGCTTTATTTTTTTAAATTTCTTTATTGATTAAGGTTTTACATATGTGTCCTTATCCCCCCATTGCCACCCCCCCACCCCACCCCACCCCACTCATGCCCTCACCCCCCTGTTGTCTGTGTCCATTGGTTAGGCTTATATGCATGCATACAAGTCCTTTGGTTGGTCTCTTCCCCTTACCCCCACCCTCCCCTACTTTCCCTCTGAGGTTTGACGGTCTGATTGATGCTTCTCTGGATCTGTTTTTGTTCATCAGTTTATGTTGTTCATTATATTCCATAAATGAGTGCGATCATGTGATATTTATCTTTCTCTGACTGGCTTATTTCACTTAGCATAACGCTCTCCAGTTCCATCCAAGCTGTTGCAAATGGTAAGAATTCCTTCCTTTTTACCGCAGCGTAGTGTTCCATTGTGTAGATGTACCACAGTTTTTTAATCCACTCATCTGCTGATGGGCACTTAGGCTGTTTCCAAATCTTATCTATTGTAAATTGTGCTGCTATGAACAGAGGGGTGCATATATCCTTTCTGATTGGTGTTCCTAGCTCCTTGGGATATAGTCCTAGAAGTGGGATCACTGGGTCAAATACTCCATTCATGGTCAAACTCCAAGAGCCTACATTTCCTTCCGAACAAGGTTAAGACTACCTACATTGCTGCGAAGGTTGCTGTGCAGATTAGATTAAAATTACATGTAAAATCACCTACCACGCAGTAGATACACAATCAATACTGTTTCCCTTCTCCCCTGCCCCCCATATCTTTATATTCCCAAGCTGAATTAAACATTTATGTGTATAAAATTACCTTATGTAAGGCATTCTGCAATAGTTACATTTATTTTAAGCGGAAAGGTTTCTCCTTTTCTGAAGATTACAATTAACAATCAAAAGATCACCAGCATGATATCTGATAATTCTTTACAAAAATGTTTTTGGCCAATCAGACCACTCATTCCCTTGACCATAAGAGCAGAAGTTAGAGAATGATAACGCCTCTCATCCAGAGCGGGCGGGGAGACGTCCGCCCAGTTGTCTGGCCTGAACCATGTTGCCTATTTCCCCGCCTTCAGAACGGGGCGTGCGATTTGCCCTCACCCGACATTTGGTCACCGTTAAACATGACTCTGTGGTACAGCAGGTGAGCTACGGGTTCAGGTGACCCAATCCTGGCTCTTCTCTCCTTTAGCTCCATTACAATGAAAATACTAAACAGGCCTCCTCCTAGGCTCATGGTGAGGACTATGTAGAATAAATTATGGAAAGCACTTAGGACAGCGCCCAGGATGCAGTGACACTTGGTTAACATTCAAACACTTAAGAACAGTGTATGTACAAACCTGGTACTCAATACATACTGTGGAATGAATGAATGAATGAATGAATGAATGAAATGTACACTAGTATTTATTCTGAAAAAAGAAACGAGGCTATCTTTCACATGAGGCTCGGAAAGCTTAGGCAATGCCCTGTATGTCTGACAGTGGTAGACATTCACTAGGCGCTCATTTATGGCAGTGGACTTAGGTCGGTAGTTCGATTTAACTCTGGACATTTAATCACCTCCCAGCCATTTCCCACTTGATTTCCAGACTCACGGCTGTTTGGAGAAGGCAGGCATGCCTCATGTGTTTCATTCACTTACCGTTCAGTCATCGACCCTACCGATGCCAAGTGCTTACAGTTTTGGAAACAGATCACATCTTAGGATGTGAAGATATTTGAAAAATCTAGGGCACACTACACCTTTCATTGTTCTTGTCTTCTTCTGATAATCTGACGGGACCCTGTCATATCTGGATATTCTGATTCTCAGAGGGTCCCTCACTCAAATGCACAGCGGTTAGGTCTTGTTCGGGCGTGAGCAACTCCCGGGAACTTTGATTCCACAGGAACGGAGAGCTTCCTTAAACATGCACATGCCGGGCCTGGCTCTCACGGGCCGCCAAAAAATTGTCTTCATTAAGTGTTCCTTCCTCATCTTTTTAAAAAAATCCTCACCCGAGGAGGTGTTTATTGATTTTTAGAAAGGGAGGGACAGGGAGAGAGAGAGAGAGAGAGAGAGAGAGAGAGAGAGAGAGAGAGATCACATGTGCCCTGTCCAGGAATCAAACCCAAGACCTTTCGGTGTATGGGACGATGCTCCAACCAACTGAGCCACGTAGGCCAGGGCCGCCTCCTTCATCTTTTAATGACACGTGATGACAAAAGTAGGTGGCAATTCATTAAAAAAAACCCCACATCATTTTAGAATAAAGGTGAGAGAGTATGCGGAAGGACGAAGGGTCCGTGAGGTCAGATCATGGACCCAGCACTAAAGCCCACCCACTCAGTGCGCTCAACCCCAGCTTCAGTGTCCTCGCCTTCTCTCTACGGCAGTAACAGCTGTACCAACGACCTCACCGGTGGTTCTGAGGGTTAAATGGGGTCGTGCACATAAAGCTCAGGCCCGGGTGTACGCGTTTGGTAAATACAAACCTCTTTTATTATCATTTTAGTCTGTTTTTTTGTTTGTTCTCTCTGAATATTTTCCCACCAAACACGGAGCCCAGAACAACCATGCAGTTCCAGGCCTTGCTCATAAAAGCCTCAGCGTCTCTAAGCCCAGCTCTTAACTGCCAAAGCAAGGGTTAGGTCTTTCTCTGAGACGTGCGATCCACAAAGGCCTCCCTGATATAGTTCTTCCAGCTGCTTCCTGCTTCTCTCTGCTTCTGCAGGTGGGAATAGGCCCCGCTGCCAGTGAAAAGTCCAGGAAAATGCCAGGCCCACAGACGCCCCCACTGCCCAGGGTCAGCAGGTGATAAGCAAACAGAAGGGCCCGTGGGAAAACACAGCAGCGCTGGAAAATGGCGCTTCACTCTGTTCTCTGGTTCCCATGCGTGCACATCGTCAAGAAGGGCGAGTTCTTCGAAACAGGGTCAGGGCCTCGGGTTTCCTGTGGAGGTGGGGTGAGGCCAGGCTGGGGTGCTGGTGAGCCTGGGAAGAGTGAACGGGAACTAGAAATTACACTAGATCTTCGCTAGAGGCGTCTCCTGCAGGGCAGCCGTTACTCTCGCTTCCCAAGTCGGATCCTATGATGGTAAGGGAGGAGCTAATTCTGCTGAAAGGGACTTTCGGGGTAACGTAGAAAGGCCGAGCAAAGCAGGTTTTTGGCGAGAGGCACATAGCAGGAAAGAAAATCCCCGTAATTCCCAAACAGCCTTCTATTTCCCACATTTTCAACAGCCCCCAGCTAAGGGCACGACAGGGGAAGGCCACATAGCAGATTCTGCAAGTTGAGCATCAGGCCAAAAAAGACAGGGGGACGTGTAGAGCTTAGAGGGACTGGGACACAGGGGTCCAGGGTGATCCGTGAACATGAGATACTCTTCACAGGCTTCGAGTGGCCTGAGAAATCATGGGGTCTGGCCCTGCCAAGGCATTAGGGCTGAGTTAATTAAATGTTTGACCAAACATTGCACGCTATTTTTTTAAGTTGATACTTTTGTATGGCCTGCAAATTCTATATAATAAAAGGGTAATATGCAAATAGACCCAACGGCAGAACAACCGAACCACCAACCAACGCATAATATGCTAATAAATGCTAAGGCTGCTCAACAGCTTGCTATGACGTGCACTGACCACCAGGGGGAAGATGCTCTGACTGGTAGGTTAGCTTGCTGCTGGGGTCTGGTGGGTGGGGACTGAGAGAGATGGGCCGGACACACCCTGGAGCCTTCCCTTGATCCCTCCCCAGCCTGACCATGCACTGGTGGGGTCCCTCAGCCTGGCCTGTGCCCTCTCGCAATCTGGGACCCTTCCGGGGATGTCAGAGAGCCAGTTTCAGCTCGATCCCACAGGCCACTCCCCTTGGGAGGGTGCTAGACGCAGGGCAGCAGCACTCACCTCTGCCCATGGGGGACTGATTGGGCTCGAACCCGCGGCAGGCACAGTGGGGCCGGGATGAGTGGGAGCGGCAGGTAGGAGCTGGAGGTGGCATTGGACTGCGGGTTCCGGCCTGATCCCTGCAGGCCACCCAGAGGGACCCCACCTGTGCATGAATTTGTGCACCGGGCCGCTAGTGATGTTATAAATATCCAGATGGCCCTTGGCAGAAAAAAGGTTCCCCACCCCTGCTGTAGAGGCACGGGCTCCAGGAATCTCCCCAAGTGCTTCCTTGCAACTGGTCGGAGGCCTCTGTTTGGAAATCTCTGACAGACAAGAGTGGGAGCCGAGTATCCCACCCCCAATTCTGCCGCTGATGCCACGTGACCTTTTCAACCCACAAAGCTTCTCCATCCTCCAACTGTAAATGACAACAATACTCACAGAAGCTGTCCCTTTACAGAACGCACGGAGGTGGTCCAGGAAGGAGCCGGGCTAGGCCAGAGCGCTGCGTTTGAGCTTGCTGAGAAAGGCCCTCTGTAAGCACAGGCGCTTATGAGCACAATTACTTCCATCTGTTTCCACGGCCAGGTGGGCCCTGGGGAAGATGTCAGGAGGGAGCACAGGAACCAGACCGAGATGCCTCCCTGGGTCGGTGGGAAGGAGAACGGTGAACCTGGGCTCGTGAATGGAAACGAGGGAAGGCTGCTCTGGGCTCTGCCCACCGGCCCCTCCGCCCCCCAGTGCCCGGTGCCCGCTGAGAGCCCAGGAGGAATACTTCTCCTCTGAGCTCAGCAGCTAACGAGTCCTGGAGTTCCTCGTCTCCACTAGACCATGCCCACATTTGGGTCCTCCAGGTGAAGCGGGGCTGGTGACCAATGCGGCTTAAGCAAACCGAACGAGGATCTTGATTTAAAACAGCTCATTAAACTTTAAAGCCAGCCCCAAAGGGGGAAGTCAGTCCTTTCACCTCCCAGCACCCACCCTGGTCTGCAATGTGAGGTGCATATACTTCTCCAGGTGTGCCAGGTGCCACAGGTGTAGGGAAAGTCAGCACTTGACTGCTACTCCCTTATCTTAGCTTTGTTTTTTATTTTTATGAATATTTACGTTACAGAATATATCAGTACCATTGTACGTCGTGAATACTGTACAGAGGGTGTTTGTTAAGGTTCTTTTTAGTGATAAGGAAGCTAATTCTCGTTTGGAGACCACTGCTGTAGACAAGTGTTTTCCAACCTTTGCAAAGAGCACTTTTTTACGCTCACAAAAATCTCACCTTGTGGTAATATTTTCATGGCATTTCCTACATGAGAAAGTTCATGGCAGTCTCAATACTCTGAAATGAATTTGCTTTGTATTAATTTTAAGAAAACACCTTTTTTTTTTAATGGAAAAATACCAGTGCCTCTATGTATATGTATGAGACTTTTTTCTCTCTCCAGGCAAGATGCTCAGATTGGAGATCTGGTTCCCTAATCGCCTCCCAGTTCCATTGTCTGCTCCAAGATGAAGCAATTTTCCTCTCCTTGCCCTCCCAGGCCGGGGACACCCCCTCCTCCTGCACCAACAGTGCCGCAGTTCCCGAGGTGAAAGTCAGGGTGGCAGTGACGCCCGCGCTGCAGCCGAGGGGTCAGGACCCTCAGGGAGTATTAATGAGCTGGAAATGGGGCCCAGGGGCTGGCCACCCAGCAATCATTTGGCTTTAGTTTGGGATGTGACTCCGCCATTGATGCCTGTTACTCTGACTCAGGTCAGATGGGACCTGCCCAAGCCACCCAGTCTTCGCAGATTCTTACGTCGTCTTTGACCATCATCTCCAGCGTGGCACGGAGACCGAAAGAACAGGCGGGAGAGCCAGACTTCCCGGGGACAGATCCTGGCTTAGCCACTGACTACTACCCGTGTGCCCTTGACAAGTTCCTCTACCTATCTGTGCCTTATTCACCTATAAGATGGTAATGACAATACCTTCTATGGTGTATGGTTGTTGCAAGGATTCATTTCATTAATCCATGAGAAGGGATTAAACGGTGCCTGACACAAAGGAATGAAGAGTGGGTGCCTCCTGTCGTGGCTGTCCGTAGCTCACCTTCCGCATGAGCTTGTAAGTTCTCTGAAGGCAGAGCCTGTGCCTCCTGTACCTTATACTCTGTTTCCCAAAGTGCTCGCCACAGAATTTCCTGTACGTACTTCAGTCTCTCACTCAGTACTTGCTGGAAGACTGTTTATGGAAAGAAATCCGCCTTTTGGCTTGACCCCTAGACCCCAATGCTGGAAAAGTCTTGGGAAATGAGGCGAGCGGGACTGATGGCTGTAAAACACACACATGTGCAGCGAGGCATGAACACATAGACGCACACATCCCGCCTACACAGAGAGCCGGCTCATAAATTCTGTCTGTTTTAAAGCAGTTGCAGGATTAATGGCAACAAAACTAAGTGGAGCTCAGCAAGCACTTCATCCCTCTTGAAGGTTTGCAATTTTTCAAAGCTTTAGTTGTTTTAGCCCATTTTAGGCTTTAAAAAAATGAAGGGATGTCCTGGCCAGTGTGCTCAGTGGTTAGGGCATCAGCCTGAGCACCAAAGGTCACAGGTTCGATTCCCGATTCCCAGTCAAGGGCACGTACCTGGGTTGCAGGTTTGATCCCTGGCCTGGGTCAGGGCACGTTTGGGAGGCAACCAACCGATGTGTCTCTCTCACATTGACATTTCTCTCTCTCTCCCTCCTGCCTCCCTTCCACTCTCTCTAAAGATCAATGGAAATCCTCAGGTGAGGATGAAAAAAAAAAAAAGTAGGGTACCTTCATGTCCTTCAATCACCAACTAAGGCAGAGCTTCTCTAATCGTGGACATACTTTTAAATGGAAACGAAAACACAGTGAGTTTTTTATTTCACCATATTTCCCCTTAATCGGCTGAGCTATTGCAGAGCCATGCAGTGTAGGGTCTTCTCCTTGGCTTTTGCGTATCTTCAGTCTCTTTAGACCCAACTTGTGTTTGCTGGTGTGCTGGGATCTTGTTCTGCTGACTTGTGTGTCCAGAGAGAGACACGGAACCAGATTTGACCTTTGCATATATCAAGCAAGGTAAAATTGGAGGACACAGCTCTCCCAACCAGAGGCTGTGGATCTGATTTCTAAAATAACTGTGACGGAATAAAGCCACAGGCTGTAAACTCAGGTCACCCTCGCTGCCCAGCATTAGGACGGCAATGTGGTGGTTCCGATTAAACAGGTTGGGTGAACCATCCACCTACATCAGGGCCACAGCCGCACTGTTTACTAAGCATATGACCCTGAGCAAGTTATTACTGGGTTGCCTTCTCTAAAAATGAGTCAATACGAATACCTGCCTGATGAGGTTATGGGATTAATCAGATAATACTTATAAACCACTGAGCATGGTACCTGCTCTTAGTAACTACTCTTTTAACATGGGCTATTATAGTTTTGATTAGCTCCATGACTTGAGGGTGGTTGAACTGGACGATCTCGAAGATCCTTCATGTTATAAAATGCTGATCCAAACCAGGAAAGGAAACAGATATAATGAAATAAGGTGAAGGGAGCTAACATTTTGAAGCTAGACTTCCCATGTCCTCTTTCCTATGTCTTAAAAGCTTCCACCTGCAGTGGCCAACTAACTAAAGAGAATGTTGTCCCACCAAGGAGAGGCAAGGGAACTCACACTGGGTCAAGTGCAGAGAACGGCCTCCTCAACTGTGTTAGAAACACAGGTGTTGAGAAAGAGCTGAGGGGGCTGGAAATCTTCCCTCTCTCCCCCTGCATTTCTCTCTCTCACACAAACACACGCGCCCCCACACAACGTAGATGTCTGACTTCATTCCGAAACATAATTATGAGTGGTAATTGAAATAGTAAACACAAAAATCAAAAGAGCCCTGGCCATGTGGCTCAGTTGGTTGGAGCGTCGTCCTGGTTGCAGGTTTGATTCCCTGTCAGGGCACATACCCAGGTTGTGGGTTTGATCCCCATTTGGGGCCCATACCAGTTGGGTGAGATTTTTTTTTTAAAAGTCAAAAAAGTTAATTTTATACAATAAAAGAGATAACCCTATCTTAAAATTAACAGAAAAAACAATTAAGTGATGCGGAAGAAATAGAATTCTGAGAACTTAAGAGCAAAAACAAAGGTTTTTAATTAATTATAATTAAGTCCCCCAAAGGAATCATCTTTGTATTCATAAAATAGCTTTTAAAAGTTCAACCACTGCATAGTTTCAAACAAACTTTTAACTTCCTTTTCCACTGATTAGATAAGTCACGAATGTTAACTGTTATTAAAAAAGGGGGAAATAAATGTCAAGTGTAATCTTTTATACCAGGTTTGAAAAATGGTATGACCAGCCATCCAGAACCCTGTTCTAACCTATCCAGAGGCATCCTGGAAAACCAGGTGTGTTCTAACCTATCCAGAGGCATCCTGGAAAACCAGGTGACCAGGTTTGCCTCCAGTGGGAGGGCCGGGTGTTTCATGTGAGTGAGTGAGTGTGATGTCAATGTCCTGTGGTCGGTGCAGGGAGAAGCAGAAGTCCCAATTAGTACCACTGCTCACAGCTGGGATTCCAGTGGGGTTAGATCACACCGTCTTCCTACCAAGACTCACACGTGAAGTCGGCTTTGGAAGAGAGGGCGTAGAAGTCAGTTCTGTTTTCCCTGTGTTGGATGCTACTATTAACACGAAACTGCCCATACCAAACCCACAAATAGACTATTCACACTCAGGGACGGAGAACCGGGAAAGCAGAAATTAAAGACATTTGTCAAGTCTCTTAATTTAATGTATTTCCCCTAATTGCTACTCCGCATTACCTCCAAAATTCCCCTTTTATACATCCTTAAAGCCAGTCCATTAACAGCCCCTGAGTCATCAAAACTCTGATCTCCTACTCAAGTCTGATATTGCTATTGCAGGTCTGAGAGCAAGATGGATCCAGGCAAAGCAATCAGCTCTCAGCGACTAAAGGTATGGCCAGGGCATTGGTTAATTCTCCTAGTCCGCAGGCCATCCCACTATAAAGAGCTAAAACAACGTGTATATAAGGGTTGCTATCGTTAGCTGGTTGAAACTCATGACAAAAAATTTGATTTATAGTTATTTTTGAAATTCAACTCTCATGGCTATTCCTATCGCTTAAATCAACCCCAGATAGAATACACAGTTATTTATTAGACAATAATACCCCCAAGTCGCTCCCCATTTCCGGAACAGCTGGTCACGCACGCCCTGAGCGCTGAGTAGCTAGTTCTCTCTGACTCGGGCTCCAGAACATCTCCAATCCCAAACCCAGAAGGCAAGTTTTGTAATTTCTCTTGCTGCTCTCTACTTTCAAGCCTATGGCCAGGACAAGGGGTTTTGACTCTCCAAACTCCTGAATTCTGTTCGTAGGAGGTTCACCATAGCCTTGAATTGTAACACCCAAACTTTGGCCTCTCTCTCCAGTGCTAATCGCTTCCTCCTTTTCCGCAGTTGTTTCGCCACATGCCATCGGAAACCACATCCCATCCGAGATTCCCCAGGTTTCTTTCCTGCGGCTTGTACCCTGGCCACAGAGACTCACGCGGGAAAAGCCCGCGAGGGGACTTCAAGGCCAGCGTCGGGCAGCGTACCAGGCCGAGGGCGGAGAAGCCACGCCCGGAACCCGCCTTCCCGGCTCCCAGGCTGGCGGCTTCGCTCCCTCGGGCGGCGGCGGCGGCGTCCTGGGCTGGGCGGACCTTGTTCGGGGCGCCCAAGGGTCCTTTGCAGAAGCAGGACGCTCTGCGAGGTCGGCTTTCCTAGGCCGCCTGGGTTCCGGCTCCGGAGACGGGGTTGCCATGGGAACAGGACGCGGAGGACGCGGCTGGAAGCGTCGGCGCCTGTAGCCCAGGCGACGCGGGGCACTTCCGGCCGCGTGGGATCCAGGCGGCTCTGGCTGCCCGCAGCTCCGCCCGCGCCCTCGGCCTTCCTGTCCCCGCGGGGGGCGTGACGCTCCCGACCTCAGGGTCGCTCCAGATCAATCCCATCGAAGGGTGGACAGACAGGAGCGCTGCTCCAGGACCTGCCTGTTGAAAGCTGCGACGTCTGGGCTGTATTCGGGGACACCCTGCACCGCCCGTGCGCCCCTCTGCGCATCCTGCACCCCAATTGCTCCCCGGGCATTCAGGCTCCCCGACCCGGAGGAAAGGCTCAGAGGTAACTGCTGGGGGTGCTGGCTCCGGCTGTGTTGCCCCTCCGGGTAAGACTGGAGCCATCCTGTTAGGGAAGCGGAGTGTCAGGCTCGAGCAGCTAAAGAAAGGACCACTGCTTCCGCGGATGGTTAGCAGTTCAGAGAATATTTCGAGGGGAGAGTCACGTTTGGCAAATATCACACAGCCCTAAATTGCGCAGCCACATATTCTTTTTAAAAATCCTTATCCCAGGATATGTTTTTGATTTGACAGAGAGAAACATCGACAGGTTGCCTCCTGTGCCACCTTTAGTCTACAGGATGATGCTCCAATCAACTGAACCGCCGGGCCAGGGCCCACGTATTCCCATACTACACCTTTCAGTGGCCCTAATCACACACAATAGTAACAATAACACGTCTGCAGAGGCAACTGTGGCCAGCTCTGGCTCTGGCAGCTCCATGTTTAAAGATGGTGTCATCATGAACCCTACAATGAATTAGGGCCTATGACAAGGCAAGTTGGAGTTGCTATGCCCGTCCCATTTTCAAAAAACAAAGAAACAGGCTTGGTAGAGAGAGAAGGAAGATATTTACTAGGAACTTGAGAGATGGCGCTTACATGTGGTGTTTGTTCTTCCCAGCGTTAAGGCTGAAGTTTCATTGCAGATCCAAGGCTGCCACACTATCTAGCCCTTCTGAGTTGGGCTGGAGGAGTTACTTCTCTGAGTTGCTTAAATATTATCTTGGGTAAAACTGGGAAGATCTATCCGCTTAAGGTTTAAATCTGTACCCTAAGTTCCTGAGCCCACATGTTCTAAAGATCCCACGCCCTTTATCCTCTGTTTCCAACAGAATTCTCAGCATGGAACAATAATGAGAACGTGAACGTGGCTTCAAGACCTCATGGTTTAGGTTTTCACTGCGTGGTCTGGGGCAAGTCCCAGCCCATGGGTCCTGATTTTCTTGCCTATCCATTGAGAGCATGTGTACCTCTTGTTTCTAAAACCCTCCCCAGGTCCAGGATTCTGGGAGAGTAAAACTGCAGATGTTTGTGACTGTGAACAGTATCTAACATCTATAAAAATAAAAGGGTAATACGCTAATTAGACCGGACGTCCTTCCTAACCAAGCCGGGCCAGAGGGAAGCCAGCCCGGGTCCTGGGTGCCTGCCGGTGGCCTGAGGAGGGAAGCCCGGGTCCCAGGTGCCAGAGGGAAGCCGGTGCCGGCAGCCGGGGAAAGGAAGGCCTACTCTTGCATGAATTTTCATGCATCGGGTCTCTAGTGTATGGCAATGAAAAAGGAAGAATGGTTTCCTGTTCTCTAACACTTATGCCCCTAACCCCTTAGGTTGCCCTTCATTAAACTGAAAGGGCCAGTGTCCTGTCATTTTAGGAAAGGGCCACGAGGCTGTTTCTGTGTGTGTTTAGCGCAGCTCCCGTCCTGAATACCTGCTCGTGCCGAGCACTGTGCAGGGAAGTGCAGTACCAGGGCAGGCACCGAATTCCCGTGGGACAGCGGGTGCTCTGCTTCCCCCTCCAGTTAACTAGCGCTGGCCAGAGCACGTGGCCCTCCTCTGTAAAGGTAGAAACCAAAGTAGAAGGACTGTAAAGACGGAGAGGTCCAAATCTGGGTGGTACCTTTTCCTTTCCTTGCCATCTTCACCCTGCCCCCAAATGTAAGCCGTATAGTAACTGTGCTTCAGGTTTGTTCGCTCGCCCCGCAATGGGCTGCTGGCTATCTGGGCGGACAGTGGTTGTAGAGGGTGCTCACCCACCTTCCCTCGTGGATCCTGAGGTGGGAGAGGCAAGCGTGGCCATTGCAAAAGTCACAGAGAGGAAGCAGGTGTAGAGGGTACTTCTAGACTCTTCCAACCCCAAGGCAAATGTGCTTATTTCCAAACTATTCCAGCCCCAGGAACTGTGACACTTAAGAACAAAGAAATCCAAATAAACTCTCTCTTGTGCAATTTCTTAAAACACATTTTTCTGGCCTCTCAAGACAGGACGAGTGTTGGGTCGCCACCCCCTTGGGAGCTTCCTGGGTGTAATCAGAAACGGGTCCCCATACTTGGAGGGCAGGGAGAGGCCAAAGAAAAAGGCAGATCACTCAGAGTGGGAAGGTGGTGGGTTTAATAAGCAAGGGAACTGACTCACCAGGCTCGTCTTGGGCAGCGGCAAGACCAGATTTCTGCACCTTAGAAGTTTATATGGAGGCCTTCCCTGGGGTCAGTCCAACTTAGTGACTTAACACAAAGGTATCATCTCATCGTCCTGGAGGTCAGAAGTCTGCAGTGGCTGCCGCTGGGCTGGAGACAAGATGGTTCTTCCTAGGGGCTCTGGGGCAGAATTTCATTTTCTTGCCTTTTTCAGCTTCTAGAGACCCCTGCATTTCCTGGTTCCAGGCCTCATCCTCCCCCTTCAGAGCCAGCAGTGCAGCGTCTTTAACACGGACTCCTCCCACTTTGAAGACCCTTCTGCTCACCTCAGGCCCACCTGCACAACCAGGGTCATCTCGTCCTAAGGTCAGCTGATTGTGAACCTTAATTCTACTCGCAAACGTAATCCCCCTTTGCCACATAACATCAAAGATTCACTGGTTCTGGGAATTAGGACATGGACTTCTTTGGGGAGGGGAGGGATGTTACTCTGCCTTCCAGAATGGTTAACCTGAATTCAATGGCCCAGGTTTAAATACCTGGAGGTGACACATAGGGAACTGCCTATCTCTTCCCCTGTTAAAATCTTAACATCATTTGGCTGACCTGCTCCTTTTTCTCCCCTACACATGCTCCATTTATAATCGGGTGCATCCAATCTCGAATATACTGTTTCTTCCCATTTGGGGGCCTGGTTTATAACGAATGTGCAGAATGTCTCTTTTCTCCCCTTTCACTCACCTCCATCTCTGGGGGATTTACTCCTCAGGGGACCCTTCCCACCAGCTGGAACCCACATGGATTGCTCCCTCCACCAGCTCCCATGGCTCACGTGTGGCAACAATCTTGTCCTGTCCCAAATATGCCGCCGAGTCCCACGATGCTTGGCAGTTCTCTGCTGAGCTGGGGAACAGAAATCGCTACTCCACATGCCCGGGTCTGTTGTTTTTCCAGCTCACTCTTTGTCCTGCCCGCTAACTTTGCTCAAAAAGTGTCACCCCATCGCTGCTGGATAATGTTTCTGCTGCGGTCAGCACCCGGCGTGCCACAGCTGTGTCGCATGGAGAAAGGCTGTGCTTCAACATGTTGGGGAGCGTGTTCTCCACACAGTGCATCGTGTGTTTATCTTACGGTGGGTGGGGCTCATTGTTAAAAGCTTTGGAGTCCAGCTTAGGCTTATGTATGGAAAACATTGAGGACTCTTAACCAGTGTGAAGAAGAAGGCCACTCTTTCTCACTCGCTGTGATGATGCACACACTACCCCACTGCTTTCCCTCTGCGCTCCTGTATCACAGGGTGAGAGGGAGGGTGAAAATCCTCACGCGTATGCATAGATGTTTACAGATAGGACAGTCATCGCATCGTTGTCAGGGCTGTAAACTACTGGAAGCAGATTAAATGCCCATCAACGAGGAGCTAGTTAAATAAAATATAGCACAATCACACTATGACATATTATGCAACAGTTTAGCAGGGGTGGGGAACGTCTGGCCCACTGGCTGTGTAAGGCCCGGGAAATCATTTGGTCTGGCCCTGCCAAGGCATTAGGATTGAGTTAAATAAATATTTGACCAAATACAGCAGGCTCATTTTTAAGTTGATAATTTTGTATGGCCCTCAAATAATGTTATAAAAATATTCCAAATGGCCCCTTGGCAGAAAAGGGTCCCCCACGCCTGGTTTAAAAGCATGAGCTGTGTGTGCTGGCAGAGAGCAATCTCCAGGACTTTTAAGTGGAAAACTAAGGCCCAGAAGAGGGTGTGAAGTATGCTTCTCCATTTAAAGGGGAAAGTAAAACACACGCCCCCGCGGACACTCCGACTCGGAAGGTCTCAGATCACACGAAAATAGCTGTGGCCTGTGGGGACGGGAACGCAGGGCTGGGAGAAGCAACAAAAAGCAGCAGCAGAGATGCAAAATGGAACAGAAATTTATTTCCGTCATACCTTCAGTACATCACAAAGGCAGAGTGCTACCCTACGGCATACGGCGTTCCCATATCTAACCGGAGTACTTGTAATAAATATGCATCCTGAGACGCGCTAAGAGGCGGCTGTGTCAAGCACCCTGCAGTCTCCCAGTCTCCCACTCCGCAGCGTTCTGTGCGGGGCGCGAGGGGTGTTCCGTGTCTCCGTAAGTGCTGTGACGGAAAGTCCTTTCACATTTCTTTGCAGCGTTTTCGAAATTGCTTAACTATAAACAACTTAGGAAAAGGAACATGGAGCTGGACAGCCGTTTCTGCTTTGCTGGCCTTGGTCGGCATCCAGTGCAGCCAAGCTCCCTCGGCCGGGGCGGCCCTGCGGAGCGGGCCCTGTCGGAGCAGGCCTGCGCTTTTAATTACACACTTGGCAGATTTCTGTTTTCTGTTTCCATCCCTCAGGAAGATCCACGCTGACAGGGAAGTGGCAAGCAAGTTAGAAACGTTTTCTTTTTTTAACCTGAAAGGAAAGAAAGGGAACAGAAACATTTCCCCCCAAAGACCTTTGCCATGCACCCCGATGTTTACCATACCGGGGTTTCTCGTCTCCAAGTTGAAACACGGACTGTTACTAACAGTTCTTCCAGAGATCCTCTCTGGGCTCTGGCAGAGCTGGGCATGCAAAAGTGTTCACCGGGTACAAGGAGGACTCACTCTTCAGAAACGCGCTCCAGTGCTGAGGGTCTGGCAGCTCACACTGATCTTGGAATATATAACTACCTTTTGCTATTGCTGAAAACGTTCAGGAAAAAGTCCTATTTCTAAAAAGTCTTAAGCATGGTTACCTAAAAAATATTTTGTTAATAGCGTCTCATGTGAATTTCACTGACTCAAGGGGTTTAGATATGAAAACATCTTTAAGAGCCAATAAAAATACTGTAGAGAGAAAAAAAAACACACGACTTTTAAAAAATTGAGGTTAAGAACGACGAGGCATTTCTTTTGGCTGTAAACACGCAGTTTACTGTCCCTTGTTGAAACACGACTGTTTGGATTTCCTGAGCTTCGCGGGTAACGGCAGAAGGCAAGTTTGCATAGAGAATTTGCAACACGTCCACGATTTCCTTAAAAACTTTTAAGGGCAGCTTGCTTTTCTTTCTAAGCTTCATGTTTTAGTGAACGGTGCTCATCAAGCTCAGACTGACCAGCCGGTGACGAGCCACCTAAGGCAGATGGGGGGAAAGATGGGATTGAGGGTTTTCAAACCCACAGGACACCGGGTAAAGGGTCCTAGGCAGGCACCGCATCACTAGCGCTGCACTGATCTGCTTAGAAGTCAAATCATGTCTGCGGATTGGAAACCAGAGGCAAAGGGGGGCGGGGGGCTCCCCTGCGCTAGCGGCCCAGCCAGCGTGGAGGAACCCGGCGGCATTCACTGTGCGGAGGTGTCCACAGGTCGCTCAGTGAGGACGGAGCCACACAGCTGGTCAGGCGCCAGGCGGGGGCCCACGCCCCAGCACCAGGCCCGGCTCCTGGGCACGGCCCACCCAGCTCTGGAATCAGAAGCGATGGCAGCGCCTGTCCCCTCTGCTGCTGTTCAGTCTCCCCGCAGTTCTGAGGGGACAGTCTTCTCCCGGGGCCAGTCCTCAGAAGCAGCCTTGCAAGGGCAGAAGCCAGGCCAGGTCCCGGTGCACACCACGAACGAGAACAATGGCAGTGGTCGCCAGCAACCCCGGTCCAACCCCAAGGTGGACAGCGAGGGGCAGTGTCCCGCCGGGGAACCCACGCTACTTCTTCTGGGCCTGGGTCTTACACATGGTAAGGATCTGCTTCAGAACTTTCTGGACATCTTCATCCATCTGGCCCTAGAAGGTCGAACAGAAGACAGTCATTGGAACCTCAGTGAAGTCCTGTCTCACCGAGGGAACGAGATGGCTGGCTGGGATGAAGCCCTGAGCCCCTGATCTTCCCAAGGAATGTTACCCCTAGCAATCCCCACGTTTCTCTAGGGAACTGAGACCGGGAGGGCCCTGCTCTCGAACCCCTAGAGGATGATGAGGCCGAGACTGACAGAGCCCCAGCAAAGGGTGTCTGGGGTCTCCGTAGCACATACGAGCCCAGAGAGCCAAACCAGCAGCAGTGAAAATATGGACAAGCCTCAAACATCAAGCCCGGGCTCCCGATCCTGAGGGTGGGCAGCTGGCGGGTGGGGGAGCGGCAGCTGCGTCCTCCTATTTCTCGAGAAATGCCGAGGTCGCTCTCAGCAGTTAGGACAGGGTTCCCGACACAGAATCCAAAGCCGGGCGGAAGGCATTTGAAAGCTTTCCTAGGTACAGGGTTCTCCTCGGATTCTCATTCGTTCTACTAGTGTGATGACGGGACTTGGGGCAACGTGGACTGCAGTATTTCTTTCAGGCATCCGGGCACTTCGCAGCGCGTTACCATACCTGCACAGCGTACAGAAGATGCATCCTGTAAACCGATATGACCTCCTGGTGTTGCTTCTTGCACTCCTAGGAAGAGGTGATTTTACTTGGTTACAGAGAGCTGTGGCCAAATGCTCCCCAAGCGACTCCCTCCATCCAATGCTCACATAGAAGCTTTTAAATTGTGAGCTCACTGGCTTGTGTGTTTCTGAATACTTGTCAATATTCTCGGGGGGGGGGGGGATCTATTTTATGACTTTGTATGTCAACTCTAGAAGAAAATTCATGTAAGAAGTAGTTATTATAATCCCAAATTTGTTGCATATATATGTGTGTATATATATATATATATATATATATATATATATATATACACACACACACACAAACACACATACATACTTTATGCAAATATACAGATACATTCACACAAGGTAAATAGTGCAAGGAAATATATCAAATGCAAAAAGTAATCATCTCTGAGTGGTTGAATAATTAGCAGTTTATTTTGGGGAACTTTTTTAGAGTTTTTCTACATTTTCTAACTTTTCTACAATAACCAAATATTTTAATTAAACAATATATTCTTTCAAAGGGAGGTATTACCACCCACTCCAGAGCTGGTACCATATACTCCCCGGGAAGCACACTGATCGAGCTGCTGGGGCACCGAGGAGGAGCTGGGGCATCGAGCTCCATGGTCCCTCAGCAGAGCTGCTAATGCTTCTACGTCTCCTTGCGGAGAGATCGTTCCAATTCCTCTCAGCGCCTACTTTAAGGAGCCTCACTTAGCTCTTAGCTCTTCTAAAAAGAGGCCCTTCCTCCTACTTCACGACGGAAACCGAGACTGCTGTAGGTGGATCTCTTCAAAAATCTGCACAAGTCTCCCAATACTCCTTGTTGTCGCCTTCCTATCATCGTTGACATGTGTCCTCCCTACTCAAAGAGAACCCTTCAACCTCAGCCCTTTGACGTTCATGCCATCAGAAGGCGTGCTTGGTATCTCTCTGCTGTTTCCTCCCACCTCTCGGTCGCCTGCACGCAATCATTGATAACTCTCTCTGGTCACTGCCTTCCTTTCCATCCCAGCTTCTGTCAGCAGTGGGTTGACTGCAGCATCTGCATGGAGGAGCCACCTAACCCTGGCCTCCCAGTTCCTCCACCTCAGCTTCAGTGACTTGCTCCTCCTCCTTCCAGCCACTCACTCTCATGGTCATGGCCCTGCCTCTCTTACTGCCTCTGAAATCTCAACCGAGAGAATCCCACCCTCTGACCACCATCTCCTGTCCTTCTAGCAAACCTATCTCAGGCTTCCCCACCTCACACTAGGATTCTTCAGCCCCATCCGACACCTCACTACTCACTCACTTCTCCAGCAGGCAGTGCAGATCTGGCTGCCACGCCACTGGAGGTGTTCTCGCCAAGGCTACCCAGGCCACTAAACGCCACATCTCGGTCCTTGCTGCCTCCTACTCATCCCTTCGAGACTCAGCACGAGCACCACCTTCTGCAGGAAGCCTTTCGAGACTCACCCAGGCTGGGTAAGCACACATTTCTGCTGCCCTCAGCATGTTGGGCGTCTCTCTATTGATGAATGCTGACCACATCAGGAATACGGCAAGCCATATTACATATCAATTGTGAGGGCAGGGGCTGTGTCGTATTCATTTTCATACCATCAGTACCTTGGACAATACCGACACAGAAGAACTCCTTAAACACATGTTGAGTAATTGTAAGAATGCCCGTCGAAACCATGAGCACTTTATCTACCCGTCTGTGAGCATCACTTTCTCAAAAAGTGACCCACCGAACACAGTGGGGGGCATCTTCTTCTCCCCTGCCTGCTCCTCCAGTGCTAGCGCCGGGAGCACAGAACAGCTGGTGTTGGCCTTGGTGGCCAGCCAGACTCAGGACGGCAGAAATCTGAACTCGCCAGTGCATCAACTGTGCCCTAAAGAAATCATAAAAGCCAGGTCCTGTTTGTAACAGGAAGCTAGCGATGGCCCAGGACAGACTAACCCTCGATTTCACATGGGAAACATATACCCTTGTCAACCGAAACCTTAACTGATCCTGCAATAACTAAACAATGGCCCTCCGAAGACGCCCACGTCCTAATCCTAGAGCCTGTTACCTACATGGTAAAGGGACCTAACAGTGTGACTAAGGATTGTGGGATGGAGAGAGAGTATCCTGATTATTTGGGTGCACCTTACATAAATGCGATCACAAGGGTCCTTAAGAGAGAGAGAGCAAGGTCAAAGGTGGGAGAAGGAGATGGGAGGACAGAACCATGGGCTGAAGTGCTGTCCTTTGAAGATGGTGGCATGGACTATGTGCCAAGGAATTCACGTGACCTCTAAAAGCTAGGAAGGGCAAGGAAGTGCATCTCCCCTAGAGCCTCCGGAGGGAACCAGCCCTGCTGACATCCTGACTTTAGTCCAGCCAGACTGATGACCTCCAGAACGTTAAGATAATAAATGTGTGTTGTTCTAAACCAAGTTTGTGCTGCTCTGTCATAGGAAATAGTCATCGGAAACTAATCCAGATATGAGAGGGCTTTCCGGGTGAAAAGGGGGCGGGGCCAAGAAACAGCTTCAGACCCGTAGATACGCAACTACCAGAGATCCTGGCCCCTAGCAAGAAAAGCGCTTGCCGCTGTGAGAGATGGTTATGGCCGTTGCAGAGAAATGGAGAAGGGGCGATAAGCTGGTGGATGGAGGAACAGGCCGACTCCACTGTCCTGCCGGTTCCTCGTCCTCAGAGATACATCCCCCTAACTCACAGCAGATAATGAGTGGAAATTTGACAGTTCCTTCTTTTGCCCTCACCAAAGAGGGCACCAGTGAGTTGCTCCCTGAAGTACACACTCTATTAGGCTGGGACTCTGGCCATGCCCACCTGCCCTCCCAGTGGAGTAGGCATGCAGTCCGCCTCGCCCTCCACCCCACCAGGCGGGGGCAAGCCCACTCACAGCCAGCTGGGTCTGGAGCTGCTTGACCTGCTGCTGCAGCCCGTCCAGCTGCTGGCTCTGCCTCTTGGAGGAGCTCGCCGAGTAGGACAGCTGCGAGAGGCTGTTCAGGGCCTCCTTCAGCTTGGTGACTTCCTTCGACATCTCGTTTATCTAGTGAAAAAGGAAAGCTATTACCAACAGGCAGGAACGTGCCTACAGAAGCAAAATTCCAGGTATTCCTACGCCTTGAACACTGTTAGCCTCCAGGACTTGAGACTCTGGAACAATTCCTTTTATACATTTCAAAGAAAACCCATAAAATGAAACACATAACAAAATCAGACAAACCCACGAGGCCTTCTAAGGCCATGATATTCAAACTAGAGGCTCAGTGCACGATTTCATGCATGGGTGGGGTCTGGCCAGCCAAGCCCGGGGAGGGGATGCGGGAGGTTGGCCGGCCAGGGGGAGGGGCTGCGGGCCATTGGCCGGCTGGCCCCACCCTCTGGTTGAACTCCCAGTCAAACTCCTGGTAGAGGGGACTATTTGCATGTTAGCCTTTTATTATATAGGATAAGGGCCCCCAATTAAACACTGTGTTTTGATGCATAAAGATAAACACTATAACACTGATTTCCCTTTCTTGTTTTTTCTGAACAGAAACAGGATTTTAGGCATTCTTTCTTTGCTGGCATGGGCGATTAGGAATAAGTTATAGAAACCCTGATATTTCTGGACATCTTGTCTTAAACACAACTCTCCCTCCCCTCCTTCTCCCACCTCCCTGCCCCCTTGGCTCTGGGAGCTCGTTGGAAGTATCCATCATCATAAAGGAATAAATGATCACCAGTGCTCTAGTCCATGCCACTCAGAGCATCCGGCCCAGGGGACTGGCAGCAAAGCAGATTTGGCACAGAACCATCCTCCGCTCCGCTCTCCCCTCTTCCTCAGGCCACGCCCAGTCCATCTCTCATCACCCGCACCCCACATTCCTCCCCAGCTCCCCTCCCATGCACGGGTGAAAATGAGGGCCAGGAAAGGCAATTTTTATACTGACTCGGGAAAGCCCATGGGGCTTAGGGAAGCGGGATTAAGTCTGGAAGTATTTGGGTTCCATATGACAGAGGAATCTGTCTGGATGCCAAGAGTTCAAGTTCAAGATCGGTCACAAGTGCTTTTCAGTTTGTGGGGTGACTTCTGAGCCCTGACACTTGGCAGAGCTTCTGTAAAGTCATTTCACAAGAAAAATTATGCACCACATATGTGAAAATGCTTTACGATAAGGGAAGTGTCGCTCTTTTAAATAAATGTCTAACCTACTACTCTAATGTGGCTTTGGGGACAGAGGGATTCGTGTGCCGGGCCTCTGGGCGTTCGCAGCAAGTTAGTGTGAACAAATGGTAAACATGCGAACCGACAGAAGGTCCCAGGGCTCACTAGCTAGAAGCTCAACAGCAAGGGCCCTCGCCCACCTTCCTGTCTTTGTCCTCCTCCAGCCGC
Source organism: Myotis daubentonii (assembly GCF_963259705.1). NCBI lineage: Eukaryota > Metazoa > Chordata > Mammalia > Chiroptera > Vespertilionidae > Myotis > Myotis daubentonii. The sequence continues at coordinate 112,088,459 of NC_081843.1, forward strand.
GAAGAGCTCTCCGAGTGCCGCCTCAGCTCCGCCAGCTCCTCCTGCGCACGCTGCGACTTCTGCAGGAGCTCCCCGGCTTCTTGCTCTTTGGATCGCAAGAGGGTCTGAAGCGTCTCCTTTTCCCTTTTCAACTGGGAGGCCTCACTTCTAACCTGGGCGACCTCCGACTGGGCCTTCTCTTTCTCTTTCGCGGAATCCTTTAATTTCGAGGCCAACGCGCTCACTTCACTCTCCAGCGACGCCTGGAGCTTTTCGTAGGCGGCCCGGGGCACCATGGCCTCGGTCAGCGCCGCCTTCTCTTCCACCAGCTGCTTCTCCAGCCTGGCCACCTCCACCTCCCTGCTGGCCAGGAGCTCCTGGAGACCGCCGAGCTTCGCCTCCATCTCCTTGGCGGCCGTCCGCAGCGTGGTGATCACCTGCAAGTGCTCGGCGATGGACACGGAGTTCTCCTTCTGGGCGTCGGCCAGCTGTTTGAGCTGAGCCAGCTCCTGCACCGCCTTCGCATACTGCGACTTCATCTCGGACAGCGCCGCCTCCGCCTGGGCCCTGGCCAGGCCGGCCACCTGCATCAGTTTCTCGTGCTCCGCTTTGTGGACGTACTCGGCGGTGACGTCTTCCAGAGACTTCCTCTTCCGGTAGTCCTCCAGCTCGGCCTGCGCCTCCTTGTACAGCTGGGACAGCTCGCTCACCTGCTTGTTGAGCTCATCGATCATCCTGTGCATGGCCTCTTTCATGTCCCCGGCGTCATCGCCGGGCTCCTGCGCCGCCTGACTCTTCAGAGCATCTTTCAGTTGCAAGATTTCTTCTTGGGCCTCCTGGTATTTCTCGAGCAGAAACGCTTTCTCCTTGTTCATGTTCTCAATAACAGAGCAATAGGAACTTTTCATTGCCTCGTACTCTTCCGTGGGCGGCTGATCCCCCGCCCCCTTCTCCCTCTCGGCCAGTTTCTCCTCTAACTCCCTCACTTTCTCCTTGTTCCGCTCACTGTCTTCCAGGGCCTTCTGGAGGTCCTGCCTCAGCGCCCGTACCGCCTCCTCGGGGACCCTCGGCTCCCGGAGGTGAGAGTAAGACTCGGCGCTCTCGGGCGACACGAGGCCCAGCTTCATCTGCTTCTGCACGCTCAGGACTTCCTTCATCGCCTCCTCGTACTTGCTCTGAGTTTCTTTCAGTTTCTGGCTGAGGTCGGAGCCGTTCTCGGAAATCTCGGCGTTGTTCAAGCGCACGGGCTCTGGGCTCCGGGACTGGAGCTCGGCCTGCAGCTGCCGCCTCTCTGCCTCGGAGCTCTCCAGTCGCTTCTGCAGGTCCTGCAAGACCTCCTGCAGCTGCTGAAGCCTGACATCGCAGTCGACTGGGGGTGTGCTCAGGGCATGGGCAGAGGCCGGTGGAGGGGATCTGGAGTTGGGGGGAGAGGTTTCACTAGGTTTCCCGAGAGACGGGGCCAAGTCAGTGTGAGTGGAATGGAAGGAGTCAAAGCTCAGGTCCGCTTCTGCCTCTTTGGGGGTTTTGGCCTAAAAAAAGAAAAAGCAAGAATAATGAAATGGCACCCAAAGTGCGGTTAGGAGAGCAAGCACCTACAAGGAGAGCACACACCCAGAACCTACGTAGGGGCGAGCAGCGGGATCGTCTTGTGGGTGTACTCTCGCCTCATGAAAAAATATCACCTGAGACCCAGGAGTCAGATTACCGACACTAAGCCTACTCTGTGTTCTATTCGAACAGATTTTTAGCGCCACTTGAAAGACAGTAGATTTGTTTTGGCTGCAAAGCCTCTGGCTCAAAATTTCCCTTTATTTCTCATATTATTTATGCTGAAATGGGCAATGAATGGGCTTAGTACAGTTACTTCTTAAATTGCTAAATGATCAACTTTACTAAATGAATGGCTAATCACGTCTTTACACTTATCTATCTATATATATATATAATTTGTCATATTATATATTCACTAGAGGCCCGGTGCACAAAAATTTGTGCACTCGGGGTGGGGAGAGGAGGTCCCTCAGCCCAGCCTGTGCCCTCTCGCAGTCTGGGACCCCTTGGGAGATAATGCCCTGCTGGCTTAGGCCTGCTCCCAGGTGGCAGAAGGCAGGCCCAATCCCTAGGTGTAGCCCCTGGTCGGGCTCAGAGCAGGGCCGATTGGGGGGTTGGGGCACCGCCCCCTGTCACACTCAAGGCAGGGTCGATAGGGAGGTTGCGGCGCCACCCCCTGTCACACACAGAGCAGGGCCGATCAGAGGGTTGGGGCTCCACACCCTATCACACCCAGAGCCCGCAGGGCGATCAGGGGTTTGGTCGCTGCCCCCTGTCACACTGATCCCAGTGCTGGGAGGCCTCGCTGCTCAGCTGATCCAGGGGCCAGGACGCCTCTTGGCTGCGCTGATCCCGGGGCCAGGACGCCTCTCGGCTCCGCTGATCTGGGGGTCCTGAGGCCTCGAGGCTCTGTTGATCCCGGCCGGGAGGCCTCTCGGCTCCGCTGATAACCGGGGCTGGGAGGCTTCTCAGCTCTGCTGATAACCGGGGTCCTGAGGCCTCGCAGCTCCTCTGATCCTGGGGCCAGGATGCCTCTCGGCTCCGCTGATCCAGGGGCCAGGAGGCCTCTCAGCTCCGCTGATCCCGGGGCCGGGAGGTCTCTCGGCTCCGCTGATAACCAGGACCGGGAGGCCTCTCGGCTCCGCTGATCGGGGGCTGGGAGGCCTTGCAGCTCCGCTGATCCCGGGCGGGAGGCCTGTCGGCTACACTAATCTCGGGTCCCTGAGGCCTCTCTGCCCTGCCGCTTCAGGGCTGCTTGGCTTCGCTCTGCTTGGAGCCTGAGTATGCAAATTAACCGCCATCTTTTAGCTTCTATAATTGAAACATTGTATCTTTTGGAGTTGTTGCTTCAGGAGCTCAGAGCCCCACAGCTGCAGACGGGGAACCTTGGCTTCCTCCATCGCTGGGGCAACCAAGCCTCCCGTTCTCAGCTGCCTGGCTGCCAGCCGCCATCTTGGCTGACAGTTAATTTGCATGTCTCGCTGATTAGCCAATGGGAAGGGTAGCGGTCGTACGCCAATTACCATGTTTCTCTTTTATTAGTGTAGGTACTATGTATATAATTATAGATAATTTACCAATTTAGAAACTTACAGAAATAGGGCTAATGAATAATTCTTTCAAAAAAGAAATAACTTGGAACTACAAAGGCTTAGATCTATATAGTTGAGGCTAACTATATTAAAAAAGAAGAAACTAATGTAGATGTTTAAAATAAAATATCATCTGACTAACCCTGAAAAACCCAGTATCTTAACCCAACAGAATAGTCTGTGGTGGTGATGGATCTACCTACCTGCAATTTATCTTGTAATTCCTTATTGTGTAGAGTTAGAGATGCAACTTTTGCTTGTAATAGGACAAGAATATCTGGTTGGTCAGCTTCAGAACTGATATCCAATAAGCTATCAGCACCTGGAGAAAGAGAAAGGCAATGCAAACTAATATTTAAAAATTAAACAGTTATTTCTTTGGCCTCTAACAAACCCCCTTCCTGCCCAATCCAGTTCTTCTTCCTGGTCCTGACTAAGAATGAGAGTCCCATCAGCTGGATAAGTAAACAGCAATTCTTGGTCCTGGGTTTCCTTACTGGGGTATCCCCAGCACAACCCTAGATGCCTGGATGCACAGCACCTCACCTGAAAATTGATGGATTTGATCATGCATTTTCCCATTCACTCGATTTAGGATAGCTTGGCTGCTTTTTGTCCCTCCCATATTTAATGAGCCCCATTTCTGTGAGTCCTTTTAGAAACACCTCTGGAAGATGGCTCACTTCTTAACCCCACCGCCATTACACAGGTTCAGCCGTTATCAGCTACTTTGAAACTTTGCAAACAGCTTCCAATAAATGTCTCTCTCTCCCCCCTCGCCCTAGTAAAAATGTAGCCTGCACACCACTGTCCCACTAATCTCCCTAAAATATGCTTTGATCGGGCCATTCCTTCGGGTCAAGTGCTTTAACTGCTCTCCCTCCAAATCTTCAAATCCCTTTATCTACATTAAGACCGCTATGATCTGGCCCCAATCTACTGTGTCAGGTTTATGACTCATGATTTCTTCCTCTGGTACCCCATACTCCTCAGATTCAAGGTTCCCATCAGACCCTCTATATTCTCAACACAAGGCTGCTTCTTTAACGTTTCATCCATACGACCGCCCTTGCAACATCTCTTTGGTTAGATAACTCTTCAGCATCCTTCAGGAGAGCCATGTCAAACTCTGCCCCCTCCACAAAGTATCTGCTGACCACTGCAGCATGATACAGTCTTCCCCAAATCCGCAGTAAACACCGTGGGCAAGCCACAACTTGGAGACATCCTACTGACCATCACGCTGCAATAGCATCGAAAGCAATGCCACTCACTGTGCTCACTGACGGAGACAAGGAACTTGCTCCAGGATATAATTCAATGTACCGCTTTCTTCACCTGGAAAGTCTTCTTATGAAAAAACTGTCAGCCGGACAAAACAGTATGCCTAGTGATATGGCTGATGACTGTCTGGTGCAGATTCCTTATGTTTATCGTGCAATGGCAGCAGTTGATAGGCTGATCGGAATAGCACTGATCTAAATGTTTTCCTGTTATTTAAAAATTTTTCACAGCCATTTAATGCCACGCAAAAGCTTTTCTCTTCATTTGAAAAGATACAAACTGACATTTCTTCATAGATACGCTTACTTCTGACGTCTAGTGCCCAACCTGCAGCTTTATGACATGCAGTCACGTGAGCATGGAATGAATCAGGGGATTGGGAGCAGGATTGTAATTCTAAGCAACAGAAATCACCTCTAAGATACAATGGATGAGTTTTAAAGTGTCCAATGTAACAACTGTTACAGTGATGTTAACATTGGTCTCTACTAGGAATAAGAAAGTTAATATTTATAAATTCTACATGTTTTTTAATTGATTTGAGAGAGAGGAAGAGAGAGAGAAAGAAACATGAATGTGAGAGAGAAACATCAGCCGGCTGCCTCCTGCCCACCCCCGGCTGGGGATCGAGCCCCAAACCCAGGCAAGTGTCCTGACCGGGAATGGAACCGGCGACCCCTCTGGTGCACAGGACGATGCTCAACCAACAGAGCCGCACCGCCCAGGGCCAATATTTCTCCTCTGTATGTTAAAGGCTCCAAACACATGAAATGCTAAGACTAAGAAACTGAATACTAGAGCAAAAAAGGACCTTTGCAATAATCTATATTTTAAGCTGATTCTAAAGGAACTACACTACATTCTTAGAGGACAAACCCGCAGGATGGACTCAACGCCATGAACGAAACCCTGACCCGATGAAGACAATCCGATTGTGTGGTTTCATCAGCACACCGTTTTGTGTGTGGCCGACACCGGGGGCTGGGCTGGCTCTCCCTTCAGGAAACCACCTGCTGCTCACCTCCCAGGAGAGCTGCCAGCTTGCAGCCCACGGACCTCATCTCAAAGCAACCGCTTCAATACGCAACATAGAATAGGCAGCTACAGTAATTTAAGGACTTGTTTTGTGACAGAACGAATAACAAGATCTGGCAGCAGGTCTCGCAAGGCTACGATTTCTAGCAGGTACTGAGAATGCTATTTCATGCAGCTGTAACAACAGCCAGGTGAGAGGACGCGACCTGCGAAAGCTCTTGGTGTCAAAGTCCCTGGTCAGCCTATGCCACTTGGGTTACTGTCTATGATCATAATTGAAGGAAGTGCTAAAACTTATTTTGGGACAAATGACAACAAAGATACATTTTTTTTTTGCATCCGGGCTCTGAGACGCCTTAAAATCCAGGTGAAGGTGCCTGAGGTACAGCAGGCATGAGCCATGTGGCAGTGGCAGCTCTGGGGGGGGCACACCGGGGTTCTCCGGCCTCCCACACAGAGGAGCCCGCTTGGCCTCTGCGCTCATGGGACAGAGACGAGTCAAAAGGACAGAGGCAGATGCCTCCCAGCTTACCTGTAGTGCTGTCACTCAGTCTGTCTTTGTTTTCCCGTATGGAGCTGATCTCGGCCTGCTAGAACACAAAGATGACTTACAAGAATATTCCTGAATGTAAGGTCCCGCAGAGGAATCAAGCAAAATTTCCTCCCTGGTGTTATCTTACTAGAAAAACAGTGACAACATCTCAAGAAAAGAAGGTATACTGGTAAACATTTGGGTGTAAGATTTTTTTGAGACATACATTTTAGTTTCTCATCGGTAAACATCTAGGAGTGGATGGCTAGATCATATGTTGAACTTTAAAAAAAACCTGTGTCAAACATTTTCCCAAATAGTTGTACCATTTGACATTTCCACCAAGAGCATCAGAGGTCTGATTCTCCTTCGTCGTCACCAACAATTGGTTTTTTTAACCTCTTTAAATTTTAGCCGTCATAACTGGTGTCACTTTTTATTTTCTTATGTTTTTTAAAGGTCTTTATGCACTCAATTTCAAAAAATAACAATTGTGCTATTATTGCCTCGTTGGAGCCATAAGCATATGAGAAGGTATTAGGGTATCAACTGTAAGATTGTAACTTCCTTGCCTTGCATATGTATTCATCTTAAGAGTTTACTAGTAAAATCTAGTTAAAGTGAGGGAAATGATGGGTTGATAGAATATTTTTCAGATCAAAGTGCTTCCAAGTTAAAAGAAAATTTACCTTTAGTAACTCTTAAATGGGGGAAATAAATATACAATTAAACCACTGAAATTTCATTTTAACATTAATAAACTACTTTCTTCCCAAGTGCAATTTCCTAGTGATTATTAGGTAAATAGATATTAAATACCCTCCCATTCCTAAAAATAATTTCCAACCACAAGTCTACAGAACCAGGTGGAATAAAACCTAGCGGATTTTTAAAATTTTTCTAAAATAAATATGTTACTATTATAGTCAGGAAAAAAGATTAATTAAAAACATACAATTACTTCTCAGTAAGACATCAGAGAACAACGTAACTTTTCATTTGATTGGCATTATATCAACTCAGTTTAGTAAGACTAGCCCTAACTGGTTTGGCTCAGTGGATAGCGCGTCGGCCTGCGAACTGAAGGGTCCCAGGTTCGATTCCCATCAAGGGCATGTACCTTGGTTGCGTGCACATCCCCAGTGGGGGTTGTGTAGGAGGCAGCTAATGCATGTTTCTCTCTCATCGATGTTTCTGTCTATCCCTCTCCCTTCCTCTCTGTAAAATAATTCAATAAAATATATTTTAAAAAAAAGACGACTGGTTGTCAGGTAAGCTTCACCTTTGTCCCTTTTTATTGAATGAAGAAATTAATTATTAGCTAATGAATGTGATGTACTCATCCTATTCTTTTGGGATGGAGTCCACGCCAGGAAAATAACCAAGGGTGCTTCAGGATGAGAAATTTGTAAACCACCCCGAGAAGTAATTCTGTTTTGCCCAGTGTCGCATAACTTAAACCAAACCTACTATGTTTCATACAATTCAGTAGCCAAATTGAACACAGGAAGGAAATACCTTGAAGGGTGGGTCAGCAAAAAATGCTGATTCCTTTCCCGAAATTGGTGTTGAAGTTATTGATCTTGGGGAAGACACATCACTCAACTAAAAAGAGAAAATGAAAACCACTGGTGAAGGCTTCTTCAAAGTCTTTTCTCCACCAGTGTCAGAATTTCAGCAATGCAAACACATCGAACAGTAATTCTCAGGTTCAATTATTTGGGGGGCGGGGGGGTAACAGATCTTCAGTGCGACTCAGAAACCTCAAATACTTTCTGAAAATTTGCAGGACATAGCTAAACGGCTTCGCTCCTATATGTACTAGAATCAATTTTAAAAACCAATGACTTATATGGCAGGTTGAGAACATTATTAATGAACATGCTAACATAGTTAAAATTACTTCTCAGATGAGATACTGCCCTCAACTATTTGAATATAGATTATTCTTTTTATGGCCCATGATTCTTTTAATAACAAACCCAGCCTGCTTTTATTGCCATTTCAAAGACATCTGCGCTTTCTCCTCTCTGCAGTAGTCACTATAACCAGAAATGAAAGCTGCTTTTAAGTCAACCTTAAATGTAATTAGAAAGGCAAACAGAATTTAACAGTGTTTTCAGAAACCGACTACAATTCATTTTTAACTAACTGCTTCACCAGCTACCCGTTCTCCTGCCCTTCACACTAGGGCTTGAGGGCCCAAAGGAACTGAACTTGTCAACTTCAGGAAAAAGTCTCCGTCATAAAGACGTTGAGAAATTTCCTTGAGGCTTAAAAAAAAGGTACTGTTCGCCTGGCCAGTGTGGCTCCGTGGTTGAGCGTTGACCTATGAACCAGGAGGTCCCAGTTCCATTCGGTCGGGGCACATGCCCGGGTTGTGGGCTCGATCCCCAGTAGGGTGCGTGCAGGAGGCAGCCGATCAATGAGTCTCTCATCACTGATCTTTCTCTCTCTCTCCTCCTCCCTTCCTCTCTGAAATACATAAAAACATATTTAAAAAATAGATACGGCTCAACTTTTCCGTTTTGAAATAAGAATCAACCTTATTTCCATTCTAATCATTAAAATCCTCCAGATCACAATTTGTACAGAAAAATCTCCCATGTGCGCTGAAGGCTCAACTCTAAAACATTCTTTTTGGCGACACACAGAACAAGACGGCGCCTCTGCCGGTGCGAGTTCCCCGGGCTGCGTGGTGTTTACCTGGGCAGGACTGATAGGAGGTGGTGGAGCTTTGCGTTTTTTTGGAGTTCCACTTCTCTCTGAGCTTATTTTAGACACTTGGTCATGCTGAAAGTTGTCACAGGCCAGAGAACGGAGGCGGGTTAGTGAGGTTAGTAAAGTCTGAGCACACAGCTTCATCAAACAGGCACAAACACCTCCACAGGTCATGCATTTCTCACGGTATCGAGATCAGAAATCTGCTCCCCACATACAAGTAAGGGATGTGCATGCTCACAGTTTCTCTCGGCAGCCCATGCTTTAATAGCAAGAACATAAAAACACAAGACGAAATCAGCTGACGGTGGTGTGGAAACTGGGGGAGAGGAGGGTGAGGAGCTGTGGGCCACCGTTTAGAACCCAGGATACAGTCAGTCTAGCTTTCGTCCCCCGCTCCGCGTCACTTCCACTCCTTTCCTCACAGAATGTAAACACAGGGGAAGGGAGAACCTCATCTCTAAAGGTTCTGGATGAATAAGTGACACAGTTAGTGCCAAATACATTCAGTACTGAGTTTTGTGTTTTATAATCTTTTCAAAAACTCTGATGTGTAAATAAACAGCCAAAGATACATCTCGTTAATAATAAACAATAGTGGCTATGCTTTTAGAAAAAACTCCAAAATATCAGGGCAAATTTCTCAATTTCGGTGTAACACTAATGACATTTTTAAGCAGCCCCAATGAAAAGGAAAAGCTAATTCATGATTTTCATTAACTATCTAACTTTGCCAGGGATGTGGCTCTATAATCCGTATGATAGCCCAAATATTTAAAATACTGTTACTCATTCTGAGCTTAAGCCACATCAAACATTTTCACAACCATAGGAAATATTAGTACATTTCAGAAAAAGATACATATATAAGCAGCAGGTTTAAAGTGACAAGCTTTGGGAATAGGGTAAACCATTTAGAAAATATTTACCACCTTATAACGATGAATCATTTATGCTAAAGATATTTCACTCCTTAAATGTTCCCAACAGAGTCTTTATGACTTTGCTAGGACCACAGAGTGGTTTAATCAGGACATTTTTCAAATTCTCACAAGCAAAGATGAAAACAAAAAAATTCCCTCTCCCAAAGATAAATACCTGCTTTGGTTTTGTTGGTGTCTTTAAATCTATAGAGGAAAAAGTGGGGGGGAAAAAACGAATTGTAAGAGGCATAATAATTCATATCCACTTTGGGTGGAGGGATACACACAATACACACAATACTTAGTACTTCATTTTTCTTCAAGAATATGCTTAAAAGAATAATAAAAGATATCATATTGCACAAATTCCTTTATCCTTTGGGGAAAATGGGGTGGACAAACTTAAAACAACACCGGCTATTTTCTTTCACATACCAGCATCCTGAGAGATTTTTGATAACAGAAGGCTTTGAATTCCTGCGTTTTCTGAGAGTTTGGAATAATGTAAGGCATTGTGTCCGAGAGAATCCACAAGGGTTAGGTCTGCACCCTTTTTAATTAAGGCCTCCACGACATGAGAGCTGCCGATCTCACAGGCCACCATCAGAGCAGTTCTAAAGAAAAGGCAAACACCAAGTTAGTACTAATTAGAATGGATTCCTGGGAAATCATTTCATTTGTCTTAAAAAAGGGAAAAGCAGATTAAGTGCCGTTAAAACTATGCTCTAGATCAGTGGTTCTCAACCTTCCTAATGCCGCGACCCTTTACTACAGCTCCTCATGTTGTGGTGACCCCCAATTTCATTGTTACAAATTGACCATAATTAAAGCATAGTGATGAATCACAAAAACAATATGTAATGATATATGTGTTTTCCGATGGTCTTAGGCGACCCCTGTGAAAGGGTCGTTCGACCCCCAAAGGGGCCGCGACCCACAGGTTGAGAACCACTGCTCTAAATGGACTCAAGACACTGGGGAGAGGGGTGAGAGCATGTGCCGGGGAGTAGGGGAGACTGGGGGAAGGTCAATGGGGAAAAAAAGGAGACATATGTACTACTATTTGTAATACTTTAAACAATAAAATAAAATAAAAAAAGAAAGGAAAATTATGCCCATAAAATATGGTATAAATTTAAGTGATAACCAAAAAAAAAGTATATATTAGTACATTTTGTTTTTTTTCTCTTGTATACCCCATTCCTAAACCCATTCCCCTTATCAACAAAGGCACTAAAACATTATTCAAATGAACCTTTTATATTTATTTATATAAAAAATGTGTCTGAAAAACAACAACAACTGTGCTCTATGGGAATTCAAAATGGAATGCTATCAAGATAAAATTAGGTAGTTGTTTTTGAAAACCTCAGATTCATTCAAAACATTAAGCCATATTAGGCCAGATAATATAGCCAAAATCTTCTAAATATGATGGAATTTTATAGGACTGGCACAAATCTCATCATTTTTTTCACCTCAAGCATTTCAAACATCGTTAGGGTTATTTTTAAAAAGAAACCAATAGCCCTAACCGGTGTGGCTCAGTGGCTAGAGCGTCGGCCTGCGGACTGAAGGGTCCCAGGTTCGATTCCGGTCAAGGCATGTACCTTGGTTGCGGGCACATCCCCAGTACCGAGTGTGCAGAAGGCAGCTGATCAATGTTTCTCTCTCATCGATGTTTCTAACTCTATCCCTCTCCCTTCCTCTCTCTAAAAAAATCAATAAAATATTTTTTAAAAAATAAATAAATAGAAACCAATATGTTTACTTTAATTCTGCATGAGGAGGCATTAAAAATAGCTTATTCACTTTAGTACTTAATAATCTCATCACACATTCAATGATGTTCCCAGAGAGCTGGGAAAACATTTTTATAAGTCGAAACAGATTCTTGATTACTAAGGCAGAAAACAAAAAAGCTAAAAACCACTTCCTACAAATGGTCTAAAACTCTGCTCTGATGTTTTGAAAGACTCTCAGGGTGTGCATAGCCCCGAAGTCACGTGGTTTCGCATTCTGTGGTACCTTCCATTTTTGTCCCTGGAATTTACATCCGCTCCATGATCCAGAAGAAAGCGACAGACCTCACTGTGGCCATTTTGCACTGCAAGAAGCAGGGGTATATTCCCATCCTAGGAGGCAAACTCAGAGTAAGATTTTTATTTTTTTAAAATATATTTTTATTGATTTCAGAGAGGGAGAGAGAGAGATAGAAACATCAATGATGAGAGAGAATCACTGATCGGTTGCCTCCTGCACAGCCCACACTGGGGATCGAGCCCACAACCTGGGCAAGTGCCCTGACCAGGAATCGAACCGTGACCTCCTGGTTCATAGGTTGATGATCCACCACTGAGCCACGCCGATTAAGATTTTTAACGCTGACACCAATGCCAGAATTGCAAAGGTCCTTTTCTGTCTACATTTACTCCTGAATTGTCCTGTTGGTCTTATGGCTGACCCCCACCCCCCAACCCCGGGTGATAGTCTGTGCTCAGTTGGGCCCCTACATCTTAGTGTAACTCTTCTCATGGGATTTCACTCAGCTTTTCCTAGGAGCCTCCGCCTCCTGAGTCGCTTGTTCCTTGGGCCGAGAGAGAGAGAGAGAGAGAGAGAGAGAGAGAGAGAGAATGTTGAGGCTCCAGGCACGTACAGATCCCAGGTTTGCTGAGAGATGGTTCTGGACAAATAAAGGACTTGCTTCACAAGGCAGCTGGAGGTCCCACGGCCCTCCCGCAGCCTCCCTGAGTGAACCACATGGGTCCCATGCCACTACTATGTCCTTGGAAGGCATCCTCTGTCATATCTTACCAGGTACCAAAACATAACATGAAGGAAGAGTTTGTCCATCACTGACACAGGACTAGATAAAGAGCTGGGTGGAAGGAATGATTGGCTCAATATGCTACAATATGACAACTGGCAATTCCTAAAAAGAAAATTAGATCCCCAACTCATACACATACATTAAGAAGTTAAACACGACAATATAAAGCAAATGGAAACATACTAGGAGAATACATAGGCAACTATTTCCATAATCCTAGAGTGAAGGGGCTCGATTCAAATGACACGGACCACAGGAGAAGTTTTCCTTCTGCCTCTTGAACATTCCCTACAACTGGGGTCGACCGTCCTGTTCAAGGTAGATGTTTTCAAATAGGCAAAGGAGAAAGGTAAGTTACAATAGCACCAGTTATTTTAACATGGGAATCTATAATAATAAAACGTAATATGCTAATTAGACCGGACGTCCTTCTGGACAACCTTCCGAACAAAGCCGGGGCTGCGAGGGAAGCTCGGGTCCGGCTGCCTGCTGGGGGCCGAAGGGAAGCCAGTGCCGGCAGCCGGGGGAAGGAAGGCCTACTCTTGCATGGATTTCGTGCATCGGGCCTCTAGTTTGTCATAATACGATTGCTGCTTAAGGATTAAGTTTCCTTTTAAAAGTAGAATTTCAGACACATTTCTAAAAAAATTATCTCTGAGCAGTTATAACACTTTCTGGTTATCAAGTACTGAAATCCAGGGAGTGTGAAGTATGCACAGATTCCATATGCTCACTTCACAATATCTCCACGAGGTGTAAGTGTGCATAGATCAATTCCCATGCAGCAGCAGGAAACGGAACCCTGTCAGCAGGAGCAACAGGCATGTGAACTGATTCTCCCAATAGCCCAGGAGGGTTAGGATCGGCTAGAAGTGGTCTTCACAGCTGGGAAACTCCGACCAGCAGTACCCGGTGATGCATGGGCACCAAAGGAAAAGAATAAAACTCCTCCTCAGACTTATTTTTAAAAATCAAGATACTGAGTCTTATTAATATTTAAGTTGATGGGAGACCACGTATATATCCTTAAATACAAATATGCACACATGGGAAGTACATGCAGAAAACGTTTGATTTAGGCCTGGCCAGGGTGGCCCCATTGGTTGAAACATTGTCCCAGACACCGAAAGGTCACGGGTTCAATTCCCGGTCAGGGCACATGCTGAGGTTGCGGATTCGATCCCCAGTAGGGGTGCATGTGGGAGGCAGCTGATCCATGTTCTCTCTCTCTCTCTCTCTCTCTCTCTCTCTCTCTCTCTCTCTCTCCGCCCTCCCTCTCCCTAAAATCAATTTTAAAAACTGTTTTATGTATGATTTAGGGAACAATGGGGGATAATACTTACAACCACTCTGCAGAAGAGTTAGGTTGAAAAGCCATGGAATTCGCCAAACACTGAGCTCTCTAAAGTGCCAGTGGCCCCCAGGAGCACCCACAGTGCCCCAGAAACCATGTCCACCTCCACCCCGCGTGGCCACCTGCCACTTACCAGATCCTTGAGGTTCACCGGGCTCTTGTGCTCGCACAGAACCTGCACAGCCTGGAGGCAGCCCTGCGCCGCTGAGGAAGGGAAAACAAACACCAGCAGATCACAAAGCCACACTCACAGCCTGGGCACCCCCCCCCCCCCGCCTCGGGCAAGAGGTTGGGGTTCTACCCAGCTTGCCTCCGTTCACTCTGGCTGCATAGAAGAGAAATGGTGCCAGGAAGGTAAAATAAGAGATGTTTTCAATTACTGTTTAATTTCAGTGTTAGCCGGCCCTGAAGCCAGCGACTGCCAGTTGCCTGGAGGCAAACATTGGCCCTAGCGTTTCCATAACCAGCCCTAAAAGAAGCCTGTCAATCTCATCATCCCAGAGCTCAGTGTCAACATTTTGCCACTTGAAGCTGCAAGACAGTTAGTAAAACAAAATGTTGACAAATGGATTGATGTTATTAATGAATGCCAAACAAAAGACTCTGTATCACACATTACTTGAATTCTACAGATGTTTATGAATACCCCTTCATTTAAAAAAGAACCTTTAAGTTAATTAAAATATAATTAAAACAATTTCTTTTTGGTTGTTTGGAGGGCAATGGGTGAATTCTAGGTTTATTCCTTGGCAACTCCACACACTTTGCAAGCTGAATAAAGTAGGAATGTCTCGGAATGATGACAGAAAACAGCGCCAGGAATACTATAACACGGTCAGTGCAATGGCTTGAATCAGGAAAAGGAAGAGTTAGTGTGTCTACGGCAGAAGGCAAACAAGGAATGGAAGTTACCTGCGTAATGTAGAGCTGTTTTCCCAGAGTTGTCAACGTTTTCAGCTGGGCATTTAGACTACAAGACAAAAATAAACAAATCCATGGAATAGAGCTCAGTTCTACGCAGCTCATCTTTTTCCTGCAAAGCATGATGGGACTTATTGGGAAGAATATAAACACGAATGAGTCCCAACTGCCAAGCTGCAGGGTCTCCTAGTTTCTCATGGGGAAGGAGGCTCATCTCCAAGTATTCAGGACACAGCCACCCGTCCTGTCCCTTCCCCGTCACCGCATTCCTCCTGGACCCTCCCCACCAGCTAACACACACGCTCTCGAATTTCTCATCTGATGCTCTCATCCCCCACCCAATTCCTGCCCTAGTGCTTGTCCCCTGTACAAAACCCCCTTCTTCTCAAGACCCGCCCCCACACAGTCCACGCTGCCTCACCTGCCTGCCATTCATTCCAGGACCCGCATCCCGGTGTTTCCCCCAAGACTCCCCAGAAACGTCCTAGTCAAAGTCGCCAACAGTCCTCGCGCTTCCTGTGACAAGGCGCATTTCCGTCCTCCGGCCAGCCTCTCACCTGCGACCCACGCCCTCCTCGCCAGCTCTCCGTCTCTCCTAGCCCTGCCCGGCCCATCCAATCCCGGTTTCCCTCCCACTGCCCTGGCCACTCCTCCTCCCTCAGTGCTCACTCCCCAAGCTCTCTCCCTCCCCAGTCTCATCCACAGCCAGAACCTAATGACTCCCTAGGGCAGTGATGGCGAACCCATGACATGCGTGTCAGAGGTGACACGCGAACTCATTTTTCTGGTTGATTTTTCTTTGTTAAATGGCATTTAAATATATAAAATAAATATCAAAAATATAAATCTTTGTTTTACTATGGTTACAAATATCAAAAAATTTCTATATGTGACACGGCACCAGAGTTCAGTTAGGGTTTTTCAAAATGCTGACACGCCGAGCTCAAAAGGTTCACCATCACTGCCCTAGTGCATAACTGAACAATGACAACAAAAATAGTGTGTAAGTATTAGCTGTTGTGTGCCAGGCATTGTTCGAAGAACTGTTGTCAGGCCCCTAACAGCCCTCGTTGGAGACTGTCATTCGGCCCCATTTCCAGATGAGGAAACGGAGGTACAACTCTGTTGGGGTCACAGTGAGCGGCAGAGCCGGGACTGGAGCCCAGACAGGCTGAGCTGGAGCCTGTGTAGCCAAGAGAGGGCATTTCTGAGCGCCAGGCTGGCTCACCCCCTGCCCAGTTCCCATTTGGGTCCTGATGTCTCACAGGCACTCGAGCCTGGCAGAGCCACAGCTCTGGTTCCTTCCCGCTCTCCCGCGCCTGATCCTCCGACACCTCCTCGTCTGTCAAGCATGTCACATGAATCTAGTCAATGAGCCAGAAACCACGGCGTCATCTCTGATTTCTCCTCCACGTCCTCCTTCCACCATGGCCTGTCAATTCTGCTCCCAAACCTACCCCAGTTCTGCTGCCTCTGCTTCTCCATGACAGCCTAGCGTGAAACAGCACCTTCTCACCCGGGCAGGTCCGACGGCCTCCCTCCCGCAGGTCTCAATTCTGCGTTTTTCCCCCTTTCACCACCTCTGCACAATTAGCGCGACCTTTTGAATCTGTGACTATTGCTCTTTCCTTAAACGCTCTTCACATTGCACGCTGTACTGAGTAGTCACAGCCTACACATCATGACATGCAAGGCCCGTACCCTGTATCTTCGTTTCTCCTCCTCAAGTGCTTTGCCCCAGGTCCTCTCAGGGGCTTTCTTTCCTCTCTGACAAGTGCCTTTCTCTCCTTAAGCCACTGGTACTTGCTGTTGTGTCTGCTTGGAATGCTTTCCCCTGGGCTGTTTGCATTGTTGAGTTCTCAGCTTGTCACCTCCTCCAGGAAGCCTTCCCTGAACACCACCCCTCACCTCTCTCAAGTGCCGGTAGTTGCTGTTTAGTGCTGTGCAATTTTTAACGTGTATTTGTGTGCTTGTTTACCAGACTGTAATTTCCATCAGGATAGGGGCTGCTCTGTTCATGAGTAGATAGTATACGCAATGTTTGGGGCATGGTGCTCAGGGAACACTTGTTAGAAGAAAGAGTGGGGGGAATAGCGCTATCAGGGGAGGGAGAGAGCTCATTTGGAATTTGAAGGATTTCAGAGGCTCTGTTTGTACTCACTGCTTTGGGGATGTAGCCACTGGAGAGGGCAGACAGATAGTAAGAGCCAAGGTCTCGAGGGCCCAGAGAGAGGAGTGACAGAGGGTGCAGGGGTGAGGAGTAGCAGGGGACAGCATGGGTCACATCACAGAGGGTATGGGTTGCCAAGAGGGGAGGTGAAGATGACTAGAGAGGCACAAGCCCCAAGGGAAGCGCCCCATTAGGGGGACATCAAAGCCTCAGGTTTTTTTTTTTTTTTTTTTTTTTTTTTAAATATATTTTATTGATTTTTTACAGAGAGAAAGGGAGAGAGATAGAGAGCTAGAAACATCGATGAGAGAGAAACATCGATCAGCTGCCTCCTGCACATCTCCTACTGGGGATGTGCCCGCAACCCAGGTACATGCCCTTGACCGGAATCGAACCTGGGACCTCTCAGTCCGCAGGCCGACGCTCTATCCACTGAGCCAAACCGGTTTCGGCAAAGCCTCAGGTTTTAACTCCTGTCTACAAACAGCGTTCACACGAATGGTAAGTTAGGGGAAGCAAGAACAGGCAACGTTAGAGGGAGATGCCTGCCTGCCCTTGGGGGTGGGGTGGCGGGAAGGGAATGAAGGTCAAGTTACAACTTACCAGGCGGTGGCCTAATTTTAGAACAGCACAAGGAACTGTTTAAAGGCTTCAAAGGTTCCACAGAGAAACCAATCCATTTGCATAACCAGATATACGATTACATCAGGGGCTCGAATATCTGGTCCTTGCCCAGGAGGATCCCTGGCCTGTCAGCTTCATTCTCCTTAAAATCAGAGCCAGATGCGAAGTCTGGGTCTCCACGCCAGGGTGGGAGTGGAGATTTGAAACGCACATAGGTTTTAAAAACCGAGATAAGACCAGGGCCTTCCTCGGGCTGGTCCGTGCCTCCCCCTTCCCCAGAGGAGGCGGAGGGACAGGTCCTCTCCCCATTCTCAGGGAGAAGCCTCAACATAAACACAGCAAGCAGCCCAGGTGCCCGTCAGTTTTCCTTGAATTCCGCGTCAGCCCCATTCCTGGCGCTGGCGGCAGCTGGCACCACGTCAGGCAAGACAAGCAGCTGCGTGATCAGCAGAGCCAGAGCCGGGCAAGGTGAGGACTGTGACCAGGTTTCTGCCCCAGAACCGCAAGGCCCGAGAAAGCAGGATGCGGGCCCCAGCGGGGCGCCCAGGGCGAGCCAGCCGGACGGAGAGGACTTGGGCACCTGGTTTACTGCTCTGTGCTGTTCCTGGAAGCAGCCAGCTTGTCTTTGACTGGCAACAGCTGGATGTTTGGGAAGGGGGCTACTGGGATTGCATTAAATATTCACCTTTACAGATCTCCGGAAGTCGGCACCCTAAGCGATCACTGTAAGCTTCCCGGCGAGGTTGTGGAACCAGGCAGTTGGCTTAAAATTATTCCAAGGGTAAAACAAAGAACTTAAAACCTAAGAACTAACAACTCATCGAGTTACGCACAAGGAAGGAATGGCTGGGGTTTTGCTTGGCAAGAACTGCCTGGTACTGATGACTGGAGAGAGAGGACCAGGGGAGTGGAGGGCCTGTCCTGAGGGGACCCCCACCAGCAGGGAGAAAGGTCTTTAAGGGACTCTGTAAAGGGCACAGGCCTTCAGAAAAGAAAACGAGGAGCTGGCGAAAGGAAAGAAAAAGGCTGGATTCCAGGAAGACACTCCAAATCCCCCACCAGTGCCGTTGCTATGGACACCATCTCCTCCTCCCTGTCATTTCATAGTGACTCTTCCCAGGAAACCCAGGGTCTGGGGTGGAGTTTAAAGGAGAAAGAAAGAGGGAGAGAGATGGTGAGAAGGAAAGGGGGGGAGGTGAGGAGGAGAGGAAGGAGGGGAGGAGAGGAAGAGGGAGAGAGACAGTGAGAGGGAACGAGAGGGGGGGAGGAGGAGAGGAAGGAGGGAGCAAGAGGCAGGAGGAAGAGAATTTGTTCTTTCGCAGCTAAGGTTACAGTCACACGTTGGAAGTGACAGGTGTGTCACGGTAAGTTGTTGCCTGTCTTACCTGAAGGAGCTTCCGGATACACTCATGGTGGCTGTTCTTGGCTGCGAGGTGCAACGCACTGTGTCCTAAACAGATTTAAGGGGGAAATAATGGGGGGAAGAAAAGGCCACACGTGTTAAATCTCTTATCTCTGTAATGAAGACAGCTATGAGGAAATACACTGTTCCCCAGCCAAGACGGGGCTGTTGTTCTTAAGAGCCAGGCCTCAGCTTCTTATCTGGGAAGTTCAGGGTGACAGCGGTGGGAGGACACAGCGCACCTGCCCCCCGGATAACACACAGGCTCCGCGCTGTGCTCTGGTGTGACTCGGCTCTGAAAGTTCTGCTGTCAGCAGCCAGTACACACGCCAAAGACCCCGTGTCCACAGCCCCGCCAGGCTGGGAACGGCACCGGCGAGGGGACCCCATGAAGGCCTCCAGCAACCGGCAGAGAGCACACCTGACCTCTCGTTCTCTCCCCTCCGCTTCTCCTCTGGCCCTGAATGGGAGTGGCCGGGGTTCTCAGGTCTAGGTCCCCGCGTAGAAGGGGGAGAAACCATAAAACACGCACATGACAGCAGGCTTCTCTCCATTTCCTTCAAGAGCGCAACCCCGAGGTGAGGCTCTGATGGCTGTGCACGGGTAACTGGGAACCCTGACCTACACCCACCTCCCGCCACGGCCCCATGGGCCTATGGGATTCCTAGGGCAGAGGCTGAGGGGCAGCCTGGGGACCTGCCGGCCCAGCAGCCCCTCCCCCCCCCCGGCATTCAGGGGTTGCTCTCGCTGCCTGGGCTCTCTGCCTCTGGGACAGCCACCCGCTTGCTCTCTCGCCCGCTCCGATGCTCCGGAACCACTGCCTTCTGATGAGGACCCTCCCGACCTCCCACTTGAACCCCGATTCCTCCCAGGCCTGTGACTCCTGCTCCCTGAACCACACATCCTTCACAGCACAGAACAGGTTCCCGTCTTCTTTCCACTGCCCCCCCACCCCCCATCTCTCCCCACAGCCACAGGGTTAGGTAGCTGACCATTCTCCTTTCCCCTCTAGAATGTAAACTCGGTGACACAGGACTTGCCTCACTCCCTGCCGTACGCCTAGCGCCCATGCCAAGGCCAGCACGGAGTGGGCTCTCCACACACGCGCGTCACTCTGAATTGTCGGGCGTGCGCATCACAAACGCCTGCGGAGGGAACCAAGGTACCACCCGGCCAACCCGGCACACCGAGGAAGCTCTACCTCCTGCGCTTCCCCGACCCCCTGACCAGCCACCCCCACCTGGCCCCTGGGCCTCAGCTCTGTTGGCACCTGACGTTGCGGGTGTTGTCCTGGGCCATGAAGGCTGCTAAGCAACATCTCTGCCTCTACCCATTAGATGCCCATGTCGGTTCATCAGGAATATCTCCAGACATTGCAAAATCTCCGGGGGGGAGGGGGGTGGGGTGCAGGGGCATCAACCCCGGCTGAGAACCACTGGCTCAGAGGAACAATTTCTTTTACATGATGGTCCCGACTCCAAATAGCATTTCTCCTTTCTGAGCTAGTCTTCACTCTGCAACACTGAGCGGAAATCCCCTGATTACTAGAGGACGACATGTCTAGGAAACACCATGTTTAAAACCCGAGGGTTTAGGGTCACAGTGGACTGCACGAAGCCTGTGTAAGGTCCAACGGTCAGGTTCCTGTTGTCTGATCTGAGCTGGACTGAGATTTGTTTGTTGTTTGTTAATCCTCAAGTGAGGATATTTTTCCATTGATTTTTAAAGAGAATGGAAGGGAGAGGGAGAGACAGAGAGACATCGACGTGAGAGAGTGAGACATCGATTGGTTACCTCCTGCATGCACCCTGACCAGGGCTGGGGAACCTGCAACCAAGGTACGTGCCCTTGATCAGAATCGAACCCGGGACCCTTCAGTCCGCAGGCCAACTCTCTATCCACTGAGCCAAACCGGCTAGGGCTGGACTGAGAGGTTTTAAGGGTATTTGGAGGGGGGCTGTTTTGTGGGGGTGGGACTGCAGAGGCAGGAATCCCTCCGTCCCCCATGAGGGTGAGGATGAGGAAGATCAGGAAACGAAGGAATGACTCTGGGAAGCAGGAGGACAAAGGTCTTCCCCTCCCCTTCCTACTCTTCCTGCATGCGCCCCCTCCCAGGCCGTGGTGTGAGTGCAGTTACGTTATCCGTTAAACAGGCTTTGGGGGGCGGCCTGGCTCCCAAGATCATGTGGACCAGAGTCTGCACGGACAAGCACAGCCTGCATCTGAAACAGACGCTTTGCAGATGAGCATCTGGGGCCCAACCTGAAGACGGGTTCAGGCTGCAAGGGCACGTGTTAACGATCGTCTGTGCCGCGGACCAAAGCTATTGTACATGAGCAGCACCCCCTGCACACAGGCTCAGCTCCCCACACAGGGGTAGGGGATGTCAGCCACTCACCATCAACAAACGACGGCTTCCACTGAGCTCCCAGCGTCCCGGGCGCGAGACCCGAAGAGCGTGCTGTGCTTCTACAGAAACTAGATCCTTTCACTCCTTGGCCCCGTGATCTACTTTCCTAACCAGGAGCACGCAAGTATTTTCCATTTAAAACGGTCACAGAGCTCGAATGAGGCATCATTCCCTGGACAATATCCGAGGCAAGATGCCTCTCGGTGCTCATGTTAAAAAAAAAAAAAATCATCTCTTCCCTAGTGCTAAGTTTTCTGGAGAGAATATATGAGATTAGTGACAGTCTCGCGGGACGAGACAGTGTGTACGTCTGGCCCATTCAGCTGTGGGTCTGGACTATCAGGAAGCGACTTCCCCGAGGCACATGGCGGGGCGATGCTAATTCAAGGGCGCTGCAGCAGAACTTGGCTCTCAGGAAAAAGGCCAGTGTGACTTAGAAGGCAAGAGTCGCGGGCTGTTCCAGGGCTAGCCCCAGGGGGAGCCGGGATGAAGGATGGCCGTCCCTCAGGAATGATACTGCAAGACTGAGGCAGGTTGACTGCAAGGACCACTCCTGTGAGAGCCGGGCCTTTCGTGCAGACCTTCGCCGTGCAGAAATGTTTTGGATGAATGATGAGCATGGAAGGCACAGTGACTCACGTCCTGGTCCCTGCCTGGGACTCTGATAGGCCTTCTTGAGAGGGAGAGATGGGGGCAGGAGTTTTAGCCGCAGGAAGGAGCTGGGCCTGGGCAGTCAACGCCATCACATTTATCTCGTCTGCTGTGACAGGAGAAAGGCCGTGTTGCTCTAGATAACACAGCAGACGTTGCCCCGCACATCCTTTGCACCCGGCTTCTTCCTTCCTTTGTTCTCGGGCCTCTCGCAGGCGCTCAAGAAATCATGACAAGTCAGCGCCTCATTCAGACGAACGTGAAACAGTAAGCCACGGACCAACCACGTGCTGACCTCGTTGCTAAAAATGCTGGGCGAGATGGAAGGGACTGGCAGCTCCGAGATGTTTTCTACTCGCCCGGACGTCTGGCCAGCGTCCTGGGGCCACAGAGTGCCGCGGATTCCACCCGTTTCAATCGGGATGCAAGAAATAGACTCGCAGACACCAGGGGCCGGCCCAGAGAGGCAGCCAGGATGGGTCTGCCCCTCCAGTGCTGCTCCCTGGAGGCAGTGTCACCGTGGTGGACAGGGGTGCGCAGGGCGCACTGCCCAACGCTTCCCCAGGCTCTTAAAAGCGGAGTGAGGGCCCTGGTGGTGAATACAAACTCTACCCAAACGAACAAACCCAAACGCACAAACCAACAAAATGCCTACGCTTCTTAAGAGCTTTTACTAGAGGAAAGACTGCTGGTAAAATATTTTTTAAGGGGGGGAGGGAGCAGGATGTAGAGTTTATTATCACATGTGATCTCAGCTATGTAAAAATGTGCCAGGAAAAAGCTGAGGGAAATACAGCAAAACAGTAAAATGTGCTTCTTCTTGGTAGCAGAAGCCCTGCTAATCTTCTTTAGTTTTCTGTCTCTCCCAGATTTCCTACAATGAGCACAAATCAGAGCACCTGATTCTCCCCGTAAGGAAAGACGGGGAGGGGAAGATGCTTGGCTCTGATGCAAATGACTAGACTCCCGTCTGAAACCTGTCTCTTGGCATCAAATGCAGGGAAACCAAACTGTATTCCAGCTCCGATTCGTGCCCTTTAAGCGGATTCTTTCAGGTCACGGTTTCCTTGGAAGAAGCCCTGTTTATGTCAGAGGATGTCCCGCCCATCCAGGGGACCCTAGCTCTACATGTAACACGTCACCAGTGATCACAATGAACTTGAAAACCAAATCAGCGGGCTAGGAATTAAAGAGGACTCAAGTCAGTACGACATACATTAGCATTCCCTCCGGCAGGCACTTAAGGAAACCATTCATTCTTCTACTGGGATCGCCAATTCTAGAAGCATTGGGGGGGGGGCATTTGGTGGCACTGCTCAGGGAAATCGTGCTGTTACTCCAATCACGCCCTATTTTTGACCGAAAATGGTTTTCCCAGTGGCACCACATTCACCTGACTTGACTTCAAGTGGCTCTTGGCCTGTCCTAAAGGAACACATTTATTCAAAAAGAATAGAGATTCCCAATCATGGAGAATCTTTACATTTCTTTAATAAGTGCCACAGACTTTTGGAAACAATTCTGAAACACAAGTTTTCCAACCAGTTTTTGAGGAATAATTCTTGTTTCCTGACTGGTGGCCCCTCCCTCCCCCCATAACTGTTCTGAGGAGGCCAGTGTTTGGGGTGGGGCTGGGGGCAATCATTACGGATTAACAAAAAGACTATAGAGTCAGACTGATTTCATATCCCAGTAAGAACGAACGAAAGCCTTAGAACGAGGCAAAGATGTTCAAGTTCAATAGAGAAACGGAGCCCTCAGGAGTTGCTCTGATCCTCCGGTGTGGCCAGCGGGGCAGAACCCAGGCCGGAGACCACAGCCAGTGGCTCTTTCCAGTGGAACGACGTTCATAAAAGATAGGCCTCCACTACCTTGTCTCTCCCTCTGCTTTGTTCACCATTTGTCCACACTGGCTCCACATTAGAAGCACATGGGGAACTTTAAAAATCATACCAGCTGTCTGGCAACCTCTAGACAACGGAATCTGAATCTCAGAGGGTGTGCATACTGTTTATTCCTTCCTTTCCCTCCCTTCCTGCTCTCCTCGCTCAGTCTCAACCTTCCCCCCAAGTTCCCAGGGGATGTGGAGGCACTGAAACACAGCAAGGGGGTGGCCCTGGGCAGCTGGACCACGGCCTCTGCCCACAGAGCCTATCTCAGTGGGCAAGATGAGCTTCCAAGCAACGCATTCCATTTCTCACCTCCCATCATGATTCCTCAAAACAAACGTAGAGAAGGTTGCATGGTCCCTACATACAATTTTGAAGGTAAGATTTTGCAAATGGGGGATGAGAAGCACGCAGTGTGCCCCTGACAAACCACATCTAAGATGCGGACGCCTGCAGCAGCACAAAAGAGGAAACGCCCTCAGAGCCCAGTCCCTGGAGCTGGTCTACGTGCCTCCTCTCCACAGGGACCCAGCTCTGTGGCACCTGCTCTTGCGCGGCCTGTTGACTTAAGAGATAAAGACCACATACCGGCAGTGTCTTGCGCTGTCACATCCACGCCGTGCGTAACCATGACCCTGAGACATTCCACGTGTCCTTTCGTAGCAGCGAGATGAAAGCTGGAAAAGAGGTAAACAGTCTCCTTCAGATTTCCACTCTTTAGCGTTCATCCCTGACAACGTTTTTTGCCTCGTCGTGTACACTTACTTTCTCCCACTTGAGCTCCATAACCAGTGAGTAGGTATTATTGTCAACCTCATTGTAAGGATGAGGAAACTGAGGCTCCCCGTGGCCTGAGAATTTGCTCATGGACACTTTTTATTAAGCAATGGAGCAGGAGCTAGTCTTAGGTCTTCCAATCCAAAGACCAGGCTTGGAAAAAAGTAAGATTCAACTGCATATTTATCTCGTCACAAAGTGAATGCTCAAAGACTTGCAACTAGATTCAATTCCTAAATAATAGGTACTTTATCAACATTTTCTGTTGCCTAGTGCTTTCACTAAAGCCATTATTTCTAGGAAACATATACTATAAGGAGAAAGGTATCCAACCCAACAATGGCTGTGACAACATCCATGTCAGGTCCATTGCTGTGTTTCAGTTGAATAACAATCGTTGTACACAACTTCTGTAATGTGTGCCATTACATTACCTCTTTTCATTCACATGACAGCCTTTTGAGATGAGGCCTATACTGTCTCCATAGATGGCAGGTGTCTACACGCAGGTGCAAACAGCATGAACTAAAGCCCACAATTAAGATCCAGAATTCAGTAACATGTGGGAGTACAAGCCATGCCCAGCGTGTTTAGACTTGCCATGAAAAGACGAGATGGCATCCACATGCCATACCAGTCATCCCTGCAGGTCCCAGAATGAAGGGCATTCCTACCGGCAGAAGGAAAGCCCAATTCCACGGAGCATTCAGGCCCAGAGGCCGAGGAGGCCCAAACCCTTGGGAAGGTCTCCACCAAGGACGCCTTCCCTCTTCTGTCTCCTTCGTTCAGGGAAGAAGTCACTGAACCTTCCCGCTATCCACCTGCCTCGGTTCTGTTCTAGGGAGTTGCCTTCTCGGGACACTTGCCACGCAGCACCGTAGTGTCTGCAGCTCTGAATGAAGGCCCAGGCAAGATGTTCTTCACAAACCAGGACTGGCACTGGGGCCCAGGGCCACACCCAACTAGCAAATCCAAGAGGTAAACCAACTCAAACCCGGGTCAGCTTGATCCCATGCCTCTGCTCCCAGAGATCTAGGCTGCGTGAAGATGGACAGAGAAGCAAAAGGAGATGTTTCCGTTCTGGTTGCCAAGCAACCATAAGTCAGCAAGGTACCTCTGGGAAGTCAGTTTAACCTCTCTGAGCTTACACTCCCTGCACCGGAGAACGTGGGGATTGAATCAGATGATATCGGATGCTTCCTGCAGCTCTAACAGACTATTATTTTATCCTGGTTCTGATCACACCAACTATTTCCACGTTTGTGCAGCCATTCATATGTAATGTCTCTTTACAGTCAAGCTACGCTTTGTAGATGATTTCACACAACTGTTAAATTTTGGTCATATGGAAATACTTGGAAATGTAGTGACTTATTTAAATGGAATTCCTAATTAAATACAGCCCAACCAAAAGAACCTCCCACCGGGCAGTACGAGTATACCTCTGTTTTTTATCATCGTTGGCCTAACACAATTTTACAGTAAGTTCACCCTTAAGCAGCAAATTGTTTAACCGGCCTTGGGGAAAGGTCTCTAAATGCCTCCATCCTTTGTAACAGTACACGTTACATATGTTAATTGCTCTTGAGGACATGACATCGCCAGTAAGAGTCTCAATTACTGACCTCTGTCTTCAAGGCTATTCATCTACAAGCCCCAGATTAAGCCTTAATGCTCATCTTCTTCTCTCTATGTCTATGCCTGTTTCTGAGCTGTTCTCTCTGCTACCTCCTATGACCAGGAGAGAAAGCAAAACTATCTGGACAAGAGGGCAGCCACATCCTATCTTACAAGTAAGAGCACCAAGATCAATGATTAGTGTACACACACACACACACACACCTAGACATACAGGGTGGGGGCAAAAGGAGGGTTACAGTTGTGAGTACCTGAAACACAGAGTTTATTCTTGTTTAATATTTAGTATTTCTTGTTTATGATATTATTTGCCATGTAAACCACTATAAACCTATTTTTGCCCTGTCCTGTATAACTTTTGATTGAAGCATAACATATGCAAAGAAAACCACATATCATAATTCTATAGCCTGCTCATTTTCACAAATGGAGCATGCCCACTTTATCTTCATACGAGTGAAGACGTGGCCGGGGACCCAAATGCCCTCCTCGACTCTCCCGCCAGCACCCAGAACCTCTCCATGTGCCCCCCCCTTTACTATTGATGTTTCCCCACTCAGACCACTCAGGCGACCTCTGGATTGCAGACTGTTTATGGGGGTGAAACTGCAGACACGTGGCAGTGAAGCATTTCTGTGCGCCATTTCTGTCTGTGGAGAAATGGAGTCTGACGTGGTTTCTGGGGCTGACCTGGGACTTGAAGGGTTTCGGGATCTTTATCTGGAAGGTCAATGAGGATTACAAGGCAGGAGAAGTGATGTGTTGGGACGTTGGACTCACTACCCAATCCTGCGATAAAGACTTTCTTACCAACAGAAACCGACCTGTGTTTGATGGCTGTAGTGCGTTTTATTGAGGGATCAGCTGCTTAAGGTTTCACTGTATATGCTTTAATAAATTGTGTGTGTGTGTATGTGTGTGTGTGTGTGTGTGAGAGAGAGAGAGAGAGAGAGAGAGAGAGAGAGAGAGAGAGAGAGAGAGAGATTGATTTTGTTTCATCTTTCCTCTCTTGGTAGAATTTGGATCAGGGAGTGACTTTTCCTCTATTCTGGGAGCTCTGCAGAATACTGTGTCCTGCTGAGAAAATAAAACGATGACAGTCTTTTCCAAATGCATAAATTTCTCACATATTTCACTTAAAACATCAGCATCAATGCTCTTCCAGATAAACAAAATACCAACAGATATACCTAGAAACTGCCAATTATATGAGGGCGGATACTGGGCTTGTCCTTGTACACTGCTTGACCTAACAGCATGCTTTCAGCTAACATCACTTTCACTGACGGGATTTGATTAAAGGTGTTTTTCAAATAAGACTCTACCAGGTGTCTGTTGTGTTTATATGGCACATAAAAGCTGTGGCTCTACTTTCTAAAACCCAGGAGCATGAGAGGAGGATATGCCTAAAAAGGAAGAGCTGGTCATTTTGCCAGAAGTTTCCGATTCATCTTCCCAGACAGACAAGGAACTCCCCTATGTGTCATCACGCCTTCTCCCAGGAGATGCATTTCCGGGAAATGGGAGCACAGTCAAGAAATACGCTATTTAGCCCTAACCAGTTTGGCTCAGTGGATAGAGCGTCAGCCTGCGGACTCAGGGGTCCCAGGTTCGATTCCGGTCAAGGGCATGTACCTTGGTTGCGGGCACATCCCCAGTAGGGGTTGTGCAGGAGGCAGCTGATCGATGTTTCTCTCTCATTGATGTTTCTAACTCTCTATCCCTCTTCCTTCCTCTCTCTAAAAAATCAATAAAATAGATTTAGAAAAAAAAAGCAGCACACTAATGCGCCCGTGCTGTGCTCTGCCTGCCCCCCCAGCCCTGCCCTCCACCTGTCCCCAGGACTGCGGCCCAGGAGGCAGGCCTCTCCCGGTCTCACCCAGTGGGCGGCCTTATCCTTCAGCTTCTGGTTGGAAGACACAAGAGACAAGAGGATGAGAGACGAGTGCAGGGCATCACCCCTCCTCTCTCTCCACCAGGCCACACCCTGGCAGTGGCTGCCTCCTCTGGGAAGCCGACACTGTGTGCACCGGCTCTCCCTCGGCGTTTGGGAACTGCTCTCTCTCCTTGCGCCTTCAGATGGGAAGCGATGCTCACTGTTACTTCTCAGGGCTGCTGTCCCACCTTGCTGGTTTAATCCACCACTAATGTGTAAGCAGTGCCTTTCTTCACCTCGAGTCACCCATCCCATGTGAGGGTGCTACTGCTTCCCGCTAGGACCCTGAAGGCCGCCGGTGTCGGGTATTTTGTGTATGGCCACCCACAGGGTACATGGTTAGGTTCTGGTGGATATTATTTGATTATAAATATTTGTAAAGGCAAAGTGAGGCTTTAAAAAAAAGTCTCAACTCTACATATAACAGAGTTGAATATTTAAGATGTTTGGGTATTTTGGCTAAAATGCTTTGATGGGAGAATGTGCCAGATCACTTTAATTACATGGCATCTGACACGTGACTTCTAAAAAGCTTTCTGTATAGTCTTAGGCCAAAATAGGAACCAATTTTAAAGGTTCAAGAATACATCTCTCCAAGGATAAGGAAAACAACTGACTTAAATGACAGCCAGCACCAGTCTAGAATGTCCAGCAGTGCAATAAAGAAATGCCTAAATTCAGACGTTAAACTGTGAATGTGGTCTTGAAGGAAGAACCAACACAGGAGCACACGCAGTTGTACGTGCCACTGTGCTCTGAAATGGAGGCTCGTTAGTTCTGTGGGCATATTCCAGGGAATAACAAGCAAGACATGTTGGACTTCGTTTCAATGTCCAGAAGACAGGCTAGCAGACGCTGAATTAGAACCACCTCTGCTTAGGAAATGAAGGAGGGAGAAAAGAAAGAGGGAGAGAGAGAGGGTAAGAGGGAGGGAGGGAGGGAGGGAGGGAGGAAAAAAGGAGAGAGAATCAAAGCTAAATGCTCACCCTAGCCCAGTGGTCGGCAAACTGCGGCTCGGCAAACCGTGGCTTGTGAACCACATGCGGCTCTTTGGCCCCTTGATTGTGGCTCTTCCACAAAATACTGGCTCTTCCACAAAATACCGACTTCTGCACACGGGCCACGAAGTTTCTATCACACTGTACGTGCGCACCCGCACGTGGTATTTTGTGGAAGAGCCACACTCAAGGGGCCAAAGAGCTGCATGTGGCTCGCGAGCCGCGGTTTGCCGACCACGGCCCTAGCCGCGGTTTGCTGACCAGTTTGGCTCAGTGGACAGAGCATTGGCCTGTAGACCAAAGGGTCCTGGGTTCAACTTTGGTCAAGGGCATGTATCTTGGTTGCAGGCTCTTCCCCGGCCCAGGCCCTGGTTGGGGCATGTGCTGGAGGCAACCAATTGATGTATTTCTCTCACATCCATGTTTCTCTCTGTTTTTCCCTCTCTCTTCCACTCTCCCTAAAAGATCAATGGGAACATATCCTTGGGTGAGGATTAACAACAACAACAAAAAACTAAGTGCTTTGCCATTGAATGGAAACTCAGGAACAAAGTTGTAGACAGTTGCAGGCAACAAAATACCCTCCACGCCTTGTCTCAAGCTTTGTCTCAAGCCCACACTTGAGCAGCTAGCTTTCTGGCACTGCTGGTGGAAGTGATAATCCCCATAGCAGGGCTTGGCAGCAGCGAGTCCTTACATTAGCCTCTGAAGGTGAGCGAGAAGTGGAGCCAAGTTTTAATAGGACACTCAAGTGGAACGCTGGGTGCTGTCGGGTGGAAACACATGGTTAATCAGCGACAGAACCTGATTGCAGGTGGCAGGAGTAGGTTTCCTTTCTCGTGCAGTGATTGATAGTGTGGGCATCTCAGTGGTGGTGTCCAGGTGACTGATGGGCTGGGGCGACCCCCGTCCGGATGGCAGACAGGCATCTGTGGGGCTGCCTCGGCTTAGGGACCAGATGTTGTCCCAGGTCAGCAACTACTAGCAAAGAGCATGGCCGGTGGCCCCTGGTGGCCTGTGTCCTGGAGAACTGTGAAAGGACACACCTGCCTCTAGAGTTTGCAGACTGGGGTGAGATGAGAGGCAAAGCAGTAGGTGGATGAATGCGTCCCCATCCTAGAACAAAGATACTGTTCTTGACCACGTTGATTCTAGGGTACTGAAACTAACCCAAGTCTGGGGCAGCTTTCCTATGTCTATAGTTGTGTATTTTTATAAGCACTGCTATAGCTACATATATCCGTTCCCTCCTCTGTTGCCTCTGAGGCTGCGGTACTGATGTGCCAGGCACTGTTCTGAGCCATGAGAAACATGTGGAGAAAACACAGCCCCTGCCTCGTGGGTCTCGGCTTTTAGTGGAGGATGGAAGACAAACCAGAGGTTCACTACTGGGGGTGAGGGTGCTGCCCTCCTCCTGCATGTCTGGAGATATTTCTGATTATGTGAGGGAGAGGGGTGGGGGCATTCTACTGGCATTGAATGTCTAGGGGACAGAGATGCTGGCAAACACTCTACAATGCACCCCACAGCTCCCCACAACCACCATGTACCTACCGAGTTCAAACTGTCCATAGTGCTGGGTTGAGACATTGACATTCTGATTGTCCATTAAAAACAAACTAGAGGCCTGGTGCATGAAATTCATGCACTGGGGGTGGGGGTTAGGGAGGTCCCTCAACCTGGCCTGCACCCTATCGCAGTCCAGGAGCCCTCAGGGGATGTCTGACTGACAGCTCCTGCGTTGAGCATATGCCCCCTGGTGGTCAGTGCATGTCATAGCGAACTGTCATTCCACCATTCAGTCGATTTGCATAATAGCCTTTTATTATACAGGATGTGTGATGCTGAATATCATTCCATTAAGACACATTAAAGACTGAAGAAGCAGGAGCACGTTTTAGTCCTTGCATTGATAAAATTCATAGTTTAAAAATGCACAATTCTGTTATTTTTAGCATATTCACGAAGCTGTGCAACCAGCAGCACTCTCTAGCTCCAGAATATGTTCATCACCATAAAATACAAGACCCGTACCCATGAGCAGTCCTTGCTTCTCCCATGCCACCCCAGCCCCTGGCAATCCCCAATCTCCATGCTGCCTCTGCAGGCTTGCCCATTCCAGTCATGTCATAAAGATGGTATCATACAGGACATGGGCTTTTGTGTCTCGCTTCTTTCCTTTGGCACGCTTTCAAGGTTCACCCATGTTGTAGCATGTCTCAGCACTCCACTGTTTCCTTAAAAATATTCCATTGTATGCATACACCACATTTTGTGTATCCACTCATTGGCCATGGTCATTCAGATACTTTTGGGTTACTGGGAAGAATGCTGCTAAGCCGTTCACGTGCAAGAGTCTGTGTGTTTAATTCCAGTGGGTAGGTACCTGGCAGAGGAACTGCCTGCCGAGCCATTCAGGGACCATGTTTAGCTGCGGAAAAGTGCTGAGCGGTTCTCTAAAGCCGCTGCATCATCTCACATCCCAGCACGGACGCAGGAGGGCTCCAGGTTCTCCACATCGCAGCCAAGACTGGTTACCGTCCGGCAGGCTTTCATTTAGGAGATGCAAATTTTAATTACAGTCTAAATCTTCTGCCGGGGTCCAACCCCAGCGGGTCCAGGGGTCCCCAAAGGTGTAGATGGAGTCGGCGAAAAAGGAAGGACACGGAGACAGTGTTCAGTTGATCAGCAGCCTAGCCAGGATCTACAGCCAGGATCTCCAGCCAAGTTCTGGTCTGGATCTCCAGAGAGGTTCTGCTTTGGATCTCCAGCGAGGTTCTGTAGCCATGTTCCCTCGCTAGGTTCTTCAGCCAGGTTCTGTCCAGGTTCTCCAGCCAGGTTCAGTCACCAGGTTCTAGTCAGGTTCAGTCCAGGATCTTTTGCCATGTTCTCTCCAGCAAAGTTCTTCTGTCTGTATGTTCTGTGTAGGTTCTGTCTGTAGGTTCTCTCTTGTAAGTTCTGTGTTCTAAGTTCTGTCTCTTTCTGTCTTGTTACATCTGTATTTATACCAGTTGATTCCAATCCTATCAATCTCTATTCCAAAGGTTAGGGCGTTTCTTATCTCCATTCCAGGGAGTAAAGATTATGTAGCTTAAGCATAATTGTTCATAGTTAAAGTGATTAATTACCCACCTGGCACTTAGTTGAGGGGTTTTATTCCCTCCCTAACTTCAGGGGAAAATCCCTACCTGGGGAAACAACCTTTCTCAGAGAGGAGACCTTGGTTAAAACACATAGTGCCAAGAAGGTGAGCAAACATTTTAAGAACAGTATGCCATATATGCCAGGTCCCTTGAAACAGCAAGCATGAATCGGCTCCCGGCAATCTTCCAGAGGGGAAACGCTCAAGTCTTTCTTAATAAACTCTTTTCGGTTCATTATCAGCTGAAATTTCCCCTTAGAAAGACATAAAAAAGTGAATGCAAAGCAAATTCAGAACATCTCTGGCTCTGGCTCTATAGGGGCTTCTATTCCTAATTTAAAAGTGTGGCCTTTCCTCTTTTAAAAAAATTTATCTTTACTGTTGAAAGTATTTATTATTGAAAAGATGTCCCCTGTTTCCCGATTAACCCCCTCCACTCTGCTCCTCTCCCCCACCCCTTCACCACACTATGGTCTGTGTCCATGGGTTAATCTCTTCCCACCCACCCACCCCCACCTTCCCTCTGAGATCTGTCAGTCTGTTCCATGCTGCCATGTCTCTGGATCTGTTTTGTTCATCAGTTTATGTTGTTCATTAGAGTCTACATGTGAGTGAGATCACATGATACTTGTCTTTCTCTGACCGGTTTATTTCGCTTTAGCAGAACACTCTCCAAGTCCCTCCACGCTGTCTCAAAGGGTAAGAGATCCTTCTTTTTCACAGCTGCATAATGTTCCATAAATGTACCACAGCTCCTTTATCCACTCATCTACTGTGGCCTTTCTTTCAAAGACAAGAAATGTCATTTAAGAGTCTACAGTAGCAGTGCATCTCACAAGAGGTTTTGTTGGCTTATCTTTGCCTTTAGACAGGTCAAGAATGCAGTGGAGGAGGGAGGGGTATAAAAACCTTCTATCCACTCCTCTCCCCCCAGGCCCAGAGACTGGGAGGCTGGCCCCGGCCCAAGGATACAGCAGGCTGGCTCTCCAGACTCTACTGGAGCTCGGTGACAACACTCCGATAGCTCGAGTCTTGCCTCCTCCAAGAGTGGCCCATGGACCAGGAGTTTGTTAGACATGCAGGCTCAGCCCGGCCAGTGTGGCTCAGGGCTTGAGCGTTGACCTATGAACCAGGAGGTCACGGTTTGATTCCCGGTCAGGGCACATGCCGGGGTTGCGGGCTCGATCCCCAGTGTGGGGCGTGCAGGGGGCAGCTGATCAGTGATTCTCTCTCATCACTGATGTTTCTATCTCTATCCCTTCCTCTCTGAAATAAAAAATATATATATATTGGGGAAAAGAAAGCAAAGCAAAGCAAAGCAAAGCAGGCTCCGTCCCCACCGCACGTGTACAAGGTTCCCAGCCGACACACATCACACGGACACGGGGTCTGACAGCATCTCTCCGTGGATGACAAGTACAGATCGCCGCCATCATCTTACCCAGGCACCCACTGTTTCAAGGTTCGTTTGAAAACATAACCCCCTTCGCCTAAAGACAATCTCGTGATGTGTTGCACACAAAGGGAACCCACGCGGATTAAAGGGTCACTGCGATCGGGGATGTTCGCTTTGCGTCTAATGCTCGGCTGGGCCCTGAGACAGAGATGCTTCCAAAAGGCACAAGCAGAGCAGCCTGAGGCTTACATAATACGACTCTGATCCCTTTGCCACTTACCCATCGCTGGAATGTCTCTGCTTTTGTCACTTGGAAAGTTCCCAAGGTTTCTGTGCTTAAGAGTTTTGTG
The DNA here is from genome assembly GCF_963259705.1 of Myotis daubentonii. Taxonomy (NCBI): domain Eukaryota; kingdom Metazoa; phylum Chordata; class Mammalia; order Chiroptera; family Vespertilionidae; genus Myotis; species Myotis daubentonii. The sequence goes on from NC_081843.1 coordinate 112,122,564, forward strand.
GCTCCCCATCTCCCCACCCCGCTCTCTCACCCCCAAGAGAAGGTCAATTCCCTGATGTTCCCAGTAGCCCGATAGGCAGCCGGATGCCAGTGAAGGGGGTGGAGGAGCCAGCAGAGGGAGGGGAGTGGCCTGGAGGCCGGGTGCCATGCTGGGCTTGCGGCCTTGTTGCTCCAGCATCGTGGCTGAGGCACTGAACCTCAGCTCCCTCAGCTCTACAGCAAGGAAATTAAGGAATTCAAGGAAATTAAATACCAACCTCATCAATAGTAACAGCAGCGGATCTATCAGAACTCGAGGCACTAGCTGCGTCTGAACTCATGACAATCCCAGCCAACCTACGGGAGGGGTCATGTTATCACCCCCATTTCACAGAGGAGGAAACTGAGGCACAGAGAAGTCTGGAAACTTGTCCGAAGTCCCAGAACTAACAGGCAGGGAGCCTGGATCCTAACCTGGGCATCCTGCCCGCAGCGTTGGCCCGTCACCGCCGTGCCAGGCGATCGCCGTGCTTGTTAAATCTCTGCAGACTGGGCAACGCTGCACAATATCACTTACTGGCTGGGCAGCTCTTTAAAAAACAAAGTTTAAACTGGAAAAATGAAAGCCTCCGGCCAAAAAGCAAACACTGGCTTCTCACGGGGGCCGCTGAGGCTCTCCCACGGGCAGGCAGGAGTGTAGCCGGAGCGCAGAGGCAAACAGAGCCTGCCCTGGAGGTCCCACCTCCTACCAGCCCTCGGCGCGTTGTGCAAACCTTCCCGACATAAGTGCTGTGGGGACGGGGCTGGGCTATTTATCCAGGCCCTTCACCCGAAGGGGACTTGAGCTGCGGCTACTCCAGAGCCGCGAGTGGCCGCCTGGAAAGTTCCTGCGATCTTGTGGAGCAATAACAAACAATCCCGGTTTCGGGTTGCCTGCTGAAGCACAGAGCTGGAGGCCAGACACACTCGCAGGGCTGCTTTGAAGAGACTTTGATTTTTCAGGCACATCCATTCACAGAAATTTCACTCGGACCAAACTTTTCTGATCCCCGTCATCCGCTCCAGCTCCTGGTCCCAGAAGCGTTTGGCGGTGAAGTCAGGAATGAACAGGGGGCTGCCACTCTGGCGCTTCTAGTTCCTTCCACTGCCTCTGCACCCACATTCACTCCTCAAATCAAGCAAACCACACGCCCACACCAAGAAATGACCACGCACCAAACCCTACCCAGACTAGCCAGGCCCAGATTCCCACAGTCAGAGGGTTCAGAAGGATAAACTCGTCTAACACCCCCAGTTCACAGATGAAGACACTGAGGCCCAGAGAGGTCAGGGAATGTGTCAAAGATCAGGGCTTGCATTCGCTGCCCTGATGTCAAGAGCAGCTTTTCCTGGATGTGCTTATGTCTCCCTTCTTTCCTTTGAAAATCTCTTTCTACCCAAGGGAGGGGGTCCCTAGGGTAAGACTCTGAAATACTTCGTGCCAATAACCAGCTTTCAGGATCCCTTGAGAGCGCCAGCATTTCCCAAACACCCAACATCGCCTGCCCTTAAATTGCATTCCTTTTGTACGACATCTTTCTGAGGGGAGAACATGATATTAAATCATATTAAAAACAAATCAGGGAAATTAAGTACTGAAACTCAGGATTTAACCCAAATTCCCCCCCATGGCCCAAAGGCTCCCGTCCAACCTCACCTTCCCGCTCTCTCCATTCACACCAAACACCCTCCCACCTCAGTTCCCTCCACCAAGACAACAGGAAAGCGCACGGCTCGGTCCCTCACTCCAGGAATCCGCTCACACGCAGAAGTCTGCTCAGAAGGCCCTTCGCTCCCACGTGCATTCAGAGTGACCCCGGCCTCTTCATTTTCCTGTGTCCCTGACGTTACCTGAGAGGCCCATGCTTAGGATCTGTGTGCCCCATGAGAGCAGAGACTGTGTCTTGTCTACTGCAATTTTCCAGGCAGACAAGTTTTTTTTTTCAGGGGGTGGGAGGGGGAGATAATGTGAATCTTTAGTTTTGAATTTGCTTTTTTAGTTTAAAGTTTCTATTCCGACACACCCATAAACCTGCATAACCATGTATTTCTCGGGTTCTAATGTAAGTTCTTAGGGAAAAGCTGTCCTTTATGTTATCACTAGAGGCCCGGGGCACGAAAATTCGTGCACGGGGGTGGGTGGGTCCCTCAGCCTGGCCTAAGCTGGCAGTCCGACATCCCTCTGGCAGCCCGGGAGCCCTCGGGGGATGTCCGACTGATGGCGGAGAGCAGGCCTAAGCTGCAGTCAGACAGCCTTAGCGCTGCCGAGGAGGCAGGAGAGGCTCTTGCCACCGCCACAGTGCTTGCAGCAGTCAGCCCAGCTTGTGGCTGAGCGAAGGTCCCCCTGTGGGAGCACAATGGCCACCAGGGGGCAGCTCCTGCGTTGAGCACCTGACCTCTGGTGGTCAGTGCGTGTCATAGTGACTGGTCGTTCTGCCTTTAGGGTCAATTTGCATATTGCCCTTTTATTACATAGGATAAGCTTGCTTTTGCTACCTGACATGGTACAAAGTGTGGTGCCCAGACCAGCACATCAGCATCAGGAAAGAATTTGTTAGAAATAAAAATTTGGGGGCTCCTGCCCTGACTCAGGGGTGGAGCCCAGCAATCTGGTCTAACACGCCTCCCAGGCGATTCTGATGCAGGTTCGCTTTTCCCATCACCGGCACAGTAGGAAGACATAGGAACTAAAAACCAGCGTCCTTTGGCTTCGGTCTCAGCTCTGCCATCCCTCCTCTGTGACAACAAAGTCACTCAAGTTCACTGGCCTCAGTTTATTCACCTGTCCACGTGGTCACTGAGGCCTCTGCCAAGTTCTCAAAGTCAATGCTGCACCGTGTACATTCTAATGAGGTCACCGAGCTCCGATGAGGCTCCGTCCACACCAAACATTTCAGCGGGACACCCCTTCATCCTGAAGGATCTGGATTCCCATTTCAGATTGTAATCTGAGGGCAAGACAGGCAGTACTGACTCTCTAAGAGCTTCTAGTTACAAAGCCTTGGAACTAAATTCTGCTCCGCCAGCGGGGACCCACCCCATCAGCCCAGAGAGAAAGCGCCTGGGGAGCAGCGCCGGGGCTGCCGGGCTGTCAGTGATGTCAAAAGCAGGTGCAACAGAGACTCCGTCGCTGCTTCTGCGAGGAACCCAAGTGGCAGGAAGGCTGAGAAATGGGACACTGGTTGCCCGTGCCTGCTCCGTGTTCCAGGTGGATATAATCAAAGGTGGCTGCATGAGAGAAAGCAAAGGCTGCAAAAATAGGATTCCTGTCTGAAGTGCTCACGACGGGCTCACAGAATCGGCAGGGCTACCTTCTGGGGACAGAGACCTCCTGGGGACAGGAGGGAGGAGACGCAGATGAAAGATGACATCTTCAGATCTAAAAGACCCCACGGCATTGCAGCCGAGCGTTAGCTCTTCAGGATGGCCTGGCCTCAAACGCCACCTGGAAATAGCCCTCGGGCTGCAGGAAATCTCCATCAGGGCAGAGGGAGAGGTTTGTCTCCTGTGGTCATGACAGACCCGCAGCCTCAGCACCGAGCTGAGAGCAGGTGACTTGTGCTAATTCCCGAACCTTGTTCACCTGCCCATTCTTCTTCCTGAATTACTCCAGGGTGACTGAGGGCATCAGCTGAGAAACACCCCGGGGAAACGGACGGCCTTTAAAATGGGGAAAGAATGAACGAGGGTGTTGACCGACTGCGTCACACGTAGGAAGCCCCTAGCCCAGCAGCGGGGCACTCGGGATTAACATGATTCACAACGATTCCTTCCTCATTAACCGCCTGAGAATGAACTCTGACCCTGACAGTCTACTAACAGGGATGAGAGAAGGACACAGGCAACCGAGACCCACCAATCCCAGATGGCTGAGGAGACAGTGGCGACCACGAGTCCAATCGCTTTGGAAAGTAGAAAGGGCTTCGTGGGGGAGACGGCAAGCGGGGCCTTGAATGACATGCAAGACTCGGTGGGCGGGGCGGTGGCGGTGGCATCCGGGAAGGCAGGCATTCCAGGGACCCCGGGGAGGAGCAGGAATGTGTCTAAAGGACAGGCGCGTGCTAAGTGATCTCTGTGCCTCGACCCTTGACCTGCCTGGGTGCTGTCAGCGTGAGAACCGCCTGCTCCAGGTGCCCTCTCCCGTGGGGTGAGACGGAGTGGAGGTCACTGCCTGGTGGGTGGGACCCACGCCCATCCGCCTGGCTCTGCTCTCCATCACAGGCGCTACTACAGTTCCCAGGCTCCGCTGACCTCCGCCTGCGGGAGCAGGTCCAGCCGGCGGGGGGCACGCCAGAGGGCGGAGGGAGGGGGAGAGGCAGTCTGCTTCAGCTCTGAACATGACCCATCTGAGTGTCTGAAGCCCTTCAGCCTCAATATATTTTAATCCGGCTCTGAAAACAGTTTGGGAAGGAAAAATCCGGTGACCCACCAATACTTTCTCAGTGTAGTTCTCAATTTCCCATTCAGTTCTGATCCATCTGCACCACTTCTGTGGTTACAATCTTCCCTCTAAAGCACAGTTTTGCAGTAAGATCTGTTTAGCTTTAAATACCCTATTTCCCTTTAAAAAGCTCGTGACTTATGTTACTTTGACATCATATACTTTAAGCCCAAATTAAGCTTTCATTTTAATTTTATTTTGTGCACAGCATTACACACACACACACACACACACACACACACACACACACACACAGGCTCCCGCCTCCCTCCGCCCACCTGTCAGCTCTCAGGGGGTGGGACCTGCTGGGAAGCTCTGGGCTGGGAAACCCAGGTCTCAACATGTAGTGCCACGGTTCTCGGTTTGGGCTGAGCATGCAAGTCACCTGGGTGCTCTGAAAATCCCCAGGCCCAGACTGCACCCCAGGCTCATGACCCAGGGATCTCTGAGGGGGGGCACCCAGCATTTTTCAAAGCTGTCAGGTGATTCCAATGGGAGTCAAGTTGAGAACCACTGGTCTGGTGTCCAGTGGGGCCCTGACCTTGAACTGCAATGATAAGCCCTTCAAGGAGAGAAGGAAACAATGGTCACAGTGTCGCTGTTTTTCCTTTAGTTCGGGATGGCCTCATGCTGGGACCAGCACTAACACTGGCTTCTCTTCCCTGCACCCGCCCAGTCCTCCTGACCCACCCTGCAAGGGCCACCTCAGAGCACACCGGGGCCAGGAAGCATGCGCAGCTACCGCAGGGCGTCCCCGTCTCTCCCCTTCTTGCACCCCTTGCAGTCGAGGATTTTACAGTGAGCAGGACGGCCGTCGGTCTTGTCTCCTCAGCGAGATGCTGTGCATCTTCTAGATGAGGACCCCGTTTCCTCCTCCTGGGGCTGCGCTCACAATAGGGTATGGAACATTGCAGAGGCAGGGAGTCCCTCCCAACGGCTGGATTAACGCAACAAACATGTGGGCCCGTTGGCTGGTAGCAGCAGAGGTGCCATCACCTTCGAAAACCTCGCTGACCCACACCAGAGTGGTTTTGCTACAGCAGCAACTATATCCTTCAGCGTATCCCTCTGTCCAGTGGCAACAGGTCTTAGGACAGACAGGGTGACTCTGCCTGGAAGGGGATTTTGCAGGGAGGAAGGCTGCCGTTACACACAAAGTCTAGCAGTTTTAGGTAAATTAACTTGGCAGCCAAATTGACTTGATTTCCAAGACTCAATGGCTGGGATGAAATACCCAATACATCCTGTTTTGAGAAACAGCAACAAAGGGCACCAAGCCCCCAGCCAGGAAAACCCCTAGTTACATGACTTACACAATTCAAGGGCTCCCTCCCTCCCTCCCGTATTTCAGATTTAAGCTCCACAGAGTCATTTACGAATACTTGCACAGGTTCTTGCTTTCAAAGCCGCAAAGATCAGGTTTCTGAAGCGTGGACCGTGTGTGCAGACTATATCTATCTCTCTGTCTATACATACATGCCTGGGTGGTATTTCTTCAAATGCTACAGTCCCAGCAGTGATTTTATTTAGTCTGGTTGTTCCTAAGACAAACACACATAACGTTCACTAAACGCGCACCACATGCAGGGGAGACCATCTTGAAGCAATTAGACTGCTCTGTGGCCAAAAGTCTAGGGCCAGAGCGCCCTCCCACTTCCTCACCTCCACCGGGAACGGGAACAGATGGGCGGAGAGAAGCCAGGCCCGGCTCCACAAACACAGCCTGCAGCTCAACTTTCTGCCCGGCTCCCTCCTGTTCTCTCCTGGCCCAGGGCACCGCCCTTCTTCTACTCTTTCCTACACGAATTCCAGCCATTCAGTTGCTTTCACTCGTTTTTGTAGCCCCTCTCTGATCAGCTTAAGAGGGAGGGAATTTTCAGGCAAGGTTTCTGATCCGCCCCTAAAGGCAGTGCTGCAGGGAGAGACGGGAAAGGCTGAAGAATGCCCAAACCGCCCATCTGGTCGCTGACCTTCGGTTGGGAGGCTTCTGGAGAATGTCTGCCGACATGGCTGCCTTGGCCGCCTCATTCCCAGGGCTTTGGGGGTCATCTGGTGTTTAGGTAGGAAAGGCCGAGCATTTTCCTATTTAAACTGCACTGGAAGCTGGGGGAGCCGAGTGACGGGTTGGGACATTCACCAGGAAAGCCCTTTTCCTCTTGGACCCCCAGCTACTTCACCCCTAATGCATTCACCCAGGCGCTTTTCACCGGCAAAAAAGAGAGCGTGTTATCCTGAGAACTACCCTGAAAAGTTGCTCCCACAAATTCGGACCAAACGCCCCTCTGTGCTGAGGATCGTGGAAAAGACCAGCACAGCTGCAGACATCCCCTGGTCCTGTCCTCAGCGAGCTTCCCGTGCTGTGCAGGATGCAAGTCTCTCAGACAACAAAGGTTTGTCCTAAGCTGCTGAGTCTTTTGTGCTGTTGTTCCTGTTCTTTCAATGTAAGAAAACACATCAAATTCTAAACTAGGATTGCAGTGGCTTAAAGAGAAGAAAAGCCACAGAAGGATTGAGCACATCTGAGAGGGAGGCGTCTGGACTGGACAGAGAAGCTGGGCTGCCACCTGGACCTTCTCACCTGAGGGGAGGGCCGGGCGCAGGCAGCCCCACCTCCAGTAAAGGCAAGTGCGAGCCAACACTGAGCCAAGTAGGGGCCGGGCCAGTGGGGGGCCCTTGAACACCAACATCAGGGTTCCAGGTTGTCAGGCAACAGAGAAACACTGTGCGCCACTGAGCAAACTAGCAAAGTGGGCTTTCACAAAAGCTCCTAAAATAGGCCTCCAGCCTCATTCCGACATGCAGGCGGCTAAATCACAGGGTAAACCCGAACAAGCAGGCAGAGAATGAGGCCACGTACCAACAAGGACCTAACTTTCAAGGGCATGACCTGGCCTTGCCCTTAGGAGACAAATGCAAAATATTGCATGCACGTCCCAGTGACATGCTGGCCGTGTGGCCTGCACAGGGCCAGCGGGGCCAAGAGCTCCAGCGGAGGGGACATGCTGGGCTGGCCTGTCACACATGCAGAACCGCTCCCAGCAGGTCAGCAGTTCACGTGCTACCACACCAGCGCCCGTGGAAAGAACAGGCACAGGAACAGAAGAGTCTCCACAGCGGGAAGATGAAGCGAGGGAGACGATGCACAGGCAGGCAGGAGTGCACGGCCGCGCCAACTCCAGTGCAGACGTGCAGGCGGGCGAGGGGACAGGCTGCACCATGGGACCCACGCTGCCCGGGACTCGCTGTTGTAGAGCACCCTTGGCCTGGCTAGCATCATTCCATGATGCCGGAAGGACAGGAGAGAGGGTTTCCAGCGACAGCCCCTCTCATTCTGCACACAAAGACCATTAGATTTGAAAGAAAATATGAAGCCAGATAGATGTAATTCTGTGGTGCCTTTCACACTTACATTCTTGTAGTTATCAGTCAGTAGCTGTCATCATCAAAAGAATATTCCAAGCAGAAAGATTAAATGTTAACCGATGAGTAGCTCTGGAAAACCGTGCACTGAAAAAATAAATACCCCCTTTCTCCCGTTTTCACGTAGTTCTAACTTTCCACGTAAGTGTCATCGAAGGGAAAAATGGCGGGCTTGCACATGCAAAGGTGGGCGTGCTAGGACTAGTTCCAGAGTGAATGCAGCAAAGGCTGTATCACGTGGTTCTTCGTTTTACCATTTGCAAAATGGAGGTGGCCATTTTTGTATAACTGCTCTGTAAGAGAGTAAGATGAAGAAGTGATTCGTGCTACAGAGATGGACCTTGAAACCACTGTGCTAAGTGAAAGAAGCCAGAGACAAAGGCCCCACCTTGTATGGTCCCATTTATATGAAATTAGAGGCCCGGTGCATGAAAATTCATGCACTGGAGGGGGGATCCGTCAGCCCGGCCTGCCCCCTCTCTCAGTCTGGGAGCCCTCAGGGGCAAGCCTGGCCTTGCCGTACGCATGCCTGCTGCCCCGGCAGGGATGAGGGGACTGGGCACCACCATCTTTGAGGGCGTGGTAGTCAATTAGCATATTCCCTCCTTATTGGCTGTGGGCGCCCCCATCTTTGCAACGGCATGAGGGTTAATTAGTATATTCCCTTTTTATTAGATAGGATACCCAGAATAGGCGCATGCATAGAGAGGAAGCAGACCAGTGGTTGCCACGGAGAGGGAGGGGGGGGAAAGAGGTTGGGAAGTGTCACTGCTTAATGGGTACAGGGTTTTACTTGGGATGATGAAAAATGTCTGGACATAGACAATGAAAATGGTTGTACATCATCGTGAATGTGCTTAATGCTACTGAAATGTATCCTCTACTATGGTTAAAGTGGTAAAGCCTATATTATGTATATTTTACCACAATATAAAGAAAAGAGAGAGAATAGAAAACAACCTTCTGACTGTGTCCTCTATACATCCTTATTAACAAAAGGAATAAATTTATTCAGCTGATCACAACCGTGGCTAAGCTGCTAATCTAAATGTTCTATTTTCATTTCAGTGGGTACTGTCTTAGACAAAACTATCATAAACCATTATCTCCCCTTTCCCTGGCACAGCTGTGAAAGGCGGTTTTGTGCAGACACTTGCAAAGCTGGACTGGGAAGGAGGAGCCAAGAAAGCTGTGGAATGCTGCAAGAAGTGGCCCAAAAGCACCATCTCTAGCACCAAAAATCTCAGGATAGTGGCCTCCACCCATGTCCATCCAATAGCTCTGACTCCACATGGGGCATGGTGGGAAAAGGTTAATTGACTCGTTCAACACATACTTTCTGGGTATCTACAACAAGCCCAGCGGTGGGCTAAATGGTGTAATTATAGCCGTGTAAAGTTACAGTCCCTTCTATCAAGAGAATTTTAGTCTAGAGGGCAAGAGGGATAAGCACCAACAATTACAGAAGGCTGGGAAGGCTCAACACATCAGCCAACAACCAAGGCCTGCCCACTATTGGGAGCCCTGGCTGTTAAGTCAGAGTTCACCGTGTTTGGGCCCCGTGCCCCATACTCCAGAGACAGGACTCTGCAAAGGCAAAGTCAAACCAGAGCTGGGGGCAGGGAGGGGGGTGTGTGACACTCAACCTGGGGCTTTGGCTGAGGACAAGCCCAGCTCCTAGAGGACCAGACAGGGACTGAGAGAGAACGCTTCTCCCTGAAACCACCAGCCTGTCCCTAGACAGAGCTCAGCACCCTGAACTATCGTGTGGCTCCCTCAACACCAGGGTCGGCGTCTATGCTATGGGATCTAGTGGGTGTCAGGAAGAGGGTTTAGTTGGCAAAAGTTGCTAAAATGTGATGCCCAATCTTAGGAAAAAGTGCCCTTTATTCTCACTACTGATCCTTCAATCTAGAGTCAATCTAGTTTCTAGATGCTGGTTCTCTCTGGTTGACCCTACGTGGGACACCATAAAGTATTGATTCCTGGGCCTCTCCACAGACCAAGGGATACAGGCCATCTGGGGTGGGCACGGCATCCGTATTTCTTAAAGCACCCCAGGCGATTCTAAAGGTGGCAGGGTTGAGAACCTCTCACCTAGGCTAAGAAGCAAAGGGAACAGGCTTTATCAAGAGCCTACTATGGGCTGGGTACTGTGCTAGCTCCTTGCATATACAGTGTCAATCTCTATAGGTGCCCCACCAATTACCTTCTTGGATTTGTTCTGGCCATAAACATATGGTCCCTCAGAGCAGCACTCAACCTTGGAGGGACAAGAGATTAGGAAAAGATACCCCAGTTTCCTTACCCGCTGGGTGGGTAACTCTGAAGCACACTTCAAAGCTGGGGTGAGCAAACTCTTTCGGTAAGAAGCCAGACAGTTAGTATGTTCGGCTTTATAGTCTTTGTCCTGACCACTCAAATCTGCCTCCACAGTGCAGAAGCAGCCACGGGCAATGATCAATAATGGACTTGGCTGCATTCCAATAAAACTTTATTTACAAAGACAGACAGCAGGACATAGTTGGCCAACCCCTGCTCTAAGTCTAAACAAATTCCCAGAAGTTCTCAGTGAAAATGCATTCCAGTTGACCCTAGCAGTAACCTGACAATAGCAGGCTACTTCATCCCCTCATTGCGCACTTCCTGGGGTCACTGGCGAGAGAAACTCCCTGCACTCAGATTCTTGTCTCAGAGCCTGCTCTGGGGGCGCCCACCCAGCATCGGTATCTTGTTTTAGACTCACAAATACTATGGAGTTGACTACACCATCTCCACTTTACAGTGAACAAACTGAGATCCCGGGACTGCAAAACTGATACGTGATAGAGTCCATATTAGAAGTCTATTTGGCTCCAAAGTCAATGATTTCTCTACTGCACAACCGGCGTGAGGATGGAAACACACACACACACACACACACACACACACACACGCACAATCAAGTAGCTTTAATTATGGCGAGCAAGATTCCTACTACCCGTGTAATTACTGACCTGTGTTAGAAACGGGTTTAAAAAAAATAATAGAAGTAGTAAGGTTTCACAGTTATGAAAAAATACTCTTTCTCTTTTACGCTGTATCTAGGCCAGGATAGAACTCATTTCCCAGCTATCAGCTGGTTGCCATCCTGGTACTCTTTCTCCTCTGGTAGAATCTTTGGTTATACCTGGGAACAAATCCAGCCATTCAAGGTAAAACCCCCTTTGTCACCTGGAGCCTGAAGAGAAAGGAACTAGACTGAAAGGCCCTCTTCCACACAATAACATGGGCTGTGGGGACAGCAATTTCTCAAAGCCCCTTAAAGGCACTTGTGAAGGTCCCCTGCGATCCTAGGGGTTCCAGAGAACCGAGAGCCCACAGTCAGAAACCACTCGTCATAGCTTACGCGGTCTTGCCCTCGCTGTCCTGCTTGGTGGCACTGGCCCCCTTCTTGCCCAGCAGCGAGGCCACCTTCTCGGCATCTCCGTTCTCCACGGCCTGCAGCAGCCGGTCATCGTTTTTGTTCCACTCGTTGGTCTGTGGAGCAAAAGGGAGACACGTGTCAGCAGACAGCAGTGGCCACGGCCGTGCTCACGGCCGGCCCTCAGGCCTCCTGCTCCCATCCTTCCCTGCTGTTGTTCAAATCAAACTCTCCCCCCACAAATAGGCGCCTTAAAAATACCTTCCCCTTCACCATGGCGGCACTCAAGAAAGCCGGCTTCCCAAAAGGAAACATCAACAGTTTAATGAAATAGCAGCCGTCACCAAACTCTGCAATGGAAGTACTTGTTTGAACTGAAGTTGGGGAGATGAGGCAACTTACAAAGACCTCCGGGCCAGTTTACACATTAGCTTGTTTCCAGCTCAACCCGACAGCTGGCCTCTCGGAGCAGTGGCCTTTGACCTGGCCCACAGCTCACGGGGCCCATGGTGTTACAGAACCAAACCGCCAATGGCTCAAGGCTAGCTGAGGGTTTATAATACACGTAATTTTTTGTCTGCTTTTTTGCCACTCTTTCCGGCCTGCTTACTGGGCCCTGAGTTTTGAGCTGTGTACTGATTTTAAGTAGTTGTCCAGGCTACCGACTCAACAAAGTGTCACCAGAAACAAAAGTGCTTCCTGAGCGAGCTACTTAACATCAAAGAGCTCTGAGAAAACCTCCTGGGCCAAACCCCAGCCCCAGCAGAGCAATTATGCGAACACAGGGACAGCAAAGCTATCCTGTGCACAGAATCAGTGTTCACTCTTACAAAGGGAGGAGAGGATCCCTATGTCAAAGAAGATGGGCCTTGAGTACAAGACCAAGAAGCTTCAAAAGTGAAGGCAGCAAGCAGTGAGCCACTAAAGGTCTGGAGCAGGGGAGTGCGGGGATAAAATCAGTGACTCAGGAAGTCATCGGGAGAGGTGAGGCCTATGGGATTAATGGGGGGAGAAAAGATCCTGGTCACCTCAAAGCCCATGGGTCACTCTGCAGGCCCCGGTCACCTCCAGACTCCCCCTGCAAAGCCTGTTTTCTCGCCCCTGTAGCTAAAGGTACCCCCGCCCAGAGACTCCTCCTCACTCCTCAAACCCTCTATACACAGGTCTCCAGGGCTCTCTGCTTCCTTGTGGCCTCCAAAGAACCTCCAGAAATTTCGTACTAAAGGCTTTGCCATGGACCACTTCAGGGAAGGAGACAGAAGAGATACTGGAGATTAAAAAACTAACAGAAGGGAATTTCGCAGGACTACAGTCTTCCGTGGCCCCTGAGTGTTCCCAATCTCTCTGCGCTGAGGGAACTGGGAAACCCAACAGGGGTCTGCCCTCTCACTGAGCAGGGGCGGGTCTACCAGATGTCCCCAGCCTGGAGGCAGGGCCTCAGAGAAATCACAGGCCATGGAGGAGTAAAACAGGTGTACCCAGGGTTCAAGTTAGGAATTTACTCCTCTCAGAGTCTCAGGACTGGACCCTCTCATCATCAGGACTCTCCCCCACCCATCCCACCCATCCCACCCACCCACCCCTAAAGAACACAGAGAGAATGGTAAGCTTGAATGAAAATGAGACGTTTGTCCCCAAGGCTGCATGAACTTTAAGTCCACAACTCTCCATTGACACATGCTATGGACCTAGTCACTCAAAAACCTCTCTGTGCCTCAGTTTCTCAAGGCACTGGACTGGATGACCACACTGATCCTCTTAAAGCTCAAAAAACTTAATCAGCCCTGACCGGTTTGGCTCAGTGGATAGAGCGTCAGCCTGTAGATTCAAGGGTCCCAGGTTCGATTCCAGTCAAGGGCATGTACCTTGGTTGCGGGCACATCCCCAGTAGGGAGTGTGCAGGAGGCAGCTGATCAATGTTTCTTTCTCATCGATGTTTCTCTCTCATCGATGTTTCTAACTCCCTTTCCCTCTCCCTTCCTCTCTGTAAAAAATCAATAAAAAAATATATTTAAAAAACAAACAAACAAAAAATTTAATCTATAAAATGCCCCAAACCAAACTTTGCTAGGGATTTTTCTAGAACAGTTCTGTCTGCATTAATAGAAACATTCTATATCTGCACTGCCCAAAACCATCCCCCTAGGCAGTACTTCTCAACCAGGGGTGATTTTTGGCAATCTACACAGACATTTCTGATTGTCACGAGTAGGGGGCGCTACTGGCATCTCGAGGCTGGGGTGCTGCTAAACATCCTTCAATGCATAGGACAGCTCCCTCCCTGCTACAATCATCCGGCCCCAAATATCAAGATTGCATCCGCCTCGTGGAAGCATTGGAAATGTAGCTAGTGTAGCTGAGGAACTGGATTGTTAATGTGAATTCCAGACTTCGGTGCAGCTCTACGCGACGGTTTTCTAAACATTTCTAACCAAGTAGGAAGGTGTCTGGGCCAATCTCCTCTACACTCTCCGGCAACAATCAATTTGCTGGCAAAGAAGACATTAGGTTTCATCTTCAATTATAAATCGGGCTTTCTCTGGAAGGGGAGGGGAACACAAGAAATAGACCACTCCAGGCACCAGCGTTTGTTAGTACAACAGGAAACTGTCCTGAAAAACAAAATGCAGCCAACACGAAGAAACAGCCTGCGGCGTATTTCCCCCAGAGTGCGTCTTTTTACAAGTCCAAACAAAACCAGCAAAGTTTATTGAAGTACATGTAGGACTCATGATTCCTACTTACATGATCCCATGCTCCGTTATTCATGTTGTCTTTTAAATCCTCCCCGGACCAAATTAAAACGGGATTGGGAAGATCAAAAGGCTATTAAATCTCAGGGGAAATGATTGAAAATACTTAAGCGAAGAACGGCCACATGAAAGGGTTTTCCTTTTCAGTCTGTGCACTCAACTCGGGTCGAGAAAAATGTGATTGCAGGGATTTCTTAAAATTAGTTACATGTGGGTATGTAGGGAGTTCCATTTCTATAGCACCAAGCAGGACAGGCTGCCCCTTCCCTTACTCTTTGGAGGACAAGGTCAATGGCAAATCCCCTGAGATCTAAAACTCTTCTCTTTTATCTCGCCTCTCTTTTTCTCTTAGAGCACATGAGGCAAGAGAACATGCCCCCCCCACACACAAAGATTTAATAAATAATTGGCAACACCATTCAACCTGCATGTGCTGCAGATGCGGCTCACCGGAAGCAGCGAGAAGGGAAAGGATGGGTGGGTGCTGTATATGTTGGCCTTTGAGTCTGAGCCAAGAGAACAGTTCAGAACAAATTGGGAAGATCCTGGGGGAAAAGGAGACCATCAGCTGGGAAAAGAGGAGAGTTTTACTCTTAACGGTCTCACAAGTGCTCTACAAGTAGAGGCCAAGAAGGGTCCCAATTTAGACCTCCAACCAGGAATCCAGGTTCCGAACGTGAGTCTTCCGGGTGAAATGCCATGTGGCAGTGTAACGGGGCAGACACTCCATCTCTTTAACATGACCCTGTCTCCTTCCTGCCTGTCCACTCCCTTCTTCAGTCATCAAGCCCCTTGGACATCAGATTCTGGTCAGTGTCAATCTGTCTTAAGAACAAAGCCTCAAGTCTGTTGATCACAGAAACAGAGTTTCAGTCAAGTGAAAGATAACACCTAGACTTCAGTTGTGTTTCAGCCTCGGGCCCATGAAAGTAGAAGGACCCTACAGATCATCTCCTCACAAGACAAGACAGAATAATACCATGGCTGACACCAGGACCTGACACAATGATCAGCTACTCTCTACCTGGCTCCAACCAATCAGCAGAAACCATGGCCCCACTCCTGTAGCCGCCATGATGAATGACTTTCCCCCATATAGCCCATCCCCTGGAAGCCATCACCAGGGAGCCGGGTCTTTGAGCACTAGCTTACCTGGGACTCCGGGCTTGGTGCCATTTCCTCAACTAATAAAATTCTTTGCTGCAAACTCCTATTCACATCTGAGGGGGCTTTGATGGGGGCAGGTGAACAGACCCCTTTATTCTGGTAACAGCAGGGAACAGATGCGAATGTAACAGAGTTCTCCAGTCCTGGGCCAGGCCCATTCTTCTACTTGTAATTAGTTCTGCTATACACAACTGACCATACCACGTGCCTCCCAGAAGCATGGCTTTCAAGATGCCATCACTTTCTTCTCCTAGACCTGTCCCCGGACACATTCCCTCTATTTTCCCCTATGAAACTATTCGATCTACATTCTAAACCAAACATTCCATAGCTGATCACAAGATGAGACAAAACAGGTGTCCATTCATGTTACTGCTCTTAAGAATCCAGAAGCAAACTTCTCTCCCCCACCTGCATCACCCCGCTGAGTGGTACTGAATTGAAATCAAGCATCAAAAGGAATCTTTAAAAAAAGCTATCTTGGCTAATCTACTGTCCAAAGGCAGCCCTGGTAAGAAGTGTTTTGTGTAAGAAGTAGGTCATGTGCTAGGTGAAGTTCGAAATTTTGCCATAACATCCCGAAGTAATTCACTTATACTTCTGCGGACCATCATCCCACCAACAATATCCCCTCTGCCCCCTTCCCACGGAAGCCCCCTCCACGGGGCAGGCTTAGCTCCGTCTCCACACTGGGCTCCTGGTCCCCTTAGAATGTTTTCAACCTATTAGTGGGTTAATCCAACACTTAAAAAAAAATAGAGAGACTAGAAACACCAGATACATCATATTTTAATGAGGTTAAATGTCTTTGTATGCGTGTACTGCATGGTGATTAAACCATATGTATTTTTCAATGGGGAAATCACAATAAAAAACATGGGGTGCCTCTGCTTTTGAATGCTCTCACCCCATCCGCCTAAGAAAGGCTCTCTTCTAAGCCTCACTCAAGCCCCCCAGACTCCTCAAGCCTTCCCTGCTGCCTGCTTCTGCTTCTCTCCCATCCTGTCCCGAGGTCGCCTACTCAGTGCTAGACTTGAAATATTGTCCTGGCTTCATTCTGAGCTCCGTGCGTGCTTGCTGTTTCCTTGTCTTCAGCTCCCTGAAGGAAGGGGCAGCCGCCTTCTTCTCACCCCCGTGTTGCCCCGCAAATGGATCTGCTGCTGATTTTAGCAGGAGTTTCTTCCTCTCGGTGAACCGGAATCTCGGTTAACCTGAATCTCGCCTGACTTCGAAAATACTTTCTTTTCATCTACAAAACTCTCTCATTCTTTTGCAAACAACTATCTCATCATGTTTCCAATTTTTAAAAATCTTTATTGTTGAAAGTATTACCCATATGTCCCCTTTCTCACCCCCCCCACCACCTCCATTGACCCCATCTAGGCTGCCCCCACCTCCTGCCCTAGGCCTGAAACATTTCCCATTTTTAAATAGGCTACATAAATCCTACTCCCTTAACTTTGCTACTCCCTTAACTTTGCTAAGGCCAATTTTCCAAGATTTTGATCACGGGTACATTTTTTCCGAATCTCTTCATGACTAAGCCTTGTCAGTTCGTCAGGGTGGAGCGGTGTCTCCCAGTCACCAGGCTCGCCTGGGTGCTTGTTAAGTATGCAGACTCCCAGGCCCGGTCCTGGAGATCCTGGCCCCCGCCTCCATCCCCCTGCTGATTCTGATGACAAGTCTGGGGAAAACTGGAACCTATGCAAAGGCTAACCACAGAATTCCTTGAAAGGAAGTTCTTCCTTCACGAGGCATTATTAAGGAACAATAAGAAAATGTCTTCGCCTTTTCTTGAAGATCTAGGTATTCTGTCTCCCACAAAAGCTTAATCAATATTGGGTTTCCCTTAGGAAACATACATATGTGCAACCCTATGCATAAGAATTTTAAAAAGCACTGCTCATAATGGTCAAAATTTATAAATAATCAAATATCCAATAAAAGAAGATAGATAATTACAATATGATCAAGCAACAGAATACCACACAGCAATGAAAATGAACACATTACAACCACATACCACATGCAACATGGATGGATATGGAAAACAATGCTGCTGAAAGCAGCAGGACACAAAGGAACACAGGATGACTGCATGTATATAAAGATGAAAACAAGAAGATGGATCCATATTGTTTAGGGATATATGCACAGATGGTAAACTATAAAGGAAAGCAAGGACACGGTCACCCTCATAGTCAGGAGAGCGACTGGGGTCAGGGGGTGGCATCTGGTCAGGAAGGGCCACCTGGGAACACTCCAGGGTCCTGTGCCCTATTTCATGACCTGGTTAGTGGCTCCCCAGATGTTCACTTGTTAGAAGCCACGTTTCTTTGTGCACTTTTCTGTATATATGATGTATTATTCATACACACACACACACACACACACACACACGTTTAGAAAGCATCTGTGGTTCACTTTCTGGTCAAATCAAAACCAAGTGCCTTTCCTTAATTTGCATTCTCACTTGCTGCTTCCTTGTCTGTAAAATGAAGGTAGGGTGGTGACAAAATCTGGTTCTTAGGAGCCTCAAAACCCCCTGGAGAATGTGAGAAAGTGATGATCTTCCCTCAGAACAATGCGCACACACACGAAAGCTTGCATACAATTTCAGAGCGTTCTACGACTCAAACCTTCTACCCCCAGCCCACCCACTCAAACCCAAGTTAAGGACTCTTGGTCTAGACCCGTGGTTCTCAACCTTCTGGCCCTTTAAATACAGTTCCTCATGTGACCCAACCATAAAATTATTTTCCTTGCTACTTCATAACTGTCATGTTGCTACTGTCATGCATCGTCATGTAAATATCTGATATGCAGGATGGTCTTAGGCGACCCCTGTGAAAGGGTCGTTCGACCGCCAAAGGGGTCGCGACCCACAGGTTGAGAACCGCTGGTCTAGACGAAGAAACAAGCTGCAGTTTAGTGCTTCTGAGCTGAAATTCCAGCTCCACCGCCTCCCGGTTAGTCTTAAGCAGGGTACCCGCAGCTCTGGTCTCCACACCCTTATCTGTAAAACGGGGGGCCCTACTTTCTTTCAGTTATCCAGAGAATTAAATGCAATGCACATGAAGTGCCTGGCACTGAAAAAATGGTGATTATTACTATTCAACTAGAAGGTCTGCACTCTACCTTCGTAATTAAGCTCTATAAATCTTTCAATATTTACAATTTATGACTGGTGGCATTACCCCTTCAGAGGTAAATAACACCTTAAATTTTAATTTGCAAATTTTCCACTATGGTCCTTAAAAAAGAAAATCACAATTTAGAGGGCTCTGGAGAAAACACTCAGAGACATGGAATTAACTATCTTATTGAACACGGTCCTTTTCCAGGAGGCTGTGTAAACAGACGGTATTTCAACAGAGCGCAGGCCACATTGGCAAGTTCAGGAAGCCATATGCGACGCTCCGGAGACATGTGTAATGTGTCAGCTATGAAGGGCAGCGTGTGGGAAAGGCAGCCCTCACCTTCCATGTGGGCTCCAGGCCTTCCCGCTCATACCGCACAAACGAGACGCTCAGTGGCGGGCCGGTACGCCTCCTATTCATCAAATCGTTTCCAAACGACACCCAATGGGTGCAGAGCTTTCCCTGGAATCCCGGCCTTTGGAAAGCACGGCCTGCCCCTCAGAAGGTAGCAGACACCACGTCGAGCATGTGATGAGCGCCGGGCTTTGGCAGCTGGCAACGTCTGCCCTTGGCCAGACATGGCATCACCTTCTTTATTTTGGTTTAATCACTGGGAACTGAAAGCCCAGTGGAAACTCGGTGGCCACAGACATCTGGTTAGTGGGCAGCTCTGAGTTTGGGAATATATCAACCCAACGAGAATAATCCAGTGGCGAGAGCAATCCCGGGGCGAGTTTCTCTGACCTTCTTTAGGACAGATGCTAACACCCCAAGCAGCACCAAGCAGCACCGGCCTGGCGGTGCGGGCGCCGAGCAGCCGTCCGGAGGGGCTATCTGGGAGACAGTCTTTGGGAGGCTGCACTGCTGCCTCTAGTTTATGGAGAGCAGATCGTTTTGCCAACATAAGCGGGAAGGCTGAGACGAAAGTTAAAGTAGACAGTGCTTTCACCGAGAAGCTTTCAGAGTCACACCATCCAGGAAAAAGTAAAAAGCACACACCTCATATTTTAAGACAGAAGACAAGAAGCAGGCAAGCTTCAGGCCGCGCTGATGTTTTCCCCTGTGAACTGTAAGCCAGGGCTTTTTAGATATGTATCTGCGAGGCACACAGCAGAACAGAAAATGCTGTGCATGTTACTTTCAATTGTTTACTCACTCATTCAGCAAATATTTACCGAATGCTTCTCATATGGCTGGCTTCATCCTTACTGAACTTTCTGTCTTGCTGTGGAGCTAAAATACAGCAACCCGAGAAACAGGCCAACAACACAAACCAGGACAACGAACAGCGGTCAACTAAGCCAAACGGTGAATCGGCAACTACCAGCTAGGCAGGGCGGGGAGGTTTTCCTATTTGCATAAGGAGCGAGAACTTGCAATGAGAATACTTAGGAGGGAAGACAAGATACAACAACGGAAAAGTGCCAGATGTATTTCGTGAATAGTGAGTTGATCCAAGTCTAGCCTTACAAGACTCTCCCTAGTGTGCATGGGAAACGCAGATTACCAGCATTTCATGACAAACGTTTGACCATTCCCCGAGTTTTAACAAGACCAGCAGTTTCAGAAAGAGCTCTCCGTAAACTGTTCACTATTTTAAACCAATGCATGATAAGTTCATCTAAAACGAGTTCCTCCTTTCCATACAGTTGTTTTAAATCCTCACCCAAGGATTTTTATTGATTTTGAGAGAGAGAGAGAGAGAGAGAGAGAGAGAGAGAGAGAGAGAGAAACATTGATCAGTTGCCTCCCGTAAGCACCCCGACCAGAGATCAAACCCGGAGCCCAGGTATGTGCATTGACCTGGAATCAAACCCTCAACTTTTTGGTGCACAGGGCTGTGTTCCAACCCACTGAGCCACCAGGCCAGGCCCCTCTCGCTACGTTTTCATTTCCGATTACTCACACAGGCAGGTTGCAGCGTCTCTCCTCCCTGAAACCCATCGCCCTCCCTTTAACGGGCTGCATCAGTAATTCCTGAAGCCCTTTCACATGATGCTGAATGCTGTGCCACAGACATAACCCATAATTATAAACACCTCCTTCCAGAAGCAGGCTGGTCCTCTGCCCTCCCCACTTCAAGCGCTATTTAGTCATTGCTCCCTGTGCCCCCAGGACCAGTCAGTTCCCCTCCTGAGGCCCTCCCGCACCCCCTATGCTGCTCTTCCACAGCACATGACACCATTATCATTTAAATAGCTGTTCTAAAGTATCTTTAAAGGTCTGCCGACCTCCCACTGGACTCGGAGTTTCAGGGCATGGCCAATGGCCACCATCTGTCTCGTTCAGCACTGAGTTGCTGGCCCCTGGCCCACTGCCCACCAGATGGTAGGGACTCAATTCAGAGCGGGTTCCTTCAATAGCTTTATTTTTCTTCCTTCTCCCTTGGGAGCCACTATTGATTAACCCTTTCTCCGCTGATGCCTTTGTCTCCATCTACAAATGGACTTAAAGCCTCCATAATCCTACCAAATTCCTTTCTCTGATGATGCTGATCAATATAAAGCATTACTCATTATTTAAAAACCTCATCCCACGAGGAAGGATAGATCAAGCCAACTTTACCTTCCAGGGAGAAAAATGGTTCCATCTCATGGGATTCAAGCTCTCATTTGCTTAGTCTTTATACCAATGAGGGACAGTGCAATATCCCAGGGATAAAAAGATGGATAGGAAATGACCTTGGCCCATAAGGAGTTCACAGGCGTCTGAAGACAGAAGCACACCCAGTACTTACCTACATTATTATCTGTCAGTGCTAGGCCAGCGCTGTGAACTAAGACATGTCAAAGTCCAGAGAGGATACTATTACTATTTTAAAAAAATCCCTAAAAGCATAAGCCATGTTACAGATGAGGAAACTGAGACCCGGAAGGGCAAAGAAACGTGTGTAAAGTTACTCCATATACCACTGGAGAAAGCTAAAGCAATTTAAAGGAAAATCAAGAAACTTTTCAGATGAGCAAGATTTAAGTTATGTTTATAGACTGAGGCAAGCAAAGGAGTCAATAGAAAGAAACGGAATGACACGAACAAGGGGTGAGGGTGTGAACTGAGAATGCGGCCCAGGCGGAAGGCTGACCTTTGTCAATTAGAGTCAGGGTCTTCCTCTGAAGGTGAGCAGGGACAGAAGAGGAAGTCAGTTTGTGTTTTATGCTTCTGTTTTCTTCAGGAAGCGGGAGGCAATGTACACAGAGCCAGTGGTGGGCTGAGAAGCTTTAAGAATGTGTTGAAGAGTTACTGTTTCTACTAGCTCCTGGGGTAAAAGAGAAAGGAAGCCCACTGGAAACGAGGGAAGGGGTTTTCAAGCAGCCCAGAACGTCCAGCTGAGAGTAGGAATTATAACTCCATAAAAAATCCATTTGGAAGTGTCGTGTGATTTTTCACGGGAAGCACTGGGTAGGATACCAGCAAAAGGGGGGTTCCCTTGATTGACAAATGGAGGCGGGAAAGTCAGGTAAAGCAGAGATTCCAGGCTCAGGAGGATGGGCGGTGCCAGTGAGCAGGTATTTGAAATGATTGTGGGGTTAGGGATGGGTAGGGATAAGGAATAGGGCATAGTCCTATAGATCAAAGGAAGGTTGTTGGATGGGTCATTTACAGGAATGTTAAGAGTTCCCAGGATGATGGGAGAGAGGAAAAATGGGAGCTGAGAGTCAAAATCCTGGAGAAATATCAGGGAGCGACCTAGAGACCCAGCACAACCAAAGAGCAGTGATGCCAACTGAGAAAGGAGTGATAAGGTCAGAGAGCAAATGGGTCAAGCCTTCTGAAGAAGTGGCTCCTGTGATCTACTGAGTTCCTACCGTGCTTGTCTCTTATGAGTGTCGTAACTAACTGATTTCATTTACGTCACTGTAACCACCTATGCTAAGGTTGGATAGTGTCCCCACAAAATTCATGTCCTGCCTGAATGTCAGAATGTGACCTTATTTTGAAACTAGAGGCCCGGTGCATGAAATTCATGCATGGGGGAGGAGAGGTCCCTCAGTCTGGCCTGCACCCTCTCCAATCTGGGATCCCTCTTGCAATCTGGGACTGGTGGCTCCTAACTGCTCACCTGCCTGCTTGCCTGATCACCCCTAACCGCCTCTGCCTGCCTGCCTGATGCCCCTAACTGCTCCCCTGCCGGGCTGATCTCCCCTAACAGCTCTCCCCTGCCAGCCTGATCGCCCCTAACCACCTCTGCCTCAGCCCCCGCCACCGTGGCTTTGTCTGGAAGGACACCCAGAAGGACGTCTGGTCTATCAGGTCTAATTAGCATATTACCCTTTTATTAGTATAGATAGGGTCTTTGCACATGTAATCAAGTTAAGATGAGGTCACACTGGATTAGGGTGGGCCCAAGTCTAATGACTAGTGTCCTTAGACGAGGAGAGATGTGAAGACACGGGAGAGAACAGGGATGAAGAGCATATGATGGTGGAGGCAGACTGGCATTATGCCGCCATCAACCGAAGAAGGACAAGGATTGCTGGCAACCACCAGAAACTAGGAGAGACAAGGACCCTTCCTTAGAGCTTTGGAGGAGGATGGTCCTGCGACAGCTTGAATTGGATTTCTAGCTTCCAGATCTGTGAGAGGATACATGTCTCACATCTGTTCGAAACCAATCTGTGATAATTTGTTACAACAGCCCTAGGAAGTGGATACATCACCCTGCGAGGTAGGTATTGTTATTCTCATTTTAGCAATGAGGAAACTGAGGTTCAGGAAATGTAAGTACCTTGCTCAAAGTTACAAGGCTAGACAGAGAGTCGGGATTCAAACCCCAGACCTGTGGTATCCTTTCCACTGCACAGTCCTGCCCCCACAAAGGCCCCGCAGCTGAGGAAGACCAGGCAGAGCACAGAGCACAGCGTGATGGGCCACGCGGGGCAGAGGGACACACCTCACTCTACAGCCTCTACTGAGATTGGAAACTCTGAGCTCCAAGTCCCTTTTAAATGCAGGAACTGCACCCAAAGCAAGTCATATATGAAATCTGTAGTTATACACAGGCATGTAACGCATGATCATTTACAAGCATGTTCACAGGAAGGCCTCTTTGAACAGTAAGCTCTTGAAGAATAAGTTCTTATAAGTATTCAAAGGAATAGTCATTGTTTACAGGGAGGGACATGGTAACAACGAATATCTCAAGGTCTGAGCGAGGCTGCCCTTGCACACAGACAGGACACTTGGAGGCATGCCTGGCTATCGTCCAAGCACACACACCAAAAGTATGTCTGGCACGCATTTCAGCGTAAGCAGCCACAGCCTGAGCTTTGCTCTTTACCCAAGTGGCACCATATAGATTTCACATGAAATACCCAGACGAAATAATTTCATCCACAAAGTCCCAAGTCAAATGCTTAACTAAGTGCATTTGAAGTGTCTACATGGTCAGAGGGAGGTCTCTGTCCCGATCATGCCTAGGCCCCATGCCTTTACAAATGCTAAATGATTACAAGGGGACAAAAGGGTCGCTAGAGAACTTGAAAAGCAATGAAAACCCTTCTTGAAGTTAAAGATTCTAGGGGAGATTTGCTTGCTCTGGATTTTCTGCTGTCTTCCGCCACCTGCACCAAAACCCAAGCTCAAACCCACACTCACATGCTCAAACCCACACTCACATGTACGCACACACACACAAACACACACTCCCTTCTGGAACCAGTTAGTTCAATAGGTGAAAGCTGGGGTAGGGTTCAACCCCACTGAAGGAGGGTATCTCCATGGCCTATGACTGGTGTTCTTGTTTTTGGACTAAGGAAACCTTTGACACTGCTGGTGCTGCCTCTCTGGTTCCCCTTGCATTGACAGGGCTTCCATTCCTACAGCCAATGCCTTTATTTAATCCTGTTCAGTCCAACAGCACCTTTTGGGTTCCTACTTTTGCCAGGCATCATGCCAGACACTTCCGATGGGGCCTCCTCTCTGCCAAGCTGCTGGAGACTGATACTTAGAGACCCAGGGAAGAGGCTGACGCTGATCATTGCTTACCTGGGGCATTTGGATAGTTTCTTAACTGGCTTTTCTACTCCCAGTTTCCTCCCTTCCCACTCCCATGCCAACTGCCTTGCTGGTGAAATATTCTTGCCTACTGTTCTGGCTCTCTCTCCTATACAAATCATCCATGGCCATCCGGGGCCAACAAGAGGCCCCTACTCTTCAGCAACCCTCCACCCCTCACACACAATTAATCCAGTTTCGAACCTTAAACTCCACTCCGCCCAGCTCTCCCTCTGGCCCATGCCACCCCCACCCCACTGGAGCCTGGAGCTCTGGCCAAGCTCTTGGCTCCAGAATCCAAGTTATTCTTTCCTCTTCTGCTTTGCAACTACTCAAAAGATTGTCCCATCTCTCTGCCAGCAAGGGTGAAAGCTGCTCCCTGCCTTCCAGTTTAAGAAAGTTTACACTGACATTTGAAGTATACGGCTTTCCCATTTCATGGGAGGCGCTACTGTGTAGGGCAAGGAGCCTGGATTCTGGGTTCTGGGTCTACATCCTGCCTCTACCAAATCCCAGCTGTGTGACCCAGAGAAGTTATTTAGCTTCATATGTCTCCTTTTCTCACCTGTCAAATAGAAGATAACAGCACTTCAAAATATTTGAATTCCCAAACAGACTGTACTTGATGCAAAAACTTTTGTCTTCCTCATAATGTCTTTCCATAGATACCCAGATGCCTTTTATGAATCAATACAGTAAAATAAACTTGCTCCAGATTGGAGAAAAGACTGTAGTGCTCCAACTCATCAATACCCTTTTGATTTTCTATCTGTGCTGCAAGTGGGTTGGGAAGCCTCAAAAAACATAAAGTCACTTAAATAATCAAAACACGACGTGTATAAAAGCATGCTGCCTCATGTTATCAGGGGTTAATTTTAAATAGTCTGGACATTTTAATATATTTGAGATAAGAGACACCACTGATGTATTTATACCCAAACTCTTGTAGTTCTCAAGACAGGGCATATCTGTTAGAGCCTTTCTACACGCCTGTAATAGCAAATCCAAAATAAACTCCAACATCCACCCACAAGGGACAAATCTGGTTCCAGAACGGATTCTGCCTGGCGTCTGAAGGCAGAGGGCGGCGTTTTCTAAGGATGAGGTGAGGGGCCATGGTGTTCACCTGGGTCAGGTCTTTCTGAGGCCTCCCACCAGCACGTGCACAGATGACCTCGACACCGTCTCTCCCCAGGGCCCAGATCACACGGGCCCCAGGGAAAGCCAGGAAGGCTCACCCTGTAACTGCTTATTCCCAACGAGCAACAGAAAAGCCCAAACCAAGGACACACTAGATCCAGAAAACTTCGGAAAACTCATCGAGGTTCCTCTCATCAGTGGTTGGCAAACTCATTAGTCAACAGAGCCAAATATCAACAGTACAATGTCTGAAATTTCTTTTGAGAGCCAAATTTTTTAAACTTCAACTATATAGGTAGGTACATTGTTATTAACTTAATTAGGGTACTCCTAAGGCTTAGGAAGAGCCACACTCAAGGGGCCAAAGAGCCGCATGTGGCTCGCAAGCCGCAGTTTGCCAACCACGGCCCTAAGTGAAGCCTCGTTCATTTCCCTGCAGCGGTTCTCAACCTGTGGGTCGCGAACAATGAAAATACATCCTGCATATCAGATATTTACATTATGATTTATAACAGTAGCAAAACTGCAGTTATGAAGTAGCAACGAAAATAATTTTATGGTTGGGGGTCACCACAACATGAGGAACTGTATTAGGGGGTCGCGGCATTAGGAAGGTTGAGAACCACTAGAGGCTACAGGAGAGTCCCCCAAAAGTCTCGCCTGAGAAGCTTATGGCTCAGCTAGATGCCGAATGCCAAGTAAAGTTCCACAAAAATCACTGAAAGGAGGGAAATTCTAGTTCAACAACATTGGAACTTGGGCTACGGACTTTGTGTGATCTTGGGCTATGGATTTTGACCTTAACTAATATAAATGCCAGGGATCTGCAGTTTGAACACACACGCTGAAAATTAATGTTAAAACAATGAAATAGTAATAGAAAACATGGATGCTTGTGAAATTCTGAAACTCCATTTTCTAGAGCAGGCTACACAGAACTTCTATTGCTTAGAGACCATTTCTACTGTAAGTCTCTTGGTGTTCATGTCATGGTGTCCCACTGACGGCGAGTTCTAGGGCAGGGCTCTGGCTTTTACACCTGCATCCCTACCCCCAGCACAGGGACTGACATATGGCCTGTGTGGAATACATGTTTGTTGAGTGAATGAATGTTTGCCTGAGGAAAAGATGCTAGCAGAGCACTGGGCGTCTTTAAACATAAGGTTGCTACGAAAGCCACTGAGGAAGTAGCTAGCTGTCAGGGTGCCCCCAAGACAGTCTCCTCTTCTCCGATGCAGCTATTTGAATGTCATTATCATGACATTTACATCTTGACACCCCCCTGCGCTGCTGGGCATCAGCTGGCTCCCTTCTGTCTATGCTATCAAATCCAAACTCTTTAGAGCCTCGGATCTCCAACCCCACCCCCGCTTACTGAAACACAGCATAACAGGCTGCTTTCAAGCATGGACCCAAAGCCAGGCTGCCTGGGTGCACAGCCAGCTTCCTCACCGTGACCTTGGGCAAGTTACTTGGCTCCTGCGTGCCTCAACTGTAAGATGGGAGATATCAAAAGTAACTTCTATCATTGGAGTTGTGGTGAGAATGAAATGAATCACGTTTGCAAAACATTTTGATCTGTGTCTGGCACACGGTGAGAATTCAGTAAGCGTGAGCTCACACGCTTCTTACTCACGCTCCTAAGGGAAAGCCCACGTGTTATTGTGAACAGTGGTTCTTTCCTCTAGGACTGGCTGATGTCCACATTCACAACCTACTCCCATGGCCAAGGCCAGACTCCCTGGCTGGCTTCGGCACAGATGAGACCGTATGCAAATCCAGAGGTTCCGGCTGCAACTCTCCCTCAAGTGAAGCTAAGTTACTAAAGTGATTTGGACCTCGGGAAAATGCATCAGTGCCTCAAGTATCTTGAACAAGTTTATCACCGTCCCATTAACGTGAACTGCAGAAAATCAAATTAAAGGAAAACGTGTATCTGCCCATGAAACTATGGGAAGATGATACCCACAAGCCAGAAACTTCAGGGAATTCCTTGTAGTTTTAGGTCAGCGGGCCAATCGGACCACTGATGGAGATGAGCTGTCCTCTGGGCCGCCGGGAAAATGCCTGGAAGAGATCCCAACACAACTCCATTCACGGTGCCTAAGTCAGAGGGATGCAGGGTGACGGGGAGGGTGGGTCACTGAGAAACCACGGGAGGCCAACAGTGGCTGGCATGGTGGGCAGCACCTAAGGAAGGAGACTGTGCCCAGCCCAGAAGGGCCTCGGCCCCAGTGAATGCCAGGCCTCCACCGAGGCTGCCCTTTGGCACAGAGGGAACCTCCTGCTGCCTTCACTTTGGATTCTTACGCTCCCCAGGCTGTGGGCTTCTGAACCGGTGAAGCACAGAATGACAACCCCAGGTTTCCCTCTGCTCTTTTTCCCCCCCGATGGAATAGCAGACTAGGGACCTTCTAATATCTGATAGAACCATTCATTCCTCAATTCAGATGAGCGCAGCGCCCCCTCGAACAGCGCAGGCCCAGGGAAGGCTCAGCGCTCCAAGAGAAGGGAGTCACGTTAGGACCAGAGCGCATCTGTACCCGAGAAACAGAGCTGCTCCTCAGAACCCAGAGCGGAGCCCACCGGGCTGGCCACCGGATCCAGGAGAGAAGCGTGGCTCCGAAACAGAATCTGGAATCAAAGCAAACCGTATGGGGACGCCACGTTTAAAACGTGCTGCGAGCAGCGAGCAGCACACAGAGGCATCTAGGAAATCTGGAGTTAAAGTAAAAGACATCTTGGCATCCTTAACTAAAAGGAAAGGAAAAAAGACAGTAAAAAGGTGAGGGAAAAAAAGATATAAGAAAAGGATCCGGGCAATATCATCTATGATGTAGATATCTAAGCAAAAAAAAAAAAAAAAAAAAAAAAGCAAACTACCCTGAGCTAAAGAAAAATTTGCCTATAAAATTAAATGACTCTCTAAGTAATAGAATTAGTGAGGGGGTCAGCTGGGGGAAGAGACCAGTATCTTGAGACAAATTTCACAGAGATACTTTAAGTTTGAAGAATAAAGAAAAAAGTCAGTTTTTTTCAACAGGTTATTTTCAAAGGCTCCCCATTCAGGCTGGTTCAGATTTCTCCGAAACACTGACCTCCAGCAGGCAGTGCCCATCAGCAACAGAGTTTTGAGAGGCACCGAGCATCGTGGGAAAGAAACGCATCCTCAGACACACAAGACTGACCAGCCTTCACCTAAATGCTCCCTCAGAACGTTCCAAGGCGTGGCCCAACTGACCAAGAGAGGGACCACAACAAGAACGCCAAAACCTAGTGCTATTGGCTGGTGTCCATGTTGTGTAGCAAAAGAAGGAAAATTGTGAATACATCCATAAAGCACGAAGATGTAAAATAAACTTGGAACTTGAACCCAGGGATGCAGAGGTGACTGCCGTCGCTCTAGATCAGTGGTTCTCAACCTGTGGGTCGCCACCCCTTTGGGGGTCGAACGACCCTTTCACAGGGGTCGCCTAAGACCATCGGAAAACACATATATCATTACATATTGTTTTGTGATTAATCACTATGCTTTAATTATGTTCAATTTGTAACAATGAAATTGGGGGTCACCACCACATGAGGAGCTGTGTTAAAGGGCCGCGGAGTTAGGAAGGTTGAGAACCGCTGCTCTGGATGAAACAGGCAGCGTGGGAGGGTCCCGATGGAGGAGGGCATATTTGCTCCCAGTGCTTCCCTTACAGACAGAACCTTGCACAGCAGGGTGCCCATCCTCTTGGGATGAGTGACTGGCATTAATTCAGAGGCCCCCAGGATTCCTCATTGTATCTTTTTTTTAACCAAACCATTCTCAAAACCTGGAGAAAGAGCTCAACAAAGCTCTGAGCCAGCTGTTGGCCTAACAGCCCCGACCAGCAAGAAGAGGACAACACCAGCACCCAACTAACCATAGAGATGCTCACCTTCCCTGCCCTCCCCCTTTTCCTCTCTGCCGCCAACATCCAGGGGACCAGACCCCAAAATAAGGAAGAGGCAAAGGAGTTGAAGGGCAGAACAGCCCATCCCTCCCCCACTCCAGGTGCTCTGAGACAGGTTCAAGCTGCATGGAGAAAGGGAAGATTTAAGTCAAGCTGGAGGTTGACTTTGCAAGCTGGATTCATCTCTAGAAGTTTATGGAAGTTGCATGTTGAGAAGGGTCAGGAAAGGGAGATTCGATGTGACATGGCTGAAGGCCATGACTGAAGAGAAACAGAAACCCTTTCAAAGTGACGCCTCAAGCACTTGAGACAGCTCAATGCAGCAACTACATCTCTAATACAGTTAAAGGCCCGTGTTCTATAGGGGCATGATAGTACTGACCTAGGCCTGGGCTCAGACCCCTGGCTTGGCCCATTCATCCATTCATTCAGCAGATGTTGACTAGGCACCTCTGTGCACAGGACAGAGCTGTGAACAAGACCGATAGAGGCCCTGTGTTGTGGGAAGTTGAATTCCAGGCACCTGTGTAATTCTGGGAACTTCCTTAACCTTCCTGGGCCTCAGATTCCTCAGAGTCTCATTCTCATATTCCCCCAACTTAATTTCTCAGGATCCTGGAAATTTAGTGTCACAAAACAATCTATTTTTAACTTTAGCAACACACACTTCACACAACTAAACTGAGATGAACAGCTTGTGTTTTAGAAACGCAAGCACAAGCCACATGGAGGCTTCTAAACATAGAGAAGTTACTCCGACTCTCAGAATAGATGGAGGGCAACTGGCTGAGGGAGGAAGCCAGTCATAGCTTGCCTCATGTGTCAATTATAGTCTCATTATCCTTGTGTCTAGATATAAGGGGGGAAGCCCTCTAAACATAAAATAAAATAAATCTATATTGATGACTTTAAATATGTGACAGGGTAAATACTTTGCAAAAACTAGCACTTCTGTAAGGTAGAGAGACGCAGAACTGTCTTGCAATGGTGATTCAGCACACCCAGTACTACTGCTGCATCTACACAAACTATCAAATCCACGGCCACACGTTTTGGTTACTTAGAGAGAGTAAGACCCCTCTGGGCACTGGTCCATGGGCTGCAGCTCAGGTTCCCTGCAGAGTAGAGAGAGCACCCGCCACCTGCCCCAAGGCCACTTCGCCTGGCAGGGGGCAGCCCTGGGAGCTGAAGCCTCAGTCCGCAGGCCTCATGGGCAGTCCCCGGAAGACTGGCTGGCCCTGAGCTGGCCCTGTGTACGCTCTGCTCTCCTAAGTCATCTCCAGAGCCACTGGCACCTGGTCTTTCCTTGCCTCGGCTTTAGGAGACGGAAAACAGGCGGTGAAGCATGGCACACCTGCTCCCCTCTCCCCCACCTCTGGTCCTGTAGGGCAGCAGGCCACCTCGGCCGTGTCTGACTTCCAGAATGTCAGGCTGTTCATCATTCGGGTCAATCCCCAACCTGCCCAGCAGTGCAGTCCCAGGTGTTCAGCTGTCCTCTGTCAACACAGGAGCCACGATGACTCAGTTTACCCCAAAGTTCACCAGAGTAGCAACAGCTTACCTAGTCATTGCCTGGAGTAATTTTTCACCAGACTATTTATAAAATGGCGCTTACTATTTCATTTTCTTTTTTCTTTCTCTTTTTGAGCCTAAAAAAGGGAAGCACTCAGGTAGTTGAGTGCTGGGACAGTGGAAAAGCAACATGAGGGACAACTTTGCCAACAGCCTCCATGTTGCAAACATGCAGAAAACCTCCACAGGCCAACAGCACCAAGGCTATTTCCTCTGGCATGTTCGAAAATAAATAAGTAAATGGATAAACATACAAATAATAAACAAACGTCTTAGAGAAGAGTTTGTGTAGGGTATGTAACTACAAAACAATCTACTACGCACTCAAAGTATAAAATAAACCCCTGAGATATTATTTTGTTAAATAAAGAGAATATTTTTTGTTTAGGCGAAGATAAACAATGTAGTTTAAATATATGTATGGGAGTGTATTATCTCAGTTTAGAACATTACACGTTTTTGCTGACCTTAAGGTTTTAAAAATAAAATATAACCACATAATAGAAAAGTATAAAACGAGGGACAAGAGGAACATCCACACTCATTGTGTGTTACTCTGTCAAAAACAAGGTGAAACGTTTAGCTTTATTTCCTTCTAGGCAATTGCCCCCAGTCTCTCTTTTCTAGCATAACTGCTGTTTGCCCTGCTTTCTTTCACACTAATATATTAAAGTCACCTTATGGGTCAAAATACACTGATATTCTATAGGATCCCCATAATTGCATAAATTATTTTCCAACATTTACTCAACTTAACATCCCTTTGTTGTTTAGCATTTAGTTTGTTCTCAGGAAAGAACACAGCCAGCAGCTTACCTGTGCACGTTTTAAAGAACACCTTAGGCAACAATGCTTTCCATGCGGGCACACGCAGACTACGAGGAAACCAGATCTCACCACCAAGAGAAATGTTTACAATGATCTAACAATGCGCAGAAACGGGCAATTTTTAAATTATGGGAATATTGGAACATATCCAAGAGTAGGGGGAATAACTCATCGCCCTCAGTGACTGTTCACGGGTGCCCGTCTCATTTCAGTCATATCCCCATGTTAGTTCCCACCGGGTCGTCTGAGCAAACCCCAGGCCACCCAGCAGAGCTTCAATACAGGCTCCAGGCTGTGTCTCTGAATGTAAGGACTTTTTTTTTTTTTTTAAATGAGCACAAAACCACATCACATCTAAAAAAATAACACCAAGATCTAAACCAGCAAATATCCAGCCAGGATACCAGTGTTCCCAGTTCTTGTCCCATAAATTTTTCCTGGTTTTCGGAAATCAGGATACAAACAAGGTGCTCACATTGCAAAAGGCAGCCCCATCTCTCCAGGTCCTTGATCTGTAGGTTCCCGTCTTCCCACCTCCCTTTTAATTTACCTGTTGCCCGAAATGAGGTCCATTTTCCTACAGTGTGTGTACTAACTGCACCTCCTAATGCATTCAGCGCGTTCCTCTACCTCTGTTTCCTGCAAATTCTAATGGAACCTAAAGGCTTGATCAGATTCAAGTTAATGAGGGGTGGGGTGGGAGGGGCAACAATAAATCCTTCACTGGAGGTGCTGTGTGCAGAGTACTCCCACTAGAAGGCACAGATGTCAGGCTGCCTCTCTCTTTTTTAAGTTATAAAGCATTTGGGTTTAATATTTTTAATGAAAAATTCCCAAATGTTTTATTATTTAAAAAATCAAGCAAAAGGAGAGAAAAGAACATAATGAATCCACATCCACCCATCATGCAGCCTTGATAAATGTCAACTCCCTCTCCCTCATTTCACTGTATCTATGCGTCATTCACTCACCCTCTCTTCCCAACCCAGGCAACTTTGAACCACGTTCCAGACACCATATAATGTCATCTCTCAAGATTTCAGTGTATCTCTCTCTAAAAAACAGGAATTTAAAAATTGTAACACCTAAAACTTTTTAAGTAATTCCTTAACACCTTCAAATAGCTGATCAGCACTCACATTTCAATGATTGTATTAGAAGGTATTTCTGGTATTTGATTTTAATTTGCAGCATTTGATTACTGGCAAGAACATTCTACCTTGTTCAGGTTCTGATTGTGAATTATATCCTGGTGCCCGCATTTGTTTTGCTTTTCATTGAGCTGGTGGGCTGACAATAATAAAGAGTGACGGCTGTTTTTCCTACAAATATCTTCTCAGTCTGGTATTTGTCCACGAATGGGAGGTGGGGTGGATGGGGCAGTCTGCCTTCCGTCTAGGTACTACCGGGTGAACTTAAGCTTTCTCATTTCAGTGCACTTCCTGATTCCTTCTATTGCTTCCAAGCTCAGAATGCCTTCCTTTCTTCAAATATAATGAATATTCGATTGTATTTTTCAATAGATTTTTCTCAGTAATCTATGTTGTTCATTACATTCAGGTCTTATATACTTAGAAAGCTATTTGGGTTGTATAAGACCACAGAATTTATATCCATGACCTGTAAGTCATAGATATTGAAAGAAAAGAGTGTATTCTGCAATAGTGGTGTATTTCTAAATGATTTAAATCTTTTTGCAGACTGCCCATAAATACATTTCCTTTTGCTCCCAAAGGAAAAATTTCAATCCCTTCTAGAGAAAGGGGGGCCCTTGTTACTGGGGTTGAAAGCACTCGAAATAATGAGGGCGTTAATGAGTTCTATGCAAGAATGAAAAGTGGGGATTAATTTAAATCACAATGAGGCTGGTGGTGGAGGGGTTTAATGGGTTCTTCTTTAACAGTTACCAACACATTTCAAATAGGTGCAGGGCCTTTTAACAGGAGGGCATTGGTGCTGCACAAGCCCGGTTACCGGTTACCGGTTACCGTGGAGACCCCCCTCCCCATCCTCCCAGAGCCTGTGGTCCAAGAAAAGCAGCTTCAGTTGAATGAATGGCCAGTTTTCCCAGCCTCAGCTGAATGGACAGGAGTAACAGAAGAAAAGCAAAGCTCAACGATCACCTCAACTATAGTCCTAGATTTTTTTCAGTGGAATTCTCACGGTAGCAAAGTAGGATTATAACGCAAAGTTCCGAGTAAAACTAGACAACTGGTTTTCTATGTTCCGACTAAGACACCAAGGCTGAAAAATGTAGACCAAGTGCAGCAAGAAGTGTGGAAACTTTGAAGCACTTTGTAAATACCAGTCCCCAGTCTATATCACACTTAACCCGTTGCGGTCCAATGTTATTTTTGGAATTCAAACAGTCTGGTCCAAATTAACTGACGGGATTGAATGTTGAACTTTTTAATGTTCTTATTGCTTGACGTTGGATCTGCTCCTAGTGCCTGGTCTGTCGAGTCAGCCTCGAGGTTGGACCGAAAAGGGATAATGGTTGTTTCATCAACAGAAATTTAAGGGTAATGAATTCGTTATGATTGAATGTGATCAACTCACTCCTGCATTAAAAGGTCCTTTGAAAGGATCAGGTGAGGTTATACATACACAAGCACAGCATTATTAATAACTAGAGGCCCGCCTTTCTGCCTTCCCACGCTGCCCAGAGGCCCGGAACTGGCATCTTTGTTGGGTTAATTTGCATACTCACTCCTGATTGGCTAGTGGGCATTGCAAAGGTACAGTCAATTTGCATCTTTCTCTTTTATTAGTGTAGATACCATTTGAAAGTTAGCTTTTACTAAACCAGCTTCTGAAATCCCACTTTTCTTATAAAGTGAACCCAGGCTATCACTTTGCGTTACCACCACACGATGGTTAGTTTTATGTGTCAATTCATTGTTTGGTCAAACACCAATCTAGATGTTGCAGTGCAGGTATTTTTCAGACGGGATCAATATTTAAATCGGTGGACTGAGAAAAGCAGGTCACCTTCCATAAGGTGGGTGGGCCTCATCCATCAGTTGAAGACATAAAAGAAAAGACTCAGATTCCCCATGAAAAGGAATTCTGCCTCCAGACTACCTTCAGACTTGGAACTGCAATTTCAACCCTTCCCTGGTCTCCCGCCTGCAGGCCTGCCCTGTGGATTTCAAACTTGCCAGCCCCAGAATTCCTTAGACTATCTAGATAGGTAGTAGGTAGGTAGAAACATCTATAGAGATACAGACATATGCATCCTACTAGTTCTTTGGAGTGCTCTAACATACACATCACCATCACTCTACAGCTGAGCTATAAAAGTGAAATTAACTTTGTCACCAAAACCGGTTTGGCTCAGTGGATAGAGCGTCGGCCTGCGGACTCAAGGGTCCCGGGTTCGATTCCGGTCAAGGGCATGTGCCTGGGTTGCGGGCACATCCCCAGTGGGGGATGTGCAGGAGGCAGCTGATCGATGTTTCTCTCTCATCGATGTTTCTAGCTCTCTATCTCTCTCCCTTCCTCTCTGTAAAAAATCAATAAAATATATTTAAAAAAAAAAAAGAAGAAATTCACTTTGTCTTATTCTGGTTGTTTCCACATTGCACAAACATGGCCTTACAAATCTTCACTAAAATTAGGAGGCATATTAGTTTGCGAGGGCTGTCGTAACAAAATACCATGGACTGGGTGGCCTAAACAACAGCAATTTCTTTTCTCACAGTTCTGGAGGCTGGGAAGTCAGAGATCAAGGGCCAATAGGTTTGGTTTCTTCTGAGGCCTCTCTCCTTGGCTTACAGATGGCCGCCTTCTTGCCATCTCCTTACATGGGGTCTCTCGTGTACATGTGCACTCCTAGTGTCTCCAAACACAGTCACAGTCTGAGGTACTTGGGGTTAGGGCTTCAACATATGAATGGGGTCGGGGGTGGGGGGGGATGCACAATTCAGCCCATAACAGAAGGTCTCGTTGGAAAAATCTGATTCAATACACATCCTACAGGGCATACAAGACACTCACTTTGGGCGGGAAGCACTTAAGGAAGAGCTCTCCTCTAGGGCAGTCAGAAGTGTCCAATCAAGAAAAACATGCCAATATACTTAGACACCGATTGGCAGAGAAAAACAAGAGATGATTTTGAATAAGAGCCCCAAATCCAAGGCAAAAATGCAGACACGGAATGTCTAGGCATTGGCTTGGCACATGGACCATATTTGGTGTCCTGCTCAGGAGTAGACAGCAATGAGAAGTTACCTATTGGAGCTCGGAGAATGATCCTCCCCCACCCACACACATAGGCCGGACGGTCATCATAAAATCAGTTACCTCTTCAGTCCGGGGCTGGGCATGATGGGAAATCCTTGTAAAAACATGTTAAAGGCATTGTTTTGACCACAAGCTGCCCAGCGCCTGATCTGACAGGCAATGTCTGTAGTGTCCATAGAAGACTGAAGGCCTCTGGGAAGACAGGGGTGGCGCCCGAACAGGGACCCCTAGGTAAGCGCCCCGCACTTGGGACGGATAGGACTCCACCGTAGGAAGAGGGTGGATTGTCTTCGCCGACTCCGTCCACACCTTTGGGAACACCTGGAAAAGGATTCCCCTAGGTAAGCCCCCCCCCATTGAGAACCCCCACACTCGGGACGGATAGGACTCCACCAGGGTGCTACAGACCCCCCTATAGAGGATAAGTAGGGTAAGAAGGTGGATAGTACAGAACTTAGATTGAGAAGATGTGCCATACTGAGTCCAAAGAAAGAAGACTCTGTATTGATCTTTAGATTAAGAAGATGTGCCATACTGAGTCTAAAGAAAAAAGACTCCGTATTGATCTTTTAACATATGTGCTTGCTAGCAGAGGAATTAAGGTTACTCCCAGTCAGACAGAACGTTTTATACAAGAAGTATGTCCATGCTTTTCTGAGGAAGGAAAGGTAAATGTAATGGCATGGGAGAAGGTAGGCCCAAGGAGCCTTATCCTTAACCCCACTGCAGCCTTTCTACCCTGGGAAAGTGCAGGATTGGCAAGCTCTCCCTGGGATGATAGATCAGGACTCAGGTAATAGCGGAAAGTGCCAATCGTACTCTTAAAATGGATACAAGAGGGCATTTCAGGTTTTTCTTTTTAACGCTTGCTTTTAAAAAATAAAAAAGGGGGAATTTGCCGGGAGCCGGTCCATCCTTGCTGTTTCAAGGGACCTGGCATATATGGCATACGGTTCTTAATATGTTTGCTCACCTTCTTGGCGCTGTGTTTTAACCAAGGTCACCTCTCCGAGAAAGGTTGAATCCCCAGGTAGGGATTTTCCCCTGAAGTTAGGGAGGGAATAAAACCCCTCAACTAAGTGCCAGGCGGGTAATTAATCCCTTTAACTACGAACAATCATGCTTAAACTACATAACCTTTTCTCCCTGGAATGGAGATAAGAAACGCCCTAACCTTTGTAATAGAGATTGATAGGATTGAATCAACTGGTATAAATACAGTTGTAACAAGACAGAAACACACAGAACTCAGAACACAGAACTCATGAGACAGAATTCAGAACTCAGAACTTAGAACAGAATCAAGAAGACAGAATCTACACGGAGCCTAGAGACAGAAGAACTTCGCTGGAGAGAGCATGCCGGAGGATCCTGGAGAGGGACTGGCCTCGGAGCCTAGAGACAGAGCCTAGCGGGAGAACATGGCAAGGGATCCTGGACTGAACCTGACTACAGAGATTGGCAGGAGAACCTGACTGGAACCTGGACACTGAACCTGACTGGAGAGCATGGACACAGAACTTGGCTGGAGATTGTGGCTAGAGATCCTGGCAAGGCTGCTGATCAACTGAATGCTGTCTCCGTGTCATTCCTTCTTCGCCGACTCCGTCCACACATTTGGGGACCTCTGGACCCGCTGGGGCTGGACCCCAGCACAGGAGGAAAAAACATGGACAGGAGGAAAGTAAAGAGGCAGAGAGGAGAGGGGAGGGGTGGGGAGGGGAGGGGAGGGGAGGGGAGGGGAGGGGAGGGGAGGGGAGGGGAGGGGAAGGGAAGGGAAGGGAAGGGAGGGAAGAAGAGAAGGAAGGAGGGAGGGAGGGAGGGAGGGAGGGAGGGAGAGAATAGGAAAGGAAAAGCTCTCAGGAAGGGATTTTCTGCCCCTCCTCTCTCAGTGGCATTGCCCCATGTCAGAGTCCCACCGCTGCCTAATAAAAAATGCCAGAATTTCACACGTGTAGAGCACGCGTACATTTCCGAGACTTCTCACCTGTTCTCCCTGGTGTGCCCCAAACAGCCTGGTGAGACCTCATGGAGGGACTGTTATTTTTATTTGGCAGATTAAAAAAAAAATCTGAGACAAAGTCATTAAAGGGACAGAGTCCGGGAGCAGTTGAACATTTTATAGAGTAGCTCTACTCCATAGAAATGATAAACTACAATTATTTTCCACTTCACTACCCCTCCCTCAAACTTTCTGGTTTGTACATCATCAAATTACATGTTCTGCACGTCTATTTTTTTTAAAACATATTTTATTTTAATTTTTTACAGAGAGGAAGGGAGAGGAATAGAGAGTTAGAAACATCGATCAGCTGCCTCCTGCACACCCCCCACCGGGGATGTGCTCGCAACCAAGGTACACGCCCTTGACCGGAATCGAACCTGGGACCCTTCAGTCCGCAGGCCGACGCTCTATCCACTGAGCCAAACCAGTGCTGGCCTGCACGTCTATTTTTAAAATTCTGTGTTCATGATTCGTCTACAAACTTCCTCTTTAGCCTAAGAGTTTAGTTTGTTCAACTTTAAGGATATCTCACTTGCTAAAAAGCTCTGTGAGAAAAGTGATAGAAAAATGATTACTTACTGGGGAAAATAAAAGTGATTACCAATACCAGAAGAAATAACTCTTATTCTAAGTCGATTCTTCTCCTCGAGAGGTGACCTTCCAAACACTATAACTTTTCTAGAACAATCTAAGTGAGTTAAAAATAAATCCCAGGGGAAAAAATGTAACTGATGATCTTTTATTAATGGGGGCAAGGTGGGGTACAGGTAACATGGCTCTTGTCATAAAAGAAAATGAGGTTATGGCACCAGGAGAAGGAACGAGCCGGCCCCTGGCTCCCCGTGTGTGCCTGACACCTCGGAGCCCAGTTACCAACAGGCTGGTGACAACCGGCCATTTCAGTGGCTTTCGGACGAAAACCCAGGCTCAGGTTCAAAGCTGAAAGGTGATACATGTCCTGGGACAGAGTTCAAAGTCCTGTCCTCCAGGCCCTCATGTTAAGGTCTTGGCTTTTGGTAAGGGCTGGCAAGTTCTGGCAGGCTACTTCAGTAACCCAAGTACCAGAACATTCTGGGAGCTCTTCTGCCTATGAACTTAGAAACTGCTCATCTCCTCAGGCAGATTAGAGTTTCCCAAAATGGCACAGCCAGATTTCTGGTCCCACATGCTCTTCCAGAACCTCGCCACCTGCATGGAGAGGAGCGTCGATTCCCTCCCCTCGAGTCTGGGCAGGACTTCCTGACAGTTTCCCCTACAGGAATGTGGCTGAAGTGACACCATGCAACGGCCACAGCGAGGTCACAAAGGGGTGCAGTTCCCACGGGGCTATTGGGCTGTGTGGACCCCACCTGCCATGCGTGAGAAAGCCCAGGCCACAGGAGGGGACATGAGCCTTTTGGCCAAAAGCTTCAGCTAAGGTCTTAGGGGAGCGCAAGCCTCAAGCACCAGTGGGTGAATGAGCCGCCAGGTGATTCCAGCCCCAGCTGCGGGCCCCACATCATGGATCAGAGACATGGTACCCTGACCAGAGAACTTGTGAGCATAATAAATGCTCTTATGCCACTAAGTTTAGTAACTAGAACATACATTGCAGTTCAAGTTAACACCAAGGGCAGAAAGAACGAACCGAGCATGGTCCCCAACTTACGATGGCTCTGTTTACGACTTTACGATGGTAGACAGGTGATAAACATTCAGTAGAAACTGTACTTCGGATTTTGAATTTGATCTTTTCCCGGGCTAGCAATCTGTGGCATGATGCTCTCATGATGCGGGTGATGACAGCAAGCTGCAGCCAGCTGCCAGTGGGCCATGCGACCACAGGGTACATAGCCAGCACCTACAGGAAATTCACTGAGCTCGGGGATTCTGCCCAACCGTGGGCTGGTGGAGTGTTCTGAGCACATTTAAGCTAAGCTAAGCTAAGCGCTGATGCCTGGTAGCTTAGGTATATTAAATGCATTTTCAGCCCACGATGGGTTTATCAAGATGTAACGGTATGGTAATAATTTATCCAAGAAAATATAGGAGGCAGTAGAATTGAAATTTGATCCCCAGATCTGCCTGACTCCACAATCACAATTTTTTAATTCTCCTAATAGAGCCCAACCTGAGGGTTTTGGTCATAGATTGGGAAGTTGGGAAGTTGGGAGGTGTGAAATGTGGGGAATGAGAAAATTCGATTAATCCATGAGCATTAGTCATTGTTTGTAACTATACACACACACACACACACACACACACACACTGGGAGTTTTCAAATGTACTAAATTCCATAATAATTACAATTCAAATACATTTCATACATATTGATCTTGGTTTTGGTTATAATCTTGGTATTGATTATGTGTCTTCTCAGTCAACAGATGATAACAGAATACTAGTAGCTACTAAAAGTTAAAGGTCCGTGAACTTTCCATATGAGAACGGGATGTTCATACTTAAAAACATTGGGAACCACCAGCTACATGCCTCCTTGTTATGTAATGAACATTCATGCTTGGTAAGGTGGACAATTGTGTTACCACAGGGAAACATGAGAGTTGCGAATGATCAACATCCCATCTGTGTTTAGTTAATAACGGCACTTACCAGCGGATTCTTAAATAGTGGCTTTGAGGGGAGAGGTCCCTCAGCCGCAATTCATTAATTTGCTAATTGTTCTCCCCACTGAGCCCTGGCAGCTTCTGTGTTTGCCTAGTGGTGGTCTATGTGCCTTTCCACTTTCCACAGCAAGTGACAGCGATGGTGACAGAGACAGCGGGCAGGGAAGACTGAGCCTTTCTGTCCCCTCCCTGCCCTGCCTCTGTCCTTCAGGATACCCTCCCAAGCAATCACTCCACTCACCCCACGGTGGGAGGAAGAGGCGGTGACAGATGTGGGAACAGCTCATTACCCACCTGGAACGGAGAGCAAGTTCACTGCCTCCCTGAGAAACGGGAGCCACCTCATGAGGCCTTCCAAAGCCTTCTTGCCGCGACACTGACAACTTTGCCAGGATCCTTTGCTCTCACATCACACGGGATGCTGAGTAAAATGCACAGGGCCACCCCAGCCTTGACGGAGGGGCACAATCCTCTGCCAGGCTGTGCTCCACGCAGTCACCCAGTTCACCGCCTACAGAAGGCCTGGCTGGGGGGACGGATGCCACCCTGTGAGGGCCCAGGCTCCTCGCCTCTGAATTCACTGCCTTCCTCAGCATATGTTTCTTCCCCAAATGGGGAGATATGGAGGGAGATTACACTCGCTAATGAAGTTGGTTTGTGTCAAAACAACTACAGACTTTCAATCCATAACACCATTATTTATTAAAATTGCACCTGGAGATAGCCATGACTTGTACTTGTGAGCTATTCAGCTCTGGTAAATGGGGAAAGAAGAAAAATAAAAGAAATGTGCTTTTAAACATCTTGAGTCTTATTAACATCAACTTGAGGCATTTAAAGATACTCTAAAATAAACATGGTCTTAAAATGAACCACGAATTAACTACTGTTTAATTCATAAATGGAAAAAAATGCATGTTTTTCATCTTATTAAGTGCACAAGAAGCATTCATCACACACACACACGCACACACACACATGCACACGCACGCATGCACGCACAACAGACAACCTTAAGATTCACACATTGGCCACCAGTAGTTAGAGAACATTTCCACCAGCCACAGAAAGGCAGCATTTTATCCATCACACGAAGTAGATGGTTGAGTACAGGAGGAGGACGAAGCTTTGGCCTGGACGGTCCCCATTCTCCCCGTGACCCTTCCCAAGCTCCCAGCCGCGGGGGGAGGCAGAGAGGACCAGTCTCCTGGACAGGTATCTGGTCTAACCGGGCTTTCTCCCTGTACTTTTGTTAAAGGGAAAACCACAGGCCCAAGATGGTGTCACTTGTGCTAGAGCCCATGATACCAAACCTAGATTTAATATCTGACCCAATGGCTCCTTTAACGATTGCCAGAAAAATAATCTTAATCAACCAGTCTAGAACGTTCTGGTCACCAGCAATGAGCCAATCTGTCATGTGAGCTCTCTCTATCCCCCCTCTCCATGCAATAGAAAGAAGAGACAATCATCACGATGAAAACAAAAATAATAAATAAATAAAACACCTTGCCAGTACCTTTACCCCATAAAAGATGTCCTCAAAAAATAATATTTTTTCTTCCTCTTATAGCTCCCTTGCCCCACCCTCCTCCTGATAAACACCTTCCATTTTGTACAGCACCTCCGAGAGCCTTGCTAGTTGCTCGATGGGATGTTGCCCAATTCATGAGCTGCTTAACAGAGACAATTAGATCTTCAAATTTAATCAGTTAAATTTTGTTCTTTACCACTTTTACGGAAAACAGACCCAGAAAGCAGGAGGAGGAAGTGGAAGGGCAGAAGAGGTGGGAGGAGATATTTAAAGCAATTCACCCACAATTCATAGCTCACTAGCCACGTGGCAAAAGATGCTGACCATCCTGACTTTCCCCAGGGCATTTTCTGAATGGGGGCAGAACTGCTGCCCCAGGAGGTACAGGGGAATGGCCCTCATGGAGCTGGTCACAGCCAGGGAGCCTCTGCCCCATCTGAATTATAAGATCCAAATTCCCTCTTATCTCAAAAGATGGGGCATGTGAACCCACCAATACTCATCCTTAAAACAATGCCTTTCCCATAACACAGAATATTTCCCTATTGCTACAAACAACTCCAGATGTGAGTTATCAGGCATCTCCAAGGTCAGAGTTCTTTAGAGATTTCAAATTCCTGGAGGACAGGAAATACGGTTGTTTTGGACTGCAACTGCCCCAATACTGCATACATAAATTCCTGCCAGGAAATCCCTTTTGGTAAA
The DNA here is from genome assembly GCF_963259705.1 of Myotis daubentonii. NCBI lineage: Eukaryota > Metazoa > Chordata > Mammalia > Chiroptera > Vespertilionidae > Myotis > Myotis daubentonii. The sequence continues at coordinate 112,165,472 of NC_081843.1, forward strand.
TTCTCATTTCCTTTCAAGTGTCTGGCCTTGTAAGAATTCTGGGAAGACTGACGATAACCCGTCTTTAATTTATAACTAAAGTAACTGTGATTCATTCATCCACTTATTCATTCATTCAACAAAGATTTATTGAGCACCTCTTAGGTGCCAGGCTGGGAATTCAGCAGTGAACTAGCCGGAGCCTATGGCCTCACAGGGCTGCTGCGGGGGGGGGGGGGGGGGGGGGGCGGGGACACAGATCATAAAAATATAAATATATCAGAAATAAAAAGGTATGGTGTCAAGGAAGATGAGTATTTTAAAGGTTGAAAGGAGGACAGAACCAGGAAGTGGTAGGAGTGTGCGATTTTCTGTAGAGGGAGAGGCAGTTACCACATCCACATAATGGCAGACCTTTCTGCGAGACATCTGAGCAGAGCGCCTGAAGGAGGGGAGCCCTGCAGATGCCTGGAGAAGAGCATTCCAGGCTGGGAACAGCCAGTGAAGCCCTGAGGCCGAGGTGGGCTGAGGGGGCTCAAGGAACCACTAGCGAGCAAACCAGAGGACTCGGAGGTCAGAGAGGGGCTTGGAGACCACCGGGTAAGGACTTGGCTTTTGCCGACTGGGCTGGGAAGCCACTAGGGGACTCTGAGCAGAGGAGTGACAGAAAGGATCACTCTCGGTGCTGGGAATAACAGTAGAAGCAGGTAGACCAAAGCTGACAAGACATGCTTGTTGCCTGGACCAGGTGGTAGCAGTCAGGACAATGGGAGACAGTCCCTGGACCGACTTTGTAGATAAAACGATCATGCTTTGCCGATGTGACACAGAGATTATGGCTAGAATCCAATCCCAGCTCTGCCACCTACCAGCTGTGTGACTGTGGGAAAAAGGTTTAATTTCTCTGCGTCTCAGTTTCTTCTGTAAAATGAGGATAATACCATCTTTGCTGCCAAGGCAGAAACACAACATCTAAGTACCTATTGCAACACCCGGGAACTATTATTTGGAAAGTACACTTAAAAGTCTTTTGAAATCCTCTTTCATCTTTGGTTAACCCACGTACCCCTGGCCCTCAACAAAGCAACAGTCTCCTGGGGAGCTGCTGGGAGAGTTTTCGTGGGGCCACATGCTCCTTCTCTGCTCTATCCGCTCTCCGATGGCCTCACGCATTGATTCTTTCAGCGTGGCTGTCGTTTTCGAGGTTAGGTGACAGCAGTTCTAATCCTAACAGAACCGGCAAATGCCATCCATGCCCCTTATCAGAGAGGTGGGCAGGAACAGTAAATGGAGAACAGAATCCTGGGGCTAAGCATTTCTGACAATGCCAGGAAGGTATATGGACATAGTATTTTAATTGCATAATAAAGACTCCTCCTCTTGTACTCAAAAAGAGGCCGAATTATTATTATACATTATTGGGTTCTAAAGCTGGGTATTCTTGCCTCCTTTCCTGTCCAATCATTACAGTTAGGCCAATAGTTCTTACTGATGGCAACATGTGCTCACAATCATCATATGACCTTGAGTCCAGCAAGGAGTGAAACCACCGACTGAGCCCTAAAAATCAAAGAGAAAATCTCTCTGTCCTCTCAGCTGGAATGCCCAACAGAAGATACATATATGTAATTGTGGTTCCCTCCACTTCCCCTTCCCAATGAATCCAATGTCACATTAATATGGTTGCCTCTCTAAATATTTGAAATTATTTTGTCAATCTCTCTCCCTTCCCCACCCCCTCTCTCTCTCAAATCAATAAAGACATTTAAAAAAGGAAAATGGTAAGGAATCTGATCATGGAGCCCTTATAGTTGGAACCTAGAAATCTATTTGAAGAATTTAAATACAGTCTTAATAGAACTATAACCCCTCACTAGAAAATAAAAAATCAAACAGAGCCGTTTAGATCTAAATAGCAGGACTAGCTCAGGAAATTCCACCAAGAGACGCGGAAACATCTAAAAGTTCCCATTAAGCTGATTCTCGGTAGAAAAAGGAGTGAAGTCTGAAGTTCTTCCCTTTTTAAAGTTTTGTATTCTAGTGCCAGTATTAGAAAGTACTTCTTTGCAGTGTTTTAGCATATTTATGTTCTTTTCAAAATACGAGTTCAAGTAAGCCTCTTGCTATTGTTCATAGAAATAGCACAGCAGTAGTAGTCAGAGTTCAGAAGCTCTAACATCCAGACCTCATCTTCATTAACTCTCATGATGGCCCAAGAGGCAAAGATATTAAGTCAATAAGCCAAGTTTACTGCAGAGCTTGTCGCAAAAACCCCTGAGCCCAATTGCTCTACTTCCCTGCTCCTTCTTTAAGGCATAAGCCAGGCCAAACCCGATTCTGCCACCCCCTATTCCGCTTCTCCTCCTCCTCTTATCACCTGCCCCCATCTCCGGGAATCTTTCTCTCTGTCTCTCTCATCTGGGCATGCAGAGAGTTTTCAAGCCTACTTCCAACATGCCTCTTGAGCCTACCCCTCCTTTCTATCCATGTTTTACTTTCTTTTCGGGGGGCCCTTTATCCCTTCTCACCTAAATAATCACCTGCTCACCCATTCTACCCACTGCCAGACCTAATACTGTCCAAGTCGCCCTCCATTCAATTTCCTAAAGTCAAGTACCTGGGCAGGTACTTACTAAAAAGCCTTCAGTGACTCCCCAGTGCTTAATAAATTAAGCACAATCCTTTTATCCCAGGGATCATAAACCTGGATGTTACCACGTCACTTCTCTCCCCTATCTTCCCAAAAGGCCACCATACTACAGGTAGAGTGGGCCACATGGGCACACGCTCTGCATTCCACCCCCACACCTTTGTGAAGGCTCGAGTTGACCTCATCAAGAACGACCTCAATCCCATCTCTCCTGGAATTCTGCCCATCTTACAGCATCCTTCCTACAGTGAGTGAAAAGGTTTTCTTCTTTCAAACTCCTGATAGCTGCCTTTGCTCTCCAGTTTCACTCGTGTCATCATTTCCCTTATGCTGACCCACCACTATCGTCACCCCTACATCATAGGCTCTCCGATGACAAGGACGGGGTCCTGCTCACCCTACCATCTTCTGAGGCACTCCCTGAAGATGTTCAGAAAACGCTTACTCCATTCATCTTTAAATCTATCTTGCAGGGATGGGACTTCCCTCTGAACCTTCAAAGCATGTATTTTATATCACTTATACGGCACTTAAATTCTGTCCTGAATAGTCATTCTTTCCACATACAAATGTCCTATTTAGCCAATGAACAGAGTAGGCTCCATAAAGGCAAGAACCATGTCTCCCATTTTATGTGTGGATTGAGGACCTTGCCTCCAGTAGGTACTAAACATGTATTCTCACGTATTTACGTGTTTTCCCCTGGAAGGCTGCATTTCTCCAAGGTTATGTTCCTCAAGATGCACACCCAAGGGTTGTGCTGTAAAAAAATATTACCATGTGGCATACATACTTCCCCTGGCCCTATACAACCTTCTCGTTCTTAGGTATTTGCAATGTGCATTAATACATTAAAGGCACTCAGCAGTCCTGTAATAAAGAAACCTACTTATTCTGCTAAACAGGACGTTTTTCCGAACTTAGTTGACACAAGGAAATATTTACTGCTTATAACACTTACTGACATCCATCAGTACCACTTGGAGAAACTCTTCTAAAATATCTGAAACAACTTCCTATATATAACTCAGTGCTCAGCAGACAACACAGGTAAGACATTTTATAGTCTACAAAGCACTTCTAACACATTATTACAACCGAACTCCCTCAACAGACAGACTTGTAATAGGAAATGATAAAGGAGGGAGAGTCTGTCTTGCTTTCCTCCAATCCCTCCACTTCGCACTCAGCATTCCTTCCTTCAAGCATCAACTGAAAACTCCTTTCCTTCAGTCACCTTGAGACACCAAGGACACAATGCGACTCAACTCCCCCCTCCATCAAGGGACTGTTCCAGACCCTCGGAACTGACAGGGTCCTCAGGTATAAACTCCAAACTGTTCCTTTTTCTAGAGAGAAGGAAAAGTAGGTTCCAGGTTCAAGAACTCTACCTTGAAGATGTAGAGACATTAGAAGAACGGTTTTAGCTTAATGGAAACTCGTAACATTCCAAATTTAGAGATATATCCATGAGGAATAGGTTCAGTGATATATAAAAGGATACCCCAAATAGCAGTGGCTTGCTCACACAAGATATGTCTCTACATATAAATAGAGTCTAGGAGGAGTCAGTCCAAAGCCGACAGGACAACCTAAGGACCATTGAGATTGGGGCTCCCTCTGTCTGTTCTACCAACCTAACACAAAGCTTCCACCTTTAAGATCACCTCAGGGCCCCAAATGGCAGCTGGATGCTAAGCATCACATCCTCCTCCTAGGCAGAAAAGGGAAAAGATGATGGAATAAGTAAATAATGTGTAGCTTTCAGCAGAGTGACAGGTCCCTGTATGGAGACTTTCCCCAGTCCCCTTGTCACTTCTCATTGACCAGGACCTGGTCACACAGGCAAAGCCAGCTCAAAGGAGGCTGGGAAATGTGGTCTTTTAGCTGACTGCATTGCATCCCAAATTCTAAATAAGGAGTTCTAGTGCTAACAAAGAAGCTCATAATAATGGTGAGAAGTCATTTGGTCCAGGGTTTCTCAAGCTCACTCATCAATCAGAATTACTTGCATGGGGTGGAGGGGGGAGGCATGGCAGGAGAGATCCTCATTGAAATACAGATTCCCAGGCTCCACCCAGACCTCCTCAACCAGAATCTCCAGGGAGAGGACGTGGGGAACCCTGTTTTTAACAAGCACCCTAGGCGATTCTTATCAACAAGCAAGTTTGGGAAACACTGAAATCTAATCTCCCACCCAGCTTGGCAGTCTCAGCACAATCCGGAACCTGGGGCCTTGGGGGCGATCAGTCCACCCTGAAGCAGCAGGAGACATGGAAGTTCTCTCTCATCCTGAGCCGCTTCTGCCAGAGAGCCTACCGCATGGGAAGAGACCAAGGGGATCTTCGCCATAAAGGAATTGCGAACATAATTATGAATCGGACAAACGAGTGCTTTAACCAGCCAGTTCCAACACATCAACAAGTATGATCAGATCAAAGTCAGCCCGCGTCCATAGAGAAAGCTTTCAGAGGACTGTTCCCTACTTTTTCAATCTTACTTTACCAAGGAGGACATACGTCCGACAAGTGTCGGAGTCTCTGCTCCTTAGCACCTGAGGTGCAGTAAGGTTGCCTGGAGTTGGCTGAAGGCCTGCAGCCTGTGAGCGGATGGGTTTTTCTTCGAGGGCTAAAGTAAAAAAACTACAGAGGGAAAGGTGTACTGTACTGGGTGATATTTAGAAGTCACCTGTCTTGTACTCCTGTATCCCTGCCCATTTCATATTTCTTTCCTCAAACAAATGTACTAGGGGCTGGGTTATCTATGGTCTGCCATCCTAGCTGCTCTAGAGCCAAGGGCAACCTAAGGACAAAGGTGAGGAATCAATGAACTCTAGGACTGAGGTAGGATTCTGACGTCAGGAGCTATTTCGCCCAGGCTAACACTGAGAAAGTCTGGTGGGTGCGGGGGTGGAGGGGCTCAATTATACCAGAAACTGCTTATATCTGGCATGACCGCTCCACAGGGGGAAATGATTCTGAGTTATATTTAACTTAGGTTCTTTATGATTGAAGAACTAAACCCTCAGAATACAATGAAGAAAAGAATGCAGTAAACACATTAAAGGGAGATTCTTGTTCGTGTATTGGTGTTGTCATTCTGTGGTAGGCAGTGAGACAGACATGAGCAGAGCCAGGACGATGGCCAGGATACTGAAGGTCACCAGAGTGGACAGCCCCAGGTGACTAGAAAGGACAGTTGTAGGGTGGGGTGGGCCCTTGGCTCCAGGTGACCTTTCCTCCCCTGGCACATGGCTAGTCATGCAGTTTAGACCCTCTTGGAGGAGGAACAAGGGGCCAAAGAATGGCCTCATGGGAGGCCATGCAGGCCCTTGTACAATCACTCCCTTAAGCATTAACCCCTAGAGATAGCATCTAGGCTTCAGTTGTATTTTAGCTCCAGGCCCAGAAAAGCAGCAAAACCAGACCAGCAATGCCATGGCTGACCTCAGGACCTCCTGCCCTGGCACCCTACCCTGAAAGATCACACCTGAAAAGCTGATGACTATTCTATTGAGATCCTCCTCCGGGACCGCCCCTAAAACCCCTATATATAAAAGCCCTTAGAAGGGAGGACCCAGCTTGCTTTCCCTCCCAGGAGCACTCCCACACCTTTCCCCTCCCCCTCTTTCCTATACCTCCCACCGGGGCACATTACCTTTACCAGTTCTTTCTCCTAAACTCCAAAAACCCTTCTTTTGCCTCGGTAACGTGTTTCCTGAACACATTTCTTCTACATCTCACTTTTTCTACTTCTATGACTTTTTAAATAAACTTTCTCTATAGTTTGAGTCTTGGCTCTGAATTTTTTCATGGCCAAAACTCAAGTACTGAGGTTGCTGAACCCAGACCCTGTCTGACTCCATTGGTCTAACACCTGGTGCCATGCCCCCCACTGCCAACAGCTCTAGGCAGGTGCTCAGGCATCAGTTTTATCTATGGCATAATAGTCTTTCATACTCAGTCCCGGCCTCCATTGTTCTCATAGAAAGTAAAATTTTATCACAGGTGAAAACAAACAAAAAAACCAACTACCGATATTTCCACCATTGCAACTTGGCAAAAATATCCAAGTATCTAAATCCAAAGATACTCACCACCTATGAAATATGTTCTAAATAAATTTAAGAAAAGTTTGTGTGGTTTTTTACAATTAGCAAGATAATTACTTGTTAACAATTGACATGTCTGCACAGTCAGAACTTTGCAAACTTCTTAAAAACATGTCTTTCTTCCTACGTAGCTGTTTTGTTACTTAAGTGTGGTTCTAAAGAGCATATTAAATTATATCTTCAATTATACGTAGACAAATCTCAGGAGCAGCTTGGCCTTTACACTACCTCATTTTTTTAGTAAGATAACCTTTCCTTAAGTCACTTCAGAAACAAATACAAATTCCTACTACAGTAGCCGTTCAAGACATAAAGGGCCCTTTCTTCCTCCTTCTCTCTCTTTCTCTCTCCCTGCCCCTATCTCAATTTCTGTCTCCTTTCCCCATTTTTCAGAGCTTTGATTCTCCCCTTGGAGAGGTCAGAGCCTTGGAGTTTCCTGTCTACAGCTCTGTGTTGTACTGAAGGAAACGCGAAGAAAGGCTTGCATATTTCAAGGGAAGGTCATTCCAATCACTGTACACGCAGGACCACATTCTTTCCTCCCTATTTGTTCTTCATCAGGACAGAAGACAAGGAACCTTCATCATGGGCAAGAGGAAGGAGGAGGCTTCTGACCAGGTTCCGAGGGAGACTGCAACACACTCCTATTGCAATGTCTATTCTCTTCCAGGTGCCCCTGGGACTTGGCAGTAAAAACACGTGTACTGCTTTCTGACTCTTACAGAAGCAAGTGCCAGTGGGCCTGAGAGGGGTGGGAGCACGAGGGGCTGGAAAGAGACCTGAACAGGAAATACCGGCCTTTAAAGCTTAAAGAGTTTCCGGAGCACCTTGTTTTACCCACATGGAACCCTGGGGAGGTGCACTGACTTGGGGGTGTCTCAGGGCTAAGATCAGTAAACGTAGCCGCTGTTCTGTCCACAAAATCGTCCGCCAACTCTTGGCACCACCAGGAAGAAATGGCAAGACGCTGAACCAGCCTCTCTACCTCTCCGGCCTGTTTTACATATTTATCATCTCTTAATATGTTCTAATTGGCAGAGGCCGGGGTGCTGTGAGAGTTGGAGGTCTTGATTGAGTTACTGCCTCCCAGTAAGAGGATGGAAAGCTTTTCTGGAGTGGAAAAAGGTTATTTCTCATGAAATGCAATCTCCCTCCAAAGTTCAAGGTCAAAGAACCACCCGGTGTGCAGAGAGGCCCACGCGCTACTTCTGTGCCCATCAGATGATGGCACAGATAACCTGGCCTTTCAGCTGAGAAAAACACTTCTGCTGTAACAGGAGCCAGGACAGGGCACTGTCAGATTAGGAGGAAAAGCTTGCAGAGGCGGGTGATAGAGCAAAATTATACCGCAGGCCCCACACCAATGCAGTGTCCTCCTGAAATGAAAAATCACTTCCATAATTCCACGGCTCAGGTTTTATCTTTTTTTTTTTTTTTAAATGTCTTTATTGATTTCAGAGAGGAAGGGAGAGAAAGAGAGAGACAGAAACATCAATGATGAGAGAGAATCATGGATCGGCTGCCTCCTATACACCCTCTACCGGGGATTGAGCCCAAATCCCAGGTATGTGCCCTGACCTGGAGTCGAACCATCTCCTCCTGGGCCAATGCTCAACCACTGAGCCACACAGGCCAGGCTCAAGCATTATCTTCAAAATGTCCAACGTGTCTAAATATCAGACTCAAGTCCATTACTCAGCCTGAGATATTCTGGAGGTAAGGGCCACCAAATACAAGAAAAACCACGTAAAGGCAGAAAATAGTCATCCTTAAGTGACATTATACGTATGTTTACCGTCTAAGAAGTCTTCATTGTGCTCAGTTTAATGAGTAACTGTTAATATGGGAAGATAAACACATTCCAGGGGTCAGATAAAGCCACAGCTGCTGAATGAGCGACTTAACATTTCAAGGAGAAGTATGAATTATGTCGGGGTCAAGTCCCTTTTTGAAAAGTATGGTAGGAGGCATTGCAAAAATAAGGAAGTGGTTATAAATCTGAGTTCCAGGAATGGCAGCTCCCTTGTATGGACAGAGAAAAACAATTGCATTCCTGTGCTACGAGAACACCCTCGGACAACACACACAGAAGCCCAAATCACAGCATTACAAAAATGGACTTACTGAAATTCGTGTTGTTCAATCAGCAGCTACGGCTCAAATTCCCCTTCAGTTCAGAGGGCAAGAAAAGTATCCAAATACAGTAGGACAGCACGTATTCAAATTGAGCCTGTTTGCACAGATCCCTTTGAAAGTGGCTATAAATTGGTCCCACAAAGGAGGACCTAAGTGGCCGACAGCTCCCACGCGTGAACACTCAGACCCGATTGTGAAGAAATGGCTGCGGTGACTTTACCTTCAGTCTCACAGACGTGAGGTTTACTTTTTCAATTTTATTGTTTTCACGACAGGGTCTAACAGCATATGCAAGAGAAATACCACACAAGCCCGTTTATATGTTCTGATAGCCACATCTTCAAAAAGGAAAAAGCAGATGAAATTATTTATAATATTTTATAGACCCCAACGCAACCAAGTATTATCATTTCAGCATGGAATCAACATGAAAACTACTAGGAGGGTGTTTTACATTCTTATTTCATACCAAGTATTCACAATCCTGCATACGTACATCACATCTTAATTCCAATGCTACATTTTTATTGGAAATGATGGACGTGTATTTAGATTTCATGAAATTTACACTTGGAAAAATAAATTCACACATTCAAGTTGTGTTCAATTTCTCCAATACTTGAATAGAGTATCCATTTACAAATTTTTAATTTGTTTGTTAATCCTCACCCAAGGGTATTTTTTCCATTGATTTTTAGAAAGAGTAGAAGGGCAAGAGGAAGGGGGAGAGGGAGAGAGAGAAAGAAAAAAACATTGATGCGAGAGAGGAACATTGATGGGTTGCCTCCTGCATGTGCCCCAACCATGACCAGGGACAGAACATGCAACCCAGGTACATGCCCTTGACAGGGATTCAAACCCACGACACCTCATGGCGCAGGCTGATGCTCTAACCACTGAGAAACACCGAACAGGGCTACATTTAAATTTATTAAAATAAATAAAACCTAAAAATTCAGCTCCTTGTTGCTGTAGCCACCTTTCAAGTGCTTCACAGACGCGTGGGCCGGTGTCTACAGGAGACAGCGTGAGTCTAACGAATCCTTGCCCACCTCACAGAGGCGGTGTTTCTGTGTCTAACCTCCCCTGGAATATGAATCAGGCGATGAGCAAACCTGGAAGTCAGTCCACAGGGAGCTAAGTCATCTTTTCGTGATCTGAAAGATTTAGAAAATGCAGCTGATGGAATGAAAAATGAAAGAAATGTTGATCGAGGAGACCTATAACTGGGGATAGAATTAGAAAGTATTTGGAAAAGGGAAGCGAGTACCTTGGGCATTTCTTAGATCCTCCCTTATTCAATCGTCACAATAGCCTAGGAGGGAGGGACTTTTCTAAAATTCCCATTTCACCGAGTCGGAAAGAGAGGCTCAGAGAGGTCAGAGACCGTAAGTGGCGCACACAGAACGTGAGCTGAACTAATGCATGAACTTAACTCTTGGGGGGTAGTTTCTGGCTTCTGTGCACAGGACACTGCCCAGCCGGCGAAGTGATCATGGCTGCCGAGTCCCTCCCAGGTCTGGCCACCCTTACTAAACGCTATTCTTGCTACACGTGAGCATGGAACACAGTATTTTGCAGACCAGCTGCAAACAGGATAAGCTTGAGGGGAACCCAAACTGGTAAGTATGGTCAACTGTAAAGAAATCAACATGCAACTGACCTACTGTGGACATAAGCAATGGCTAAGCCTCCCTTGGAGAGACAGGGCTTGGAATGTGAATCCCGTCTCCTCTACTTGCTGCAAGTCATACAACTACCTCGAGCCAACCACGCCTCCTGACACCCCAAGCTGCTAAGCCCGGTAACAACAGGACAAAGAATCTCCAGGGGTGGCTCTTAGTCATCAGTAGTCGGAAAAGCTTGCCAGGCTGACTGTATAGCGAGGGCTGACAACGACAGAGCAGATGAAACCTCACACTTTAGGGTGCACCAGAATCGCCTGGAGTGGGGGGCTCTGCTGGGCCCCACTCCCAGAATTTCTGGGTAGGTGAATCTGGGGGAGCCCAGGAATGTGCATTTCTAATAAGAACCCAGGAGGCTGATGGTTCAGGAATCGCATCCTGGAAAATGACTGAAGAGAGGAACCGCTACACGTTCTCCAAAGAACCAGCTCATCAGGGCAATTCAGTGGCCTTGCCACGGCCTCCAAAGGCCCCCAGGTCACTGCTGGAGCCGGAGAGGTGCCACAGGTTGCCGCCTTCTCCCACTTTGGGGTCAGAAAGTGCAAAACTGTGGGCCCGGGCGCCAGAGGCTGCCTCGCCCCTGAAGCTTACTCCTCGGCGCCCCTTCACTTGGCTGGGTCCCTCCAGAGCCAGGCCACGTGCTCGCATTTTCTTGCCTGTAAAATCTGTACCGTAGAATCTTCTGGTGTTTTTAAAGGAAAGATTCCCATATATTTCTGCATAACACTCAGGCCCCACAACACTTGGATCTGCCCTTGGAGACCTCCTGCTCCTGTTTATATTCCGGAATCTCTTCTAGGAAGAGAAAAACATTAAGAAACTTCAAACATCACAAACATGTTTAGAACTTGCTTTTGTTATTTAATAATACTAATAAATGAAACAGCTTTCTTTACTAGATGTCTGTTTTTATGGCTTTATAATACGTACCCCAAAAATATACTCAGCCAATTTTTTTTACTATGTACTTAAGTGGTTTCCGGTTTTTATGTATTTAAAAGTGTCACCATAGAGAATAGCCTTAAAGTTAAGCACTTTTGCCCATCCTATTTCCTCAGTTCTCCTTTAAGTAGCAGTGTTGATAAGTAGCATATGCGTCTGTTTTTCACTTTTTGCATTATAATGTAATTATAATAATATTATAATATGAAAATTATAATGCATTATAATTTTGCAACTTAAATCTCTCTCCACTTAATTCATTATATGCACTTTCCCAGTTGCTGCATAATTTTTAACCTTAACATTTTTTTAAAATATATTTTTATTGATTTCAGAGAGGAAGGGAGTAGGAGAGAGAGAAACATCACTGATGAGAGAGAATCACTGATTGGCTGCCTCCTGCACACCCCCTACTGGGGATTGAGCCCACAACCCAGGCAAGTGCCCTGATGAGGAATTTTTAATGACTCTAGAACTTTCTTCACTATGGGTGTAACATCATTTATTTGCCTACTCCTCCAAATTATGAGTTACTCTTCATTCCCCAATAATATAGATAAATACAAAAGCTCCTTTTAAGATTATTTTCTTCACGCAGCTTCCCTTCAGTGGCCAAAAATGGCAACAGGGGTTACCCAATAGCACTGTTTATACAACACAGGTTTGTGGCGAAGAAATGAAATGTGCGACCAGCGTTCGCGATGGGCTGGAAGGTATCTGAGCCTCGAACATTCTCGAAGATCATGAACTAAGGCCACGAACTAAGGCCATGAACTAAGGTCATAAACATGTCGGTTCTGAAGGCTCACATGACCATTCTGGAGAATTCTTCCCCAGCTACGGTAAGAGCAAGTTGCCCCGAATCTTTGACGAACTTCGGCTAACTGACTCACACATGTGGAAAACTGAATGGTGATGACCTCTGGCGCCTTCCAATGAGGTTGAATCAGCTGCCCCACCACACCAGGGCCCAGGCGCCGCTTGGTTTCCGGGACGGGGGTGGGGGGGGGAGGGGGGGCTGTGTTCCTAATCAGTAACTTTCGGGCCCTTTTATGGCCAAAGAGAGATGCAGCTGTCAGTCGGTAAACTGGGTCTAAGTTTAGAAGTCTGCCCATGGAGCACAGGCCAGTTAACTAGCCTGCGCCAGGTCCGTGTTCAGGACTGGCCCGGCTAGTGTGGTTCTCCCACCCCGTAAGCTAACGAGCTACCCACTGATACAAAATAATCTCACAGCCTGCGTGCGAAACAGGGACACAGGTGGGCTGCACATAAGCCAGGCCCCCAACCATGCTCGTTCTTGTTCCATAACACCATCACGAGTGGCCAGGAGGACAGGCAGGCAGACACCCTAAAGGAAACCCACCTAGCAGCCCCTCTGAGGGAAGCTGTCAACACTGAGCAGAGGGGCAGAGGCAGAGGCAGAGGCAGAGGGAGCGCCGAGCTGTCAGCACTGCACGCTGCCCCTAGTCATTCATTCAGCACAGTGCCTGGTGCTGGCGCTGGATGCTGCAGACACAGCAGGGGCGATGATCTCATCCTGCCCACCAGGACCCCGCCTGCCCCTGCCACCTCGATCCATGTGCTCCCGGTGCGGGGAGGGCGGGGTGGCTTTCCAAATGCCCTGGAAAGGGCAGGACCCACAGGACCAGGCTCCCAGGACTGCGGGACACGCCTGCCTGCTGAACACCCCGCTTCCAGCGACTCCCAGGGCACAGCCAGTGCCCTCAGACCTGTCCCGGGGCCAAAGCCACCACCCAGGGGACAGCTGTGCCGGAATCCTTCAGAAGCACAGCCAGCCCGGGCCAAGCCATGCCCTTCGTTATTGCAAAAACAGAAAACAATACAAACATTCCTGAAGTGTCAGGTCCCGATTGGCATTCCAGGTCCTCCTCTCCCCAAACAGGTCTAACCGCTTTGCTTTCCATATCCTCCCCCTCCCCACCCGCCCTCTCGGGCACAGAGGCTCCCAGGGATCCCTGCGAACCTGGCACCGGGCTGGGCTGAAGCCTGCTGCGGTCAAAGTGCACCAGCGAGTCTCCTCGGCCAGTGGGAAATTGTGGGAAGGGTTTGAAAGCCGGCTCCGGCCTCTAGGTGCTGGGCTGGAACCTCGTGTGTGTCCCCCAGCGAATACCTGGGCACACCAGCAGCCGCTGTCCTTGTGTGAAGGCGTGGCTTCTGGAACCAGAGTCCCCGGCACAAGTCCTGCTTCCCACTTCACCTTCGGGATCTAGATGTGTGTCGTGGGTTGAAATGTGTCCTCCCATAATTCATCTGTTCAAGGCCTTACCCTCCAGCACCTCAGAATGCGACTTTATTTAGAGATAGGGGCATTGTAATTAGTTAAGATCAAGTTATTCTGGAGAAAGGTGGGCCCCGAATCCAGTACCGATACCGTGAATAGCCTGGTTATTATTAACAGGAAAGGAGCAAAGGGGAGGCTAGGTGATATAGGCATGCCATTTGTACAGCGCTGCCAGGAAGTGCAGTTAGCATCTCCAAGTCTATCCCCACAGGCCGCTGGGGGAAGGGACTGGACAGTGGGCGCATGCCCAGTGAGGTCTGGGTGACATGGGGAAATGCCTACCTATCGGTCACATCTGGGAGCGAGTCAGTGGCCAAAATAGGCCCGGCCGCTGCAAGGGCTTAAAATTTGACATGCTTAACTCCTGAACAAAGAATCTCTCTCTCTCTTTCTCTCTCTCTCTCCTCTCACCTAGCTCCTGGCTTGTGGGGGCTCCCATGCCCTGCATTCGCCCACGTGGCTCACGCCCTGTGGGACCCACACAGTGGACTGATGAACTTAACTCCCCCTGGAACAGAACTCAGGATGCTGGTTTTGCTTTTAGTTCTACTAAAGCCCCAGCGACATATTTTCCAGGACTGGCTTAAGGACAACCCGAGGACTACCGCTCCATGAAAATAAGGCCTTTTCCCACATCTCATCCTCCTGTGGGGGCCTCCGGAAGTGCTCATCCCAGTGGCACCCTAAGAACCCCACTCCCACTAGTGAAGGGGGAATCTCACTCGTATAATCCTCCAATAACAATATGACTGGTGTCCTTGTAAACAGGGGAAATCTGGACAGAGACCCGCACAGGAGAAGGTCAGGTAAAGATGAAGACAGAGACCTGGTGCTGCATCTTTAAGCCGAAGAACTCTGCAAATTCCCAGCAAACCACAGAGCGGGGAGAGGGGCTTGGAATAGTGTCCCTCACAGCTCAGAGCCACTGACCACCTGATCTGGGACCCCATCCTCCAGGACAGTGACGCCCTAGAGCTCTGCTGTTTCAGCCACCCCGTCTACCCGCCTTTCTTACAATAGCGATGGCGAGCTGACAGCAGGTTACCATGTCAGTTTTCTCATCTGTGAAGTGGGGATAAGAATGGCACTTCTCTAATAGGAATAAATACATTCCAATGTGTTACCTTGGTTAGAATGACACCTGGCACACACAGAAGTGCATGTGAATGCTAAATAAATATTCTCCAAACCTTCTTTCTTAATCAAATAGATTCTCTCTCTCTCTCTCTCTCTCTCTCTCTCTCTCTCTCTCTCTCTCTCTCTCTCTCTCTCTCTCTCCTAATGTCTCTTCCCACCGAGTTGCTTGTTGACAGGCAGGCGCAATCAGAAGCCCACACCCGATTTCTCAGGAGATGAAGGGCACGTCCACGGGCTGGCACGCCCAGAGCAGGCTGTGGCCTCTGTGTATCAGCAGGAATCTGGATATCCTCCCTGCTCTTCACCCCACACCCACTCCCAGCGCCACATCCTTCCCCTCCCCAGAGCAGCCACCACCCTAGCCTTGGCCCGAGTCCTAGCCCTTTTCTCTGCGCTATCTCTCAAAATCCCCAAACCAACCTATTGCCCACAATGCAATCTTCAGTGCTCCCCCCTGCCCCATCCGCCCCATCCGCTCCCGGCTTCCAATGCTGTGCGGAGAAGTCCACCCCCCCCCCCCAATCTGGCTTCATTTCCTATTACTTTTTCATGGGCATCTCCCTTGTCACTGCATGTCCTCCCCTCACCTCCACTCGTGACCTCCCCTCACCAGGACTGGTTTCCTCTGTTAATCCCAAATGACCCAATCAAGTGTGCCCGCCCCAAACGACACTTTTCTTGGAAGCCCTCTTTAAACGCCCACGGTATTTATCGCCTGGGCTCCTGACTTTGTTTGGAATGACACAAGCCCTGTATTGCTTTAATTGTCTCATGCATGTTAATCACAGGGTCTCAACTACACAGTAAACTTTTTGAGATCATTCATTCATCACACGCTACAGAAAACCTACTAATGCCAGGCATCGTGCAAGCCATCGGGGTAACAGGTATCCTTAGCTGCCATTTATGGAGAATTCACTGTGTGCCAGATTTAACCCTAATCCTAATGACGATGCTGTGAGAGCGGGCTGGCCCCACCCTGGTTTAAGAAAACCAGAAATGAGAGAGGTTATGTAACCTGCCCAACATCACAGAGGTGAGGAGAGATAGAACTAGGACAAGCTAGAAAACAGGGCTGAGGAGCAGTATAACTGATGAGCTAGAACCAGACCCCAAGGAATGAGGATCGAAGCGCAGCCCATTTGAGAGCATACAAATAATTACGTGGCGTATATACGTATAAAACACGTGACAATGTCATCCACATAATACACATATAAAAACTATATTACAGAATAATATCTATCTGAAGGCAGAGCTGTTCAATGCACTCATTAATGAGTTGGACTAGGTAGGGATGCCTACCAAGTTTGTGGGTGACTCAATGTGATCAAGAGTCAGAATTTAAAACGATGCAAAAACCAGAGCAATATACTATTTACCGAACAAAATTAAATGTAACACACTTAACTAACAAAATAAAAGCTAACCAAGACAGCGCCCTGCATTTGGGTTCAAATATCCAACAGCACAAGCACCCAGAGAAAGGCAGGGCCCCGCCAGCATCAGTAGAAAAGAACCCACAATGAACCCAGCGTGAATCAAGAGGGAGCGTGGCTACAGAAAAGAACAGTGCCATCGTAGGTTACAGTGATAAAGCAGCACGTCTGGGAAGTGGAAATGCCGCTATTTTAAGCTGTGGGTTTTGGCGTTTTTTTGCAACAAATCAAATGTTTGGCTGAGAAGTCTAAGCCCCACAATTTTAGTGTCAAACTAGCACATATCTTCAAATAAAGTCGATATAATTAGGAATCTTCATATTTCACAATTTCATAAGCTGTGTGTTGACTGAACACCCCTCCCCCCCCCACACACACACACCCAATGTAACCTATAACTAAGTCTGTAATGTATCCTCCCAAGGCTAGTATCAGCCCCAGCTGTGGTATGAAGGTGTGGGATCAGGTCACCACAGTCCCTACCCGTGTGAGCAATCCCAAAACGACGACTGCAAATGGTGTTCACGTCACGTCCTATCAAACCAGGTCACCTAACCTATTCCTGGACGAAAAGGAAAAGGCTCAGGATAACCTAATGTCACCAGGTGGTGACACGCAGGAGCAGTTTCCATTTCGAACCCGGAAAAGGCCTTTAACTTCACCCTAATCAGCATGCTGCAATGGGCATCTGCCAACAGGACAATGGGGACCTGACCAATATTCACTTCTGGGGTACAAGTAATACAACCAACAGCACTTGGCACGTCTTG